>NW_022589769.1:120637-581136 GCF_004348235.1 Phoca vitulina | reverse complement strand
CTCTCTCTTTCTTCTTCTTCTGGGATCCCAATTATTCTAATGTTGTTTCGTCTTATGGTATCGTTTATCTCTCGAATTCTGCCCTCGTGATCCAGTAGTTGTTTATCTCTCTTTTTCTCAGCTTCTTTATTTTCCATCATTTGGTCTTCTATCTCACTGATTCTTTCTTCTGCCTCATTTGTCCTAGCAGTTAGCGCCCCCATATTTTATTGCACCTCATTGATAGCCTTTTTGATTTCTACTTGGTTAGATTTTAGTTCTTTTACTTCTCCAGAAAGGGTTTCTCTAATAACTTCCATGTTTTTTTCAAGCCCAGCTAGTATCTTTAAAGTGATGATTCTGAACTCTAGATCTGACATCGTACTAATGTCCGTATTGAGTAGGTCCCTGGCAGTCAGTACTACCTCTTGTTCTTTTTGTTGAGGTGATTTTTTCCGTCTTGTCATTTTGTGCAGAGGAGAATAGATTAATGAGAGAACAAAATGCTAGCAGGGTAACAACGTCCCCAGAAAATATACTCTAAACAAATCAGAAAAGACCTGAAGCAGTGGGAAAAGAAAGGGAAAGAGAGAAAAAAGAAAAGGAAAGAAAAAAGGAAAAAAGAAAAAGATAAAGATAAAGATAAAAACAAACAAAAGCAGAACAAAACAAAACAAAACAAAAACAGAATGTGATCAAATATGATCAGGCTGGATTATAGATCAGTGCCACACACTAGATTTTGGGTGTATTTTGGTCTGTTAAAAGAAAATCCCTCCCAAAATTTTAAAGAAAGAAAAACTTATATATGTACAAAAATAAGGGTTGATATGATGAAGGGATGGAATATGACTGTAAAGATGGAAATTATAAAAAATTTTAAAAAAGGATTTGATAAGTTGTTTGAAAAAAGAAAGAAGAGGATTAAAAAAAAAAAAAGGGAGAGAATGTGATCAGGCAGGGGAGTAGGAAAAAACCATACACTAGAGATTTAGAGTATATTTTTATCTGTTAGAAGAAACTATCTCAAGATTTTAAAGAGAGAACAACTTATATATATATATGCCAAAAATACGGGTAACTACTATGAAGGGATAGAATATGACTTTAAAAATGAAAAATAAAAATGTTTTTTTTTTAAAAAGGGATTGATAAGATGTTGGTTGAAAAAGGGAAAAAAAAAATTCAAAAAAAAAGAAAAAAGGAAAAAAGAAAAAAAGACAGTTAAAAAAAATAATTAACTTTGAAAGACTAAAGAATCATGGTAAAAAAGCCATGAATTCTATGTGCAGTATTCCCCTAGCGCTGGAGTTCTGCCGTTCTCATTGATCGGTAAACTTGGTCTTGGCTGGCTGTTCTCGCTGATGTTCTGGGGGAGGGGCCTGTTTCCGTGGTTCCCAAATGTCTTTGCCGGAGGCAAAATTGCCCCGCCCTTGCCGGTCCGGGCTAAGTAATCTGCTCGGGTTTGCTCTCTGGAGCTTTTGTTCCCTGGAAGCTTTCCGTACAGCTTTGGAGGCGGAGAGTGAAAATGGCGGCCTCCCAGTCTCCGCCCCGGCGGAGCCGAGAACTCGGGGTCCCGCTCCTCAGCGAGCCCCCAGAGAAAAGCAGTCAGTCACTCCCGTCTCCCCGGTCTCCGGCCACACTCTGCGCTCACCCGGCCTGTGACCCCGCCTTTCTATCTGGCACCCGACCCCGGGTGGAGTCTCCAAACCCAGCAGATCCCCGCGGTGCGCTCCCGCACCTCTCCTCCCGGGGGAAGAAGGTGAGTCTCCCCGGATCTGCCGCTTGTTGGGTCCCTGCTGGAGGAGCAGTGGCCCGACTGTGCCGCGGATCACGGTTTATAGCAACCCCGAGCTGAGAGCCCGCGCCTGGGCTCCGTCTCTGCAGCCGGCTTCCCTGCTCCGATACCTGGGAGCTCTGCTGCACTCAGGCACCCCCGGTCTTTCGGTGACCCCGAGGGTCCTGAGACCACACTGTCCCGCGAGGGTTCCACCCCCCACTTCGCCACCAGAGTGACGTCCCTCAGCGGAGCAGACTTCTAAAAGTTCCGATTTTGTGCTCCGTGGCTCTATCACTTGCCAGAAGCGGCCGACGGAGGCCCCTCCCCCGCCGTCTATCCTCCCGAATATCGCCTCGGATTCACTTCTCCGCACGTCCTACCTTCCAGAAAGTGGTCGTTTTTCTGTTCAGAGAGTTGTTGCTATTCTTTTCTTCGATCTCCTGTTGAGTTTGTAGGTGTTCAGAATGGTTTGATCCCTATCCAGCTGAATTCCTGAGAGGAGACGAAATCCAGGTCTCCTACTCCTCCGCCATCTTGCTCCGCCCCCAGATAGTATTTCTTTCAAAACAAGCTTCATGGTAGCAGAATTATAGAGAAGCATTTCAGATAGTGGGCTCTGGACTGCAATCCCATGGTTCAAATCCCAGGTCCACAATTTATTAGCTGTGTGACATTGAGAACTTTACTACAACTCTCTATGCTTCAGTTTTTTTTTCTTTCATTTATTAAACAGAGCTAATAATAGTACCTACTCTGTAGGGCTGTTTGGAGGAATTAATTTGAAGAAGTTAAACTATATGATTAATAGGAATCACTCAATAAACATTAGCTGTTGTTATTAAATGGAGAAATGGTGTTTAAACAGGACCCCTTATAGCCAATTAGAGTGTCCCCCATCCTCCTCCTCATCCTTCATCATCTTTTACTTAAGGTGAGGACTGAGTCTGCATTTGTTGCACTAAAAATACTTACTGACTGAGAATGCCTGTAGCCAATGCTTATGCATATTTCTGGGTATGATTAATTATTAAGCATAATACCAGTGTGAAATTGTTGCTTCATCTTGTCTACATTCTGAGGACAGGGAACAATTTCTTTCTCTGGAAAGACCACAAACCACTCCCATCAGGTGAGATTCTCAGGGATACACAGCCACATTTTCATTGGGAAGGCTAAGAGGGTTTGGGAAAATAAATACATAATTCATTTTTATGTCCCTGGTTACTCATTCATTAAATGGTGCCTCTGGACATCAGAACGAATTGCAACATGAAAGTTATGAATTGGGATATAGGCAGATGTTTATTTAAATAATAATTAATTTGACTGGATTTAAGATGGTTTCACCAGGCATTTATGAAGGCCTCCTACACTCATGGTTCGTAAAATGAGCAGACACTGGAATCACCTGGGTAGCTTGATACAAATTCAGATGTACTGACTCTAAGTCCCAGTATCTGATTCAGCTAGTCTGGGGTGGAGTCCCCAAATCCACATTTTTAACAAATCCTTAAGTGACTCTTGTGTAGGCTGCCTCGAGACCCATGCTGAAAAATAATACCCTAGAGGGATACCCAACACTCTTGGGTCCCTCTGCAGACTAGTGCTAGCTTCCTTTCTTCCCTGGTATTTTTCCAGGATTCCTGACAAGGGATGAATTAAGTTCTCCCCAGGACACTTCTCTGGGACAGGTACCTGAATGCCTGTGCTGGGAGAGCCGGGCTGTGAGGTTGTGGAATATTTCCAGCTGGTATGCCGCGGTTTGACTGAAGCAACGGAGAGGGTCAATTCATCAAAGTGTCCAGTCCCTACTTCAAGAAGAGCACATTCTATCTGGAATATCTGAACCCTCCCTAGGGTGCAGGAGACAGGGAGGGAGGCTGTGTTAGACCTCCCTAACTCCCATCTCAGAAGAGGGCTACACTTGGGGCAATGAACATGATTAGTATTGATCTTCCTTTGGGGCAGAATATTTCTACCAACCAGCTCGCTTCCTTTCAGATTTAAAAAAGGAGGAGACACAAAGGCCGAAAGCAGTTTTGATTCTCTTTATACAATATAGAGCTACACCTCAGGTTCAGAAACTATTTCATACTGATCCCACATACCAGTTTCGCCAGACAGATACAGTCACCAGGTACAATAACCTCTGTTGAATGTGTTTGTTACAAATGAGTACCCTAACAGTACCTAACACAATGTAACAGTAGCCAGGACAGGCTCTTTGCAGCAAGAGTAGGGACCAAGGCTCTACTTGGGGTTTTCTACATAAACACACATCAAAAATAGAGATTCAGTCCATCCTTAATTTGGGACCTTGAAAACAAACAAACCAAAAATTCATTTGCAAAAATTAATAAAATAGTAAGAACACTAGTTTTTGGAGCTACTGATGGGTAAAATGTGAGATGAGGTAGAATAGAACTGACTGACTAGAATTTATCTTGTATCACGGAGAAGTGATGTCTAGAACTAGTAAAAAGCCAATTCAGAATTTTGGGGTTGTAGTTTTAAAGACTCAAAGAGATTGTTGGAAACTAACTTGTTAATCACGTGAAGAGAGAGGGAGAGGGCAATATTTACGTTCATTTTATTATGAGCTATGCTTAATAATAACCAATCACAAAGGATGTATTAAATAAAGCATTAATAAAAGACAGTCAAATCTGACTTAGAATCCTGCGTCTACTCTTTACACTGACTTTGGGGATCTAAACCTCAATTCCTTGATCTATAAAATGGAGACAATACATATTCTTAATAATTATTGGTGATATTTCTTAAATTTTATATGCACCACCAATGGTCCTGGAGATGGTGGTAGGATAGAAATTTTTTTAAATGTTGTTTAATCAAAAATGTATTAGACTGTATAACCCAGCAGTTCTGCTCCTGGGTATATTATCCAAGAAACATAGGTCCACACAGAAACTTGTGCGTGAATGTTCATAGTACCATTACTCTTAACAGTCAAAAAGTGAACACAACTCAAATGTCCATCAGTGGATTAAAGGATAAACCAATGGTGGTAGATCCATATAATGAAATACTATTCAGCCATGAAAAGGGATGAAGTATTGATAGATGCTACAATGTAGATAAGCCTCAAAAACATGATGCTCAGTGAAACAAGCCAGATACAAAAGATCACATATTGTATTATTCCTTTCATATGAAATATACAGAATTGGTCAGTTCATAGAGATGGAAAGTGGGTTAGAGGTTACCCAGGGAATGGGGGAAGGGGGAAATTACTTAATAGCTACACAGTGTTCTTTTAGGGGAATGACGATGTTTTTAAATCTAGGTACGGGTGGTGGTTGCACAACATTGTGAATGCGCTAAATACCACTGAATTGTGCACATTAAAAAGGTTAATTGCATGTTATGTGAATTTCACCTCAATAAAAGAAAAGTGTATTAAAAATGGGTTATTGTTTAGATTGAGGCTATAGTTGGTAATTGTTTTTTAATGAGTCAATTTGAGGAAAAATATCAAGGAAATAATAATTAATGTGGTATGTGTAGCTGACAAAAAAATATAAAGGTGACACTTCATTGATTCACTTTTAGGAAACTAAAATTCATTCCCTTCCTAATAGGCAGGGTGAAGTGCATCCGAAGAAAAGGAATGGGCAGGTACCCCCTTAGTCTATGACACAGTGAGTGGAAACAACGAAAGGCCCTTCATTGATGGAGTTCCAGCAAGCACAGAAGACCAGGTGCCTATCCAGCTGGGAGAGCAAGGGAGTGGGTCTCAGGGTGTCTGCCGAAAGCTACAGCTAAACACCAGTGCCTTAACCCTAAGTGGAGACAGTGAGACTCTGCCACTAATTAGCTGGATGACCTTGGGCAAGTTCCCTCAGAATGCAGATCTTACATCCTTCAGCTGATGAGTGCTCTGCAATCCTTCTCTATGGATGATCACCACCCTGGGTCGGCTTTCTCCTTGGCAATGCCACTGTCGCAGTGATAATTTGCATATATTATCCCATTTATTGCTATGACAATCACATGAGGGGAGGGCTGTCTGATCCCTGTGATAGTGTGATTTGTAATAAGAAATATATATTTGGTCTTCGTACATATTTCTGGCACAGAGCTCCTAAAGCCCTTGGAATTTCCTAAGTGATGAAAGGACAAAGGTGTCTCCTGTTATGCTAATGAGGTGACTTCTGGACTCCACCTGAAGATGAGGGCTGGTTGTAAGAAGAACTAACCTTGTGATTAGAGGATTGGAACTTTCAATCCCCCCAGTCCTTGGGGAGGGGGGAGTGGCTGGAGATTGAGTTCAGTCACCAATGGCCAAGGATTTAATCAATCATGCCTATGCAACAAAGCCTCCGTAAAAAACCCAAAAGGACCAGGTTGGGCTACTGAACCCAAGGAGGGGTCACAGTCTGAG
This sequence comes from Phoca vitulina, assembly GCF_004348235.1. Taxonomy (NCBI): domain Eukaryota; kingdom Metazoa; phylum Chordata; class Mammalia; order Carnivora; family Phocidae; genus Phoca; species Phoca vitulina. Next base: position 574,972 of record NW_022589769.1, on the reverse strand, counting down.
TCTGAAACCAGGAGGGAATAGTGTGTGGGACTGAGCCCTTCACCTGTGGGATCTGATGCTGTCTACAGGTAAATGGTGTCAGGACTGAGTTGAATTGTAGGACACCCTGCTAGAGTTGGAGAACTGCTTGGTGTGAAAACCCTTCCCGACCACATCAAAATCGTGTGCAGAACTTTAATCCCCTTTTGGCTTAATCCCCTTAAAACTGAGGTGCAGAGAGATTCCATGATATATCAAAGGTAGTAGGTAGAGGTAGAACTCACAGGTAGGTCTGCCCGTTTTTAACCATGGCAACATGGCAAAGGGGCCAAAAGCCCTCTTTACTGACGTTCACAGCTTCTTCCTCTTCCTCTTTTCTCTGACTCCTGGGTTCCAGTCAGATCATTTCCCAGTCAACACTGTAATGGGAGTTGGGACACCCCCGGGCTAGATAACCACTAAGGTCCCTCTAAGCCCTGAAATTATCATGATTACTTTTCACCTTTGTACTCCAATATGCAGTGAACATTCCACTGAGGAACAGATATGCTAAACTCAGTGAGGTCTTTTAGAAGGAAATTACAATCTGGTCTGAAATCAGAAATGCACTTATGTTCATATTTCCTTCCCAGCAGCATGCAGACATATCATTTCAAATATTTTAGCACTGGATAGATTAGACATAAAACAAAAGATGGGTTTCTAACCCGGGCTGCAACACTATTTTTGCTTAATGTTTCTGGCCACGTCAAGTAGAACGTTCTCATAAAGTGCAATGTATACATTAGCTGGGGAGTATAAATCATCCATAATTATAATATCCTTCACCCTGAGAGGCCTTTAGTGTTTCCTTTATAAAAGTTACACAGTTGAGACCTGCACCTGGCTAATAGATCGGCCCTCCCTGAAAACACAATTATGCCACATGCAGAGCTGGGAAGTAGTTTTGCATACCTGCTGTCCCTGGGGGTCACACACAATGGCTTCCCACTATGGTCTTAACCGCTGGCTGCCTGGAAGCTCTGTGTTGGAGAGGATGCTGGGGACGGCAGGGCCTGCCCAGACTGGCATGGAGTCAGGCCCGCAAAGGGCCTCTCAGAGAAAGACCTCTCAGAGAAAGACCTGCTGGCCACAGGGCACCCCAAGGAGCCTGTGAACTGCAGTCATACAGAAGTCCTGGGTCCTTGGGGTTGGAGCATCTTTGGGGGAAGGGCTGGGGATGCTGCTGACTCAGAACCTCTCCTTCAAAGGATGGGCTAGGTGCCAGGCACTGTGCTAGGTGCTGGGCATGCAAAGGATATGGAGATGGGTGGGGGGCCAGAAGAGCTCGACGTCAATGTGCTGAATGTGTGGTGAGGGATACCATGAGAAAACACAGTGTCACGCAACACGGAGGGCTTGCTGCAGCAGACACTGGGACGGAGTGCGGCCACAGCGGCCACTCGCCTGGGCCTCCCGTTCAGAGGGGTGTTGAATGGGAACCACTGGCCTTGTGCTCAAGCAGAGCTTTGGCATAGCGTTGCAGAGCCTGTAACCGTGGAAATGAATTAAAAGTGCTACTTTATCAGATTTAAATAGGTGGTCAGAGAACAGTTTCTGAAACTCTGTTTTTTTGCATTTCTTTATTTTTAAATAACCCACAAATTTTCCACCATGATTCTCCTGCCAGGTGGCAGGGGAGCCCTCTTTCCATTCCTCACCTGGCAGAGGCTGCTGGCTGTCACCTTCTTTCTAACTTGGTATATTACTCCACAGAAAAAGGTCTAACTTTCCAGCATCCTTGCAGCTAGGTTTGATCATGTGGCTCAATTCCATATTTTGAGATATTAGCGGGAGTTTCCTAGTACAGTTTTGACAGTGAACACTACGGAGCCACATAAAGGGGAAATCTGGACACAGAAGCAGACACACGGGCAGGGAGAACGCTATGTGAATTTGGAGGCAGAGACTGGAATAATGCATCTACATGTCAGGAACGCCCAGGATTGCCCACATCCCCAGAAGCCATGAGAGAGGCATGGGACAGATTCTCCTTCAGAGCCTCTGGGAAGAACCAGCCCTACGCAAACACTGATCTCAGACTTCTGGCCTCCAGAACTTTGAGAGAATAAATGTCTGTTCTGGAAGCCTGTGGTCTTTGTTTCTGGGACTGTGTTATGGCTGCCTAGCAGATTCACGCTCTGAGGTTCTGAGTGTCCAGTTTCATGTCTTTTTGTTAACAGAGAAGCTTAGCAAGTGTCACAAAGGTGTAAAGACTGAGGTGTTCTCCTTCAGGTAACCTTAGGTATAGTGAAGAGAACAGAAGAGGAAATTGCCTTCTCATGTTGAGTCTTAGGGTGCGTGTTTGGCCAGCACTGGGTCCCGCATCTTCTTGTTATCTCTTCATGCTTCCCGCCTCCACTTTAGGAAACACTATTGTTTTGGAATGAGCACTGAACTCTGGGGAAAAATTCCTGAGTAAAAGCTAAACATTTCCTGTTACTTTGGGGGCGGGGGTGAAGTTGAAAAAGTCACATCCTCTCTTTGCTCTTAAAAAGATGCTCTGTTCCCAACTCCCAGAATTATTCTGAAAGTTTGGAGAAGTTGCATGAACTGCAAATGTGGATTATCATCTCATCAGACTTCTCTTAGTATTCTTCTTTTCCCATGTTCTGCTTGAGTCTGCTTTTTCTCTTTCCTGGCGTGATAGCAGAACCCCACTGGTACGCCAGATCTGCACGCCCCCAAGGTTTCAAGCTGCCCCAGGTGTGGTCTCCGTGCACTGTATTTTCTCTTTGGAGACTCATGACCCCCAGAGGCAAGACTAATGAACAGAAGGTAAAGAAACCAAACAAACAATATCTTTGCTTTGAAGAGAGATCTGTCTGAGGAGCACTATGAGAAATCTGGAAATGCCTCATGGAGTTTGCTAAGCAAACAAAAACCAAATCCTGCCCAAACATAATTAGCAAAGGCACCAAGGTAAAGGCAAAGGCAGATGATCGCATGGGGTGGTCAGGGCAGAGGGCCTCAATTGCATTCCTTGCTTTGGACAGGAAGAAAGCGGTTAGCTACAGACAATGAGGGAAGGGCTAGACTTGGGGGAAAATAACACAGATAAGAGTAAAACCAGCAACAGTCCTTGTAACATCTCCTAGTTACCCAGCACGTGGTTGGCCAGGCACAGAGCTCTCTACTGCTCCCCTGTCCTCACTACATGATTCCTCACTCCATTTTGCAGAAGAGAGGATGAACTTGGAGAGATTATGTGTCCCATGCGAAGCCACTCAGCTTCTAGGGGTCAGAGCCTAAACACAGCCCATGTGTGCTGGCTCCTAACCCATCATGCAGGTTGAACACCTTCAGTGAGTACGGTAGACAGATTGCTGCCCCAAAGATGCCTACATCCTGACCCCTGGAACTTGCAAATATGTCACCTTACATGGCAAAGGAAACTTTCAGATGTGATTAAGTAAATTAAAGATCTGAAGATGGAAGATTATACTGGATTATTCAGGTGGGCCCAACGTAGTCACAGATATCCTTACCAGAGGGAGGCAGGAGGACCAGAGAAGAAGGTGCGTTGACCAAACCAGGGGTCAGATCAGAGATTTCAAGATGCTATGCTGCTGGCTTTGAGGATGGAGGAAGGGGCCATGAGCCAAGTAATGGCGGGGTGGGGAGGGGGGCGGCGCTCTAGACACTGGAAAAGGCAGGAAATCAGATTCTCCCTAAGAGTCTTCCGAAGAATTACAGCCCTGCCAATATCTTAATTTTACCCCAGTAAGACCCATTTTGGACTTATGGCCTCCAGAGCTGTAAGAAAATGCATTTGTGTTGTTTTAAATTACCACTGAATTGGGCGCCTGGGTGGCTCAGTCGTTAAGCGTCTGCCTTCGGCTCAGGTCATGATCCCAGGGTCCTGGGGATCGAGTCCCACATCGGGCTCCCTGCTCGGCAGATAGCCTGCTTCTCCCTCTCCGACTCCCCCTGCTTGTGTTCCCTCTCTCTCTGTGTCTCTCTCTGTCAAATAAATAAATAAAATCTTTAAAAAAAATAAAAAATAAATTACCACTGAATTTGTGGTGATTTGTTATAGCTGTAGTAAGAAGAAACTACTACAGAAAGGGAGGTCTGAGCTTGTTCAGAAGCAGAGGAATGGAGCCGACAGCAGCCACATTTGTGAGTGCTTAGTCTGCTCCTAGAACTGTTCAGAATTCTTTACATGTGTGAACTCACTCCATCCATGAGGTTGGAACGTCAACCATCTTTCGTAGGTGAGTTAACTGGGGTATAGAGAAAAGATCGCACAGCGAATAAATGAGGTGGATAAGGACTTCAGACTAGGCATCCTGACCCTAGAACCTTGCCTTTTCATGCCCTCCACCCTAGTCTGACAACTGGAGGAACAACTTTCTGGAAGAGGTGGGGTAGGATTCACTAACCCTTTTCAACTGTCATTAGTTGAAGGTGTGCTCGGCACCAGGCACTGGATAAGAATGCTCTGTGCTCTTTTTTTGTTCAAACATTTATTAACTTATTTTAGAGGGGGAAGGAGCAGAGAAAGTTTCAAGCAGACTCCCCGCTGAGCACGGAGCCCAACGTGAGGCTCAATCTCACCATGCCAAGATCATGACCTGAGCCAAAACCAAGAGTGGGACACTTAACCAACTGTGCCACCCAGATGCCCCACTCTGTGTTCTTAAAGGTGATTTGGGAGGCAAACTAGAATAATTATGTCACTCATAGGCTGCAACCTGGAAATACCATCAGAGAGGACTAGTAGACACAACTGGGGGAAAGTTTAGAAGAGGTCATGCCCCAGGGTCTTGGGGAATAAGCTTGAGGTTCCAGTGAAGGAAGGAGGGAGGGAGGGAGGGAGGAAGGAAGGAAGGAAGGAAGGAAGGAAGGAAGGAAGGAAGGCAGGCAGGCAGGCAAGCAGAGGGAAAAGCAGGTTAAAAGGCAGAATCCTAGAACAGCCAGGCACAGTCAAGCACAGTCAGGCTGGATGTATCAAGCTTGTCCTAGAGGGTCTTGTCCTGAAGTGGTAGAAAGATCCCTGAAAGGTTGGAGGTAGGAAGATAGAAGTGTCAGATCTTGGACAGTGCAGTGCTTGGTTAGAATGGCAGATAGGAGCTATAGAGCTGAGAGAAGTAGATTTTTATGGGTTGAAAGATGTCCCTCCCCATCAGAGATACTGAAGTCCTAACCCACAGTACTTGTGAAAGTGACTTTATTCAGAAAAAAAGTTCTTTGCAGATATACAAGTGAAGATGAGGTTATTAGGGTGGGTCCTAATCCAGTATGACTGGGTCCTTTTCTTATGAAAAGGGGAAGATTGGACAGACAGAAAGACACACACACACACACACACACACAGGAAGAATGCCACATGAAGATGAAGATACAGACTGGAGTGATTCCCCTACATCTAAGAAACACCAAGGATGTCCAGCAAACCACCAGAGGCTAGGAAAGAGGCCCGGAACAGATTCGCCCTCCCAGCCCTGAGACACCTTGATCTTGGGACTTCTAGCTTCTTGATGGGGAGAGAGGAATGTCTGTTACTGAAGCCCCCAGTTTGTGGGACTTTGTTCTAGCAGCACTAGAACGCTGACGCATGGACACAGCAGTTCTCTTGAAGACAGCGTGGTGCAGAACCTCTCAACGTGAAGCCCACTGGGCACTGTGAACAGTGCAGGAGATAAACGGGAACCAGAAGCTCCAGGGCAGGAGATAAACTGGAACCAGAAGCTCCACACCGCTGACACATTGTTGCAGAGGAACGCTCTGTGCCCTGTAGGATGCTTAGCAGCAATTCTGGCTTCTATTCACTAGATGCCAGCAGCAACCCCACCTTCCCAACTTGCAACAGCCTAAAACATCTCCAGACATTGCCAAATACACACTGGGGAGCAAAAGCTAAGAGTCACAGGAATAGGGAGATGAGACAGAGATATTAAAATAACATCTTTATTTAGTTCTGCAAATACTTATGGATCATCAACTCTGACCTGGGTTCTGTGCAAGTGCTAAGAGTCTAAAGATGAAGAAAGAGCTGCCCCTAACCCTCAATGAGCTCCAGGTCCATTAGGACGGCTTGCAATTCATTGCAACATTTACCGCAAATATGACCGACAAAAACATAAAGAAAAGTTTCTGGAGATTAGAGTGTGGTTATGTAAGCTGACTTCATTTTTTTTATGCATACACTGTTGTTTCAAATTATTTCAAAATAAAGCCACATTTCTACTGGCCAGAGGCTATTTTCCCATAATTTTCTTCCAGCATTATTTATCCTGTTTTTTATGAGTTTTGAGGTTATTACCAAGTTTTCAACAATCATTAGGTTGTGCCTACGACATAATTGAATACAATTTTATTACCCCAGCAAACAGACATAAATATTTAATCCTTATGCTCTACCTGACAATATATATTTTGGGGGGCTAATAAATTGCTTTTGGGGGTTGCCCATAGGGTAGGTAACTTCTGCGGATTTGCTTTGACATTTTCTCCAATGTGCTATTAAGCACATCAACACCACTTGCAGTCCTAAGTGGGGCATTTCAAAGAAATGATAGAATAATGTGTTCCATCCAAGTTGAAGTAGCAGGTGGAGTATTGCTCACTGTTGCTGATTCTATGGGGCAGTTTGCCCGACAAGCAGAAGGCACAGGATTTCTCCAGAATGTCGCTGAGGAACCCTGCAGCCTGGCTCCCGACAAAGTTCATCTTGGAAGCATCAGTGTCATTTAGAGACAGCGTGTGGACACTGACTCCACTTCTAGGGAAAAGCAGATAGCCCTCAGCTATTAATAACCTGATGTGCAAACAGCATGTTTCTCAGGTGGGGGCTGCCTCCCTCTGCCTGCTGCAGATAGCAGCCCCATCCAGGGCGTGTGAACTCGCCTCGGGCATTTGCAAAACACTCTCCTAGTGTGGACGGTTCACCTGCTGTCTGCCTTTCTTCCCCTTTTGGGAGCGTTGGGGAGTGGTGTTCTTAAAGGAGGAAGAATCTGAATAAACAGAAAGTTCAATACGCTTGCAATCGGATTTGAAAGGGCAACCAGACAACTTCTCTTTTCTGGCTACAGTCACATCTCTTAGCTCGGAAGCAATGGCTAAGGAACAGTTGCTATTTAGCAAAAAAGGGATGAACAAATAGAGCTTGAACACCCTGCCCAAATGCAAAAATGCTAATGCTGCAAAATAGCCTTATTGGATTTTTTTTTTTTAACCGCACTGACTCCCAGGGAAGAAAGTTACACCAAGTTTATTAAGTAATTCAATTTTGTACAACTTGAAGGAAGCCTCTAACTCTTTTACCATGCTAACAAGCACAGCGCCTCTGACAGACTGGCTGCCAGGGAAGTTCCATCCCTACTGTTTTTGTTTACCCAGCAAATTGTAGTTTTGTTGTCTGAGGGAATTGGGAACCAGGGAATTTGTAGGAAAGTGTAATAGAGAGAAACTTCACCAAACCCAGAACAAAACAATTCTTCTCTAACAAAATTAACCACTTGGACTCCATCCGTTTAAGTTGCCTGCAGAATGAGTGGCCTCCAGCGGGCAAGCTGGCCTTCCCAGCAGGTGCAAAGCAGAAGGTCCCTGAGAAGAGAGAAGCAAGGAGAACCTAGGGGGGTGAAAGAAGATGCTTCCCCAGACAGTAATCGGATCTAAGATGGATGCATTTCATAAACTTACCACTCCAGCCTCACAGAGAACAAGGTTCAACAGCCGAAGTCCTGGAAATAATATTCTAGGACACACACATTTATGCATAATGCATGCAGTGTGTCAGGATGGTGCTTAAACATGCGTGCACACATACACGGCTTTCATTTTGACTTTAAAAAATTACTGGGAAATAAAGGGATGAAGAAATGTGCACTATTTCTATAATGGAATATTATTCAGCCTTTAAAAAGAAGGCAATCCTGTTGCGTCCCCTGAGACTAATATAACACTCTATGTTCCCTAACTGGAATTAAATAAATTAAATTTAATTAAAATGAAAACTTAAGAAAATAAATAAAAAGAAGGTAATCCTGCCATTTGTACAACACAGATGAACCAGGAGGACATTAGGCTATGTGAAATAAGCCGGACACAGAAGGGCACATATGGTGTGATCCCACTTACACGAGGTGTCGCAAACATTCAAACTCAGGCACAGAACAAATAGTGGTTGCCAGGCGTTGAAGGGAGGGAGACGCGGGGAGTTGTTCAATGGGTAAAGTTTCAGTTATGCGAGATAAGTGAGTTCTAGAGTTCTGCCATACAACATTGCGCCTGTAATTAACAACAAACACTTAAAATTCTGCACTTAAAATTCTGTTAAGAGGGCAGATCTCATGTTAAGTCTTCTTATAAAAATAAAAAGTAGGGGAAAAAAACCCCAAAAGGCACAAGGAAACTTTTAGAGGGGATAGATATGTCCTTACCTTGAATATGGTGACACTACCATGAGTGAATACATATGTTCAAATGCATCATTCCATATGCATTAAATATGTCCAAGGTTTTTTTTTCATATATCAATTATACCTCATTTAAGCCATTAAAAAAATTATGCAAGAAAGATCTGCACCGCTAGGTGGGGAGGAGGCCAATAAAGACATCCCACTTTCTGCCCTAAGCCCCCGAGGGCACTTTGTCCCTGTGCTGCCTTAGGTTGGGGCCTTTATAGGGTGTATTTTGTGAGAATGTGGTTGCTCCCTGACACTCAGACAGTGGATGAAGGGATGTGCCTCCAAATGGTCCTAGCCTCCTTGAATAACAAACACCTTCCATGCATGGCTCAGTCCAGAAGCTGCTCACTTCCAAGCTCCACTACCCTCTCCAAGCACTGAGCTCCATTAGTTCACAGTCCAACTGTTCAGGGTGCACCCTCTCTTTGCTTCTCTGGTTTAGCAGTACCCAAAAGCATGGCGCCTCTCTTCCTTCCTTTTCTTTCCCACGTTCTTCATCTCTCACCTGTGGTTGCTCTGCTGTCCTCAAAACCTTCTAAACGGCATCTCTTTATTTGTGCCTTAGCTAAAGATAACACCAGGGTATCTGAAGGAATGCCCCGAAAGACATTTCTAGAAGTTGATGGAAACTTCCCACCCGCTTTGGGGTGAGTCATTGTGGGGTCTCTTTCTGGAACTCACACGGACCTCACCTCTCCTCAGAGTGCTTCTCTCGCATCATGTATCATTCCACAGCATTCACTGACCACGAGATGTTAAGGAATTCAAAGACAAATAAGAAATGAGGGTAGACCTCAGCGATATTTTGAAGTTAGAATGGGATCATGTTATCCACCTGTGTTAGAATCGAGCCCCTTGCTCTGTAAGCACCAACCTCCTTACCCCAACCAATGCCTTGGCGCCTGGGCCTGCTGACCTCTCCAGATGCAGCAACCCTTCTCTCCCCTGAGCTCTCTTGGCTCCAGCCAAACTGGCCTCAATATTTCATGAAATGCTACATGAACCCTCTGGCACCCAGATATCGACATACGGCTTCCCTTCCATCGGAAAGCCTCCTTCTTCCCTTCTTTGGCAGAGGACATCCTTGTTCACCCATTTCATGACTGTTTCAAAATCACCTCCTCCAAGAAGTCCTCCTTGAACTCCTGGGCCAGGATCTTTCAACACAGACTCTCACAGACCCATTTCTCTTTTGTAAAAGCTGTCATCGTAGTTTGAAGTTATATATTAATCACGGTGATTCTTTTCTTTGTGTCCCTCTGCCCTGTTCCCCTGTAAACTCCATGCCAGTATGAAGTAGAATCTACATCTTTAATATCTGGCACACAGTAGGTGCTCTCAGCCAATGTCTGATGAAGGAAGCAGTGAATGAATGCAAAATAGTGTGCAATCTGCTGGGCAGGGCTGAAGCCTATATTTGGTGCTCATTCTTGCTACAGTACCCTGATAGCATGGTGGGCTCAGGGGTTCTTTTGCAGCCTGACTCGCATAGAAACCACTTCTCGGGTCTTCTCATTATGTCCAGGGAGGCTTCCCTCCGGATAATGCCAGAATTCCATTTGTTTGACAAACACAGAAATACCAACAGTCTTACCGTGAAATCCGTATTAACTAAGACTACTTTTCTACTATTGTAAGGGACATAATGCGAACAAGAAGCAGCAACGATACAGAAAACGGGAGTGACATGGAATTCCACAGATTGATTTCCAAAAATCGAGACATCAAGAACCACACAGAACAGAGCAATTAATATCCCTAGTACTAAAAGCGCCACCTACCAAGTTGCAGTCTCTGGGTTGAGGATGACACCTGATTTTATGTAGACAGATATATGCTGACATTGAGTATGCAACTTTATATTTCCATATGTCAGGTAAAGTACAACCTTAAGCATATTCTGAATAATTCATTCAGGCAAAGGTCTGATAAACAGATGTCTGTAATGCGATAGTTCTGAAGGTGCCATTTTTCTGACATGAAAAAAATCCCTGCTTAAAAGCCAGATGGCAAATAAACCCCAGTTCATCACTTAGGCTCACACGGGGAATTCCAGCACATTTTTCATCAATTCCCACTCTATATTTAACACAGTAAATATAACAGTGAAGTATTATGTCTCTTCCTTCTCAATCCATCTCAGCCATGAGTGTTAATCTCTACTGGGTTTGAGGCAGTGTTTACTCCAAATAAGCAAATGAGCTTCCATGTAACAAATTATCTCTTTGCAGAAACAACAGAAAATTCTGTAAGCTCAACTGTTTTAGTTTATTGGAGATTGCTAGAAACAGATTTTGCAAAAATGTCTATTTTTCCCCCGCAGCCTTTCACAGAATAATCGAGGAGTTGAGCATTCCATTACATAAACAAGAGCTTTCTCTGGATTTGCTTAAATAGATATGGACTTGCTGTTATCCTGGGTCAGGGATTACAGTCGAAGGGTCAGCCCATGCCAGGCGCCGTTTTGATGGCTTGGGCTCTGGTTACTGTCTTCTCTGGCTGCAGTAGAAATGTCCTGTTTAGTCTCTTGACTGCACCCCACCAGATGGGGCATTTCTAGGATGTAACTTCTCTTGACTTGCCATGTTGCTAAAATGTGCCCAGAGAGAGGGACGGACTTAGTGGTCGAGAAGTGATTTCCCTCCCACTGGATTAAAGACTGATCTTTCCTCCCTACCTTCCTTCTTCTCTCTCTCTCTTTTTTTTCCCCTTCTAGACACGTCTATCAAATACCTAGACACTGAGATGGGAGAAATGAATGAGACAGCCTAATGAGGAGACTGTCAATAGATCATTTACTATACAGGGAGGTGAGCACAACTTGGGAGCATACAGTGACCATGCTGAGAACATAACACCCAGCTTTATACGATACAGGAGGGTGGGAAGGATGCCAGGAAGTCTTCCTGGTTCTAATGAACCTTACTTAAACCTCTTAAATTGCATCCATGCAATAGGCAAATATTTCCCTCGCACCTATCATGTGCAAGGTGCTGGGGATGGAGCAGTGAACAAGACACTGTCTCATGCAGCTCACATGCTATCAAGGAAAGCAGAAATCAACAATAAAAAACACAAGGTTTTTTTGTTTTGTTTTGTTTTTTACCAACTGTACCGTATGCTATGAATGAAGAGGAGAGGATCTTAGAGCGGACACAGGATGCCCGTTTACACATGGACAGGAAAGGCATCATGGAGAAAGCAGTACTGATTCTGAGACCTGAAGAATGCACAGCACTGTTAGCCCGGTGAGGCAAAGAGAGGGGAGCATTCCAGGCAGAGGGAACAGTGTGTACCGTGATGCTTAGCATGTTGGTAGGACTGGAAGAGGGCCAAAGTGGCTCCAAATAATGAGTAAGAGGGAGGAGCACATGAGTGTGTAGAGATGCACAGGGGCCAGGCCATGCAAGGCATGCAGAGGAGTTCGCTTTCATTTCCACAGCAATGGGGAACCAATGATGAGTTTTAATATTGAGAGCAAGTAGTGACAACATGATCAGATTTGTGTTTGAAAAGATTCCTCTCCTTAAGGGGGACATGGGTAGAAAGGAGTCGTTATAGAAAGAGCCACAGAGGATTCTGTGGTGATTCTGGGGGAAGATGATGACATTTTGGACTAGGATATTGGTGAAGGAGCTGGACAGAAATAGACACGTTGAGTATATTTTTATAACGAGACATTTGAACCTGCTGAAACAAGAAATGAATTATCCACTGGTATGTTTCAATTCACTATAAAGGCTCGTTCTAACAACATCAACAGCAACAATAATAACAACAAAAGAAAAACTAACTCCTACCAACCTTCTGTGCACCGGGGACGTCTAATAATTGTATAAATATTAACTGACTGGATTTTCCACATAACCCTAATAAGTTGGTATGACGAGTATCCCTGTTTTATAAATAAGGAAATGGAAGCACAAAGGACTTAAATAACCTTTTCCAAGGTCACACCCAACTATTAAGGTTAAACATAACTCACATGCCTGGATCCTTTGAACAAGAGCAAAGAAACCTCCCCCATAGCTGGTATCATTTACTTACAAGATGCCAGGGCCTGCCTTCAGTTCCCTATTTCAGTTAAACGGTGGATATACCTCAAATATAGACATATGTTGTAATTTATTCATATACAAGTGGAGCACCACCAGAGGGATTTAGGTATTAGTAGCACAGAATGAAAGAACCCCGCAGTGCACTCCCATGTGCCAGGCAATTTGTAGATACCCTTCCACACAACACTCAGTGAAGCATGTACTTTTACTCTCCCCACTCTACAGACGAGGGAAAGGAGGCTCACGGTGTTCAGTAAGTGTGCCCAAGTTCTTAGAGCCGGTCGGAGATGGAGGGGGATTTACAACCAGGTATCTCTGCCTCCAAACAAACTCTACGCACCCAAGACCGAGCACGCGGCAGACTCAGTGCCCCGGACAGGCCGACAAATGGCCACAAGCCGCTGTTGGAAGATTGAAAAAATGTAATGCTTCCAGGCTTGGTGACAATTCTGAACACAGAGGGAATCAGTTCCTGGGGCAGGAGAAAGTGCCTGCCGCCAAAGAGAAAAAGGAATGCAAGGAAACCCAAAAACATACACAGGACAGCACACATGTACACACACACACACACACACACACACACACAGCTGAAAATCTCTTCCAGGAATCCTTGTTTTTTCTTTAATAGCCTATTTCTCTTCATGTTACTCTCATTGACATGAGCAATTTATATATACTGTGTAACTTTGATGGCAGAACCCCTGTTCGCTGTTTTCTTTGTGTCTGTACTTTGTTTTTCAGTTTGTTGCAATAAATCTTTAATATGGATTGAATTATGAGTTTTAAATAATTGATAGAGCTGATTCCAAATGCTTCCTACCGCAGACATATAACAAGCTGAAACTTTGGGGGCTACAGTGCAATCACTACCCTCACATTCTCCAACCTTTACCCTCACCTCTCTCCTGACCCCCAACATCCTCAATATGGTCAGTGATCACAGCTGGATACGGAGCTGGATGCCTATGGGTTGGTCATGGGTTCAAGCTACATAATAGGCTGTGAGCATTCTGGCATTGGCTTCAACCTCAATTATTATGTATGATTTGGCAATGAAGTGGCAGGTCATGAGCATGACATAGAATTTATTCATTCAATTCATTTTTATTGAATAGCTACTAAGTATCAGGCATGGAATAAGCATCGGAGAGACAACCCTGAGCAAAAGCAGACATGGTCCTTTGTCCCTGTGGAAGCTGTGGCTCAGCAGGGTTCCAGATACTAATTTAAAAAATCCCAACACCCAAATAAAATTGTAACTGTGCTAACTGCTATAAAGGGAGGGACACGTGGTGCAGTGAGTACATACAACAAGGAGAGCCGAGTTGCTCAGACAGACACATAGGGCGGGAGGAGGTCTGAAAGGGCCCCAGGGAATCTGGGATACAGAACACAAGGGGCTGCAGATGGGAACCTGCAGCGCCAAGGAAGTCGTATGAGGGATTTGGTCATTTTCTTAAATGCAGTGGGAAGAAACATCACGTTTCAGTCCGTGCAGGGCCATGACCCAATCAACACACGTGTTTTCTGCTGTAGCTTATAGACAAGAAGCGGGCTTTTGGAAGCAGCCAACCTGGGTTCGAATTTCCACTTTACTCTCTAATTGTTCTCAGCTTTCATTTCCTTATGTGTCAACCAGGAACGGCTCCCGGCACCACCGCCCCCCCACCCCCCCGCCTCCGTTCCCCCTTCACCAGGTGTGGTCAGCACTCAGTAAGCAAATGTGTGGAAAGCTCAGCTCCTGGCACGTGGTACTCCCCGCAGGTGTGCTGCTGCCACCGTTGCCATGGCCGCTGTCACCATAGTGACTTCCCTCCGGATGGGCTGTCAGCCGCCCTCCCCCCCGGGGTGGAGCACCCTTTCTGCACTTCCTTTCACCGAACGTATTTTATTTTAAATGTCGCCTCAATTCCCTGCCCATTTGTCACAACTCTTCCATTGATGTCTACCACTCACCAAGCTCTTTTCTGTAACACGACCACTATAACTGCACTTACATGGTGTCAATTATGTCCAAGCCCTGTTCTAAATGCTTTAGACACACCATCTCAACACTGCACAGGAGGATAAGTGTGATGATGATCCTCATTTTACAGATGGGAATACTGATCCCAGGGAGTTTAAGCAAACTGCCCAAAGTCACACATCTGACAAATGGCAGAGCTGGGGTTTCGACCCGCCTTATGGCTCCATAGTGCTCACCACCAACAGAGCTCACCCCTCTCTCCTTGAAACACAGTCCACTTGTGCATATTCTCATGGGGCTCCATAATCATCTTTTATTTCCTTCTCCATCCTCCTTCTTTTCATAAAACACTGGTACTGTCAGGGATCTACAAATCTGGATCTCCTCCCCTCCTCTCCCTCTTTCATTTCCTCCTTATTCTTTAATTTTCTGAACACAGATTCTTCTCCTTATCAATCTCATACAGTTGTCTTGTAGAAGCCATCAGAGGAATGGGTAGATTCCTTTATAAACCCTTGCTTATCCAGCAGGGAAACAGATTTTGAACAACTAATGATGGAGGCAGAGGAACTGGGTAAACCAGTTGGTTCTTCTACTCCCTGACTCCCATTCCATGTTTACTAAATCAAGATATTTGGGGGAGGAGACCTGATTCTATATTTTCTTTAAAGCTACCAGGGGATTTGAGAAATGAGGAACCGCTGGGATATATAATCTTGGAGGTTTGGACTTGCTCTTTCAGTCCTAGAATGTCATAGAAGTAAACAATTTTACTGATATATATCATATTCTTTGATATGGTGCTTCTCTGAACTGAACTTCTATGGATGAAAGGACCAGGTGTTTTTGTTTTGTCTTTGTTTTTGTTTTGCTTTTTTTTTGTGACATTAGATCATTCTAAGGTCTGTTTTATTTGTTTGTTTTAATTTTATCTACGGCCAACATTTAAAGCTGGTGAAAAGTGTGAAATACACTGACATTTTTAAGTGGTAATTTCCAGAGTCTTTGTTAGTGCTGGAAGGGTGTGTGTTGCAAATTCTAGATGGAAAACATTTGGAAACACTGAGACATTTAATTTTAGCTGAGCGAGCCACATGTTACTTATGAAACATCTATTTTGAGAACTGCAGCAGAGAATTAAACCTGACACTTCTTATTCTGGTCTACTACCTTCACTGATAAACAAAATAAAATTACAAACCCAGGGAAAATGGCTTTTAAGGATACGAGAAAAAAAATGAAGTAAGGGGAACTTCATCTAAACTGATGCAATATGGTTGTAATTGCCTGGGTTTTTTTCTTTTTCTTTTTCACAAAAAAAAAAATCCTTAATTAATTCATAAATATTTTAGTGCGATCTAAGGTGTCAGTTTAAAGTTTCATGAAATTGCATTTAGGACCCCAAATAGGGCCAGTATTTGGAACCAGATTCCAGAAATACTTTTCGTCTTGGGGTATCTTCAGGAGTACTGCTAGTTGGGATGGACAGTGGGATTAGATAGATCTCCAGGCTCGAGATAAGAGAGGACATGGACATAGATTCAGGAAGGAGCTCTCTGATTTGGAGAACAAGCCACCACCTGTGTTAGGGCAAAAGAAATCTGCTCCAGCCAATTCGTGAGGTTGACTCAGAGTTACCCAGGGCGCAGCGCCATCTGGGGCGTCTCAATGGGCCTGAGTCGCTCTCTTTACATGAGCAGCCTCCCCTGTGGACAGGGGATCTGCAAACACACATCAAATGGCCTCTTAGAAGTAGAGGCATCTTATTAAATTGTGTTGAAATGACCAATGCTGGCTGTGACAGAATAAGCAGCAATGAAGGGTGGGAGGGTTACTCGGGAGGAGGAAGAAGGAGGAGATGGAGATAGACAATGAGAAGATAGATATAAAGATAATAGACAGCTGGTCTGAGAACCAGATGGAAGAGACAGAGATTGTCTATCTCTCCATATTTCTCTTTATCATCTATCCATCCATACGCCCCTCCCACCAGCCAGCCAGCCATCCAGCCAGCCAGCATTATCCACAAGGAGAGAAACCATATCAAGAGCTGTGTTTTGGATATTAGTGGAAGATATCACAACTCTTGGTTTAATTACCATGTTCTCTCTAAAGCTATCCTCTGCGTCAGCTCTCTATCTGTGATAGTTGATCCTATCAGACTATCTAAATTTTCCCTCATGCAGTCTGTTCCACTGGCCCTGCAATATTAAGCATACCTTTTGTCAGTAGTTATGATTTTTAGGTATCTGGAAAGAAAATTCTCACCCAAAGATACACTCAGTTTGGTCACTATGGTAAATGCAAATGTCCTAATTCATTAGAAATATCACTGAGACTATATTTTAGTTTGTACATTAATAAAGTGCAGGCCTGGTCATCTCAGGCCAATGCCATATTGGAGGAAGAGACTTATAATTCTCTGTTTTCATCTTGTATACAGATCTGAGAAAAGGAGTTGAAGATTCTGTGGCGGAAAGTGACTTTAGCCACATGGATCTATTTGCTTTGGGGTTCTGTTCTATGAGCTCAGCATTATTTGTTGGCTATCCATACTTACAAGGCACCTCTATATCACCCAGCTATAAGAGCTGGGGTTTATGAAAAAGAACTTTCAATGAATCAGGTAATTACTGAAAAGGTAAAGCACAGGGATATGGAAAGGCTTTTTTATCTTGTGCTTTGATAACTTGATAGCACTCTTAGTTGAACTGCATGAATTTGGCCTCTATGACCTCTCTTTTTTTTAAAGATTTTATTTATTTAGAGAGAAACAGAGAAAGTGCAAGTGGGGTGGGAGGGGCAGAGGGAGAGAGAGAATCTCAGACTCCATGCTGAGAGCAGAGCCCAGTGCAGGGCTCGATCCCAGGACCCTGAGATCATGACCTGAGTCAAAATCAAGAGTGAGATGCTTAACCAACTTAGCCACCCAGGTGCCCCTCTACGACCTTTTTTACTGCACTCAACAATTTAAAACAAGAAACCAAACTTCCTTAGGAGAAGGAAGCTTCCTTGGGACAAGTCATGCTTCCTCAACAGTCCTTACTTTGGGACTAACTCCACCCAACTGACCACACATGGTAAAACAGGGTCCTATAGCTGATTCAAAGACAATTCATTCTGCAGATGGTGAGCTCCTGAGAATGGCATCAAGGAGCTCCAGGTGAAGCAGGCAGCCTTTGGTGAGCTCTAAAGTGAAAGATGATGTAGTTCCCAGCTAAAGCAGGAGCCAGCCCCACATGTACTAGAATGCTCAAAGAACAAGTATTGTGAGTAAGGAGAACAAGATGAGCTGAGAGGAATCAGGCAGGTGAGCAGGAATATACAGACACAAAAGACCAGGAGGGGGACAGAGACAGACAGACAGACACACACACACACACATACACACACACATACACACATAGAGGGAGAGAGACACAGAGACGGGGCAGAGAGAGACAGAGATTGAGAGATGGCAGGGTGGAGGGGACTTTGAGAATGCGCATTTCTGACATTCTCACTTCCAAACTAAACCTTACAAAGCCCACTAGACTTCACTTTCAGTCTTTGGATTTTGAAGAGATTGTTCCTGTCTCCTTATGATAGACCCTCTTCTAATTGAGCTATATTTAGAGAGATCCCGTTCCTTACCATCAAAGGGCCTTGTCTGAAATACATCCAATTACAAAATTCTATTATTAAAAATATGAAGGCTTGCAGGAGCTCTCTCAGAGTTTTGCTCGGCCAAAGGCCACTGATTTTGCATGAAATTGGAATGGGAGGGATCACTAGGAGAGCCCCTAATCACCAAACGAATACCTTATGGATGTGGAGAACATTTCATCTTATATAGAGGAAGTAAAGAAACATGATCTATCTTGTCCACCTGGCAAATTCACACCAGTATAACAGAAAATTCCAAGTAAGCAACACAGAAGATTCTCCTTTTCAGGCTAACATGAAGCAGAGTGAAAATGCAAATGGTAAATAGGACCAACCCCAGCTGCTTCTCAGAAAATCAAGCTGCTGGGAAGAAAAGCAAGTAAAAGGAGGTGGGACATGTTGAAGACATTCATCACAGAGCGGACCTTGCTGTCCATTGAGTGGCCCATAATGGTACCAGACAAATACACTAGACATGGGCTGGCTTAGCCTTTACTCTGTTGTGGGCCACAGGATCTTGCTGAGATGCTACGTTTAAGACAGACTGCAATTCCATGCAGTGTCGCTTTTCTTTTTAAAGAAGATTTTAATTAATTAATTATTTATTTATTTATTTATTTATTTGACAGAGAGAGAGAGAGAGAGTACAAGCAGGGGGAGCAGCAGAGGGAGAGGGAGAAGCCAGCTCCCTGCTGAGCAGGGAGCCCGATGCGGGGCTCGATCCCAGGACCCCAAGATCACGACCTGAGCCAAAGGCAGAAGCTTATAACCGACTGAGCCACCCAGGCGTCCCTGCAGTGTTACCTTTTGCATTCAGATGAATAAGGGTAAATGTTAAATATGTCCAGAAGGAAAAAACACACACACCCAACATCACATTAGCAGTTTGTTAAAACTTGCAGAGATTAAGTAAGGAAACTAATGCTGTCAGCTTCAGCAATCTGAAACAACGGTGTTGAGGAATGCTATGCCTGAAGCACTGAAAAAAATAACCATCAAAGGGAAAGAAGTAGGAGACAAATACATAAGGCTGGATTTGGAGGGTTATAGCTGATCTCTCTACCTCCCTCCCTCCCTCTCCCTTTCCTCCTCTCATTCTCTCTCTCCCTCTCCCTCTTTCGTTATCAACATGGTGGTAGTAGGTAGAAGAAACTTCTGGTTTTGGGACTCAGGAAGACCTGTATTTGGTTCCTACATCTTATATCAATTGACAAGTTGACAAACTATTCTTAAGTTTCCATGTCCTCATTAGAGATAATGTCATCCATCTTGCTAGGTCCCTGTAAGTTGGAGTCCCCAAAGACATAAAATGTCTAGCAGAGCTCCTGGTTCATATTCTGCAATTTGTAGCTGCTACAAATGTTGTCACAACCATTATTGTTAATAATAAAAACGAATGTATTGGCACCTATAATGGAATCCATCGGCACGCCTTAATTGAAAGTTGCTAATGAATGAATTGCTGTTGGAACAAAGCCTGGCTTCAACAGACGAAACATTCATTAAGTGACAAGGGAACAGTCCAGCAAAGTGGACCCGGGTGCTGTCCTCAGAAAGTTCATGGTCTTGAAGGGTCAGAGACACAAATAACCAGGGGCGTCAGACAAAATCGGGACAATAAACAGATACAGGCAAGCAAGTATCTGTTCTCAAGGATTTTCAACTTCCCACCTCCCAGACTTCATACTTCCTATTTAAAACCCCATCAAGTCTGCTAATCGTTCTTTTCACTCACGCCAAGGGTTCCAGTAATTTCTCTAATAGTACAAGAAGTGGGTGTAGATGGTTAAAAACTTTAAATCAGATGGTGAAAGTGAATATAATCACCGCCCTTGCTCTCCACTTGGAAGAAGCTGATAATATGGAAAACTACTTCAGCGATTTGGCCAGGAGACTGGATGGAGGGAAAAGAACCTGGATGGGAACCATGAATCCCATCAGCAATGACCACAGTGATGATTCTCTACATCTGTCTATCATTTTACCATCCAAAAAGCCCAGTCACACTTTCTCTATTTTGGCTTTTGTAACAAAGTCTGTAGGATACAAAAAGGCCTACAGCAGGGTTTTTTCAAATTCCAATCATTTGCTATACCTTTAATTTTTGCCATATCACCTTGCTACCTATACTATTATTTACTTGATATTTTTCTTTATCTCACTCTTTACACTAAACACTATTTTTTAATGTATAAAAGCTTCAATGGGAAGCTACTGCACATATGTGTGCAAATATGTACAAATCAATCTTATTATATTCTAGTTATTATTGTTATCTGCTAACATCTGTGGATATGAGCTTTTTTTGGCTTGTTCTTTTTTTTAAGTAACCTCTACCTCCAACATGGGACCTGAACTCATGACTCTGAGATCAAGAGTTGCATGCCCTATTGAATGAGCCAGCCAGGTGCCCCTGTTTATTCATTTTGAATGCCATAAGATGCATTAAAAGAGAACTGGAAAGAGAATAACTTTCTCACGATGCAACGTGATGTTTTATACTGAGGACCACCTAAAATAAACTTGTAGAACTCTTAAAATCTCAGCCACCCTTTGGAAAATGCGGGGTTTGGGAACTGAAATGGCTGGCCCAAGACTATCCAGAGCAATTTTAATATAGCTCATCAGGTGTTTATCCAGCAGCCGGTAGGTATAAGGCAATACAGTAGGTGCTAGTGGGGCGAGGGTGGGCTTGCAGATGTGAATTGGCACTCCTCGCCCCCTCCAAATTCTTAGAGACTGCTTGGGAGTCAGACAATACTAAACATTACTGTTCGAGGCAGGTTAAGTTGCATCGCACTAAATGCTCTTTTCCCCTCTTGGAGCACGTCCATCTCAGGTCCCCTTTAGTTTGGCTCCATACTCTCTTCTCGCTGGGACTCCAAATTGATAGAGCATCCCCTATTTAAGACATCACTGGTCTGACGGCAGGGGGGGAATAGATCAAAATGAGGCACACACTGACTCTGAAATTTTCCACTTGGAAATAACATGCATCATTTCCGCTCACGGGTCATTGACCAGTGATGTGGCCAAGGATGGCAGGAATGGGGTGGGAGAACAGAACCCCCTACAAGGAAGGCATGCAGGGAGGGAAGCTCGGGAAGGAACAGTGAATATTCTGAGTAATACTACAGCCTACCAAATATTACGGTAGTGGAATTGAGATGTGAACCCAGGCTTTCTGGAATTCTTGCCTATTGTGGGATCCCCACTACCAACCTGTCTCTATAAGAAGAAAAATGCAGCAGAATTTGAGTACACACACACACACACACACACGCATATTCTCTGCAGAATGGCTTACAGTCTAAGCGAATGACCAGGTTGGACACACTCATATACCTACTGCAAGTTACTTATGGGGTTCTATGTACTTGACATGCAAAGGAATTCAGGTGCTAAAACAATTCTTTTAACCAAAGAATAAGATTGCAGAATAATACCACATGCGTTCTCAGGAGCCCGCCCCCTTTTTGCTTTTCTTAAGAGTCCTTGGATATTAGAATATAGGGGACTTCTGGGTCACAAATAATTTAACTACTGACCTGCAAGGAAGAGCAGGATGAACCAAAAGACCTCTAAAATGCACTTCCAACCCTTTGGATCTGTGATATTTTACCCAGAGGACAAATAGCAAATAAAAACTATGTGGAGATAAAATTTCTTGGGTAGACAGATAGTGCAATTGCAAGGGAATTTAATTTCCCCCTGAACCAAAAATGAAACCCAAGACAATAAGTGTCTATATAAAGAGAACATTGCTTCCTAAATGTTGACATCAGTAAGCTCTTTCCACTCCAAGTTTGGATTTTTACAGAAAAATGAAAAAGTTTTCAAACCAGCTTCAGCCCTTCGGGTTTGCACAGCCCGTCCATGAACACCTCCAAGACTATAGAACTTACACTGTCAGGACATAAATCTATAAAGCATTACTGTCTCTTATCTTCTTTTGATTTCTTTTTATTGGTTTACAGAAGTTAATTATTTTTCAGTAAAGAAAGAAAATGTTCAAAGTGTGACAACGACTGCCTAATGTTCTTGGATTCTAAATAGAACCCGTTCTTCAGGGAAACAATTCCAAAGCTTAGGAGACTCATTGAAAATTGTATTAATTACTGGGGAGCATCTACCCCATACCAAACACACAGGCAACACCCCAAACTGAGTAGGAGCTGCTGACAAAATGATGACTCTGGAAAGAGAGCAAGAAAAATAAATCCTTCAAAAATAGTTGTACTAACTTCATGAAGGTCTTCATGGTGACACGGCAGAACTACAAGAAAAAATTGTGTGTGTGTGTGTCTGTGTGTATAGATGATAGACAGATAATCATCTACTACATATAATGAGTGGTTCCAAGGATAGAAAAGGCCAGAAAAGATGATGCAAAGTGTAGGGAATGATCATTGTTTTTCAGGGAGGCTTCTGTTGATATTGCCTTATTCTTTCTGCTTCTCAAAATCACACTGGACCTATAACCAGGGTCAGGCCTTTCACTATCAATAGCCTTTTACCACGCCACCTCACTTTGAAACATCTTCAGTGATAACGTGGATTTTAAGCTGGAGGTATTAGCTACTTTGCAGTCTCCTCTCAAATAATGGAACTGTAGGGGCCAGAGGAAGAGGATGCAAACAGTATGGAAACAGTAAGAACAAAAACAGCAAAGCCAACAATATAAATGGAAAAGAGGACCATGAGTCTGGTGTGGGGCATGTTGATTTCGAGACTGCAGTGAAAATCCAACTTAGAGAATATAACCAGAGAGCAGGTTCACCAGCGTATCAGTGGTAATCAAAATTATGGGAGTGATAAAACTCTCATGAATAAGAAAAGACCATTTCTTTGTTTTGTTTTAAATTGACTAGAACAGAACAGTCCTGCTTCAGCGGACACCTGACCACACTGGTTAATAGACCCAAAGTGAGGGATTTTCCAAAGCTTATTTAACTTTGATTTCTGACACACCATATTTCATTGATTTGTAAGGTATTCGCTTTTTTTTGCATTTTAATATCTTGGAAGCTGGGATGCCTTTTATAATTAATGGTGGGACATAATTTATTTGGTAGCATTTTTTTTTTCTTTTCTCAGTGTTAACACACACACTCACACACACACACCACAGATTGCACACAAGATGCTTCGACTGACAGTCAAAAGCATCTCTGATGCATGGAATCCAGTTAATAGTTTCTACTTTCCTCAAATAAATGTGTTTTTTAATTCTTAACTATAAGTGACCAAGAGAAATATTCTTAATTTTATTATGGGGTTAATAATGTCAATATTTGTCCTTCAATATTGAGTAAATAGGACCCATTCCTTGAATTTCTTAAAAATAAGAACTGCAAGACTGGGTCTAATTCACCATTCCGGACCTTGCAGTGAAAGCCTCAGCATCAATAGGAAGAAACACAGTATCAAAAGGTAGGATGGAGCTGAGCTGTTATCAGAATTTATTTTGGAAACTCTAGATCAGTGGTTCTCACACCAGGGCACACATCAGCATCACCTGGGAGCGGGGGGCAGGGGGGGGGCGGTGCTTGGTAAATTCAGATTCCCAGGCTCTAACCCTAGAGTTTTTTATTCAGTCTGTCTGGGGTGCGGTCGGAGAACGTGCATTTTTCACAAGTTCCCAGGTGATGCCGATGTGGCTGGTCTGGGCGGCAAACCTGGAGAGGCTCTAGTTTGCTGGGGTGATGGATCTGTGGTCACCTGGACATCAGGAAAGGAGGGAGAGGTGAAGTCGAGCTTCAGAGTCTCCCCACTCTGCTGCAATCAAAGCAGTCTTGGTTTTATCTGCCTCTGTACCAGTCTCCATGAAATTTCATATTAAATAAGTTTTGCTGCTTACATTTTTAAATGAAAATCACTACTGGCACTGAAAGAACTAACATTTTAGGATAAGACAGGCCTGAGCCATGAGGCCAGTTTCATCATTTAGTAACTTTAAAAAATATCTACACTTCAGGGTTTTTTTTAATGTCTCCAAGATAGGGGTAAGAAGACATATTTGAGATTTGGAACGAATGTACACACAACCCCTATTAGATAAAGTGTCCTGCATATTGTAAGTGCCTAACACATTGTAGGCACTGATAATGACAAGAACAGAGTCCTGATCCCTGAGGGCAGAGACTTTACGATCTTCACCCCTTCTGTAAATGTGTGTTCACTTGCAGTGACCAAAGACGGAGCATCTGTTGTCAACTGACTTCGGAACAGCCTGCCAGTTCCCCAGCCCTGGTTAATCAAGGCTCAGAGCTGCAGCTGGGTCAGTACCCGGGGTTTTTTGGAAAGCGGGTCACACACTTACTGTCTCACTGCCTCTGGGCCTCAGGCATCTGGAGCACGGCTGATTGTCAACTAGCCAACAATCATGCCCTGTGGGCAGAGGGAGCCTCCGAACCAGCTTCTGTCTGCAGCAGCTCTATTTGGTTCAGGACCAGACACCTCTCTTCCTCTGCCGCCCATTACAGGTGCTTGCATAACACGGCTGCCAGACACTCGGCAGTGCGTGCTTAAGAGGATCTGTTTGTCACAGGCATAAAAAATACTCCCTCCTTGTGTGTGACTCCCCAGTTTTCACTATTACCCCATCTGCTCAGTGCTTTGGAACTCAGCAAGTAGCAACATCATTTATACTTGGGGTAAAGATGTTCCCTTCTAACTTAAGCCTAAGCTTTTATTAAAAATATTTAACATTTTGGCTACCACAAAGAACAATGCTTATTTTTTAGAAGAAGAAAATAAATAAAAAAAAAAAAAAAAGAAAGGAAAGGAAAAGAAACCTCTCCATTTAAATGTGTTTTCAGCTCACAGCATCTTATGAAATCTATAGAAAACTTTTGGACTCTATCATTCTAAGAAACTATTTTATCTCATATTTGAACAGCCTGGATGTAGGAGGCAAGATTTCAATACTTACTACAAAGATAGAAATCTAGCTCTGAGTTCTCAACACAGAGCAGAACAGCTTGAGGGTGTTATTTCAATATTTTCCCTCAAAGGTAAGCTGAGTAGTTACATATGGCATCTGCCTTAGGAAGATCCTTTTTACACAACAAATTATAAGTAAATATTCTTGCAGATGAGTGTCTATGGGAGAGAAACTAGTGAAATCAAATAAAACTTTCCCAATGTCTATGAACGAACACATTAATTAAGTTGGTTGGTCTTTGAAATTTGTGACTTTAAAGGCTATGATTTAGTTGATTATATGCTTCTATTAAAAATGGACCTTATTAACTTATTCCAGTTCCCAGAGGCTCCGACAGTATAGCATTAAAGCAAGAAGAAGGTCTACAACAACTTTTTAAAAAATCCAAAATGTAGCAAAGCAAGATTTCTAAGCTAAGCACTTTCTATTGCTCGGGTTCAGACCTTAAATGTATCTTTAATATAAATGGTTACATCCCCACCTCTACCTTAACAACCTGCTAGATATATACTATAGCCATTCATATTAATTACATCATTAATAATGGTTTCTTAGAGAAGCCATCTATGAATACAGCGATGTCAGGAGACGTATGGGTCATCTAGAATATCTGCAGATCAGCCTTAAGGAACCAGATCCTCACCTTTAGAAATGGCCATTTATTGATGGCTAAAACAAAAGAGGAATATACTTAAGACTTTCAGGCTCAATTCGTAAATCCTGCTGGGTCTCCTAGAGGGTAGGAAGGGAGGAAAGGGCAGTTTGTCATACTGGAGGTGGGAATAAAGTCTGAAACAGAGCAAAGAAACAGAGAATGAGTGCCCCCAGGAATGCCACCAACATCCTGGTCTTCTGTTTCTACCTGTCTGAGGGACTTGTTCTACATGGCTGTCTGCTATTACTTTGGACTCTAAATATTCTAAACTGAATGGCTAGTATGGGCACAGCCAATGGCCACCTGCCACATACTAGATACTGATGCAAGTGTCTACATTCTTTATCTCATTTAATCATCACAAATATTCCTGTGAGTGTACAGAAGTTCCACTTTATTTTACAGGCTGGGCAGATAGAGAATCAGAGAGGGTAAGTAACTTAACTGAGGTCACACAGCTGATAAGGGTAGCCAGGTGTAAAACACAAGAATGAGCTTCAGCATTCATGTTGCTCTCCTTTGAGGTTCTTCACACCTTCCAAATACCTTCTCCTCTCTCCTCCCCATAGTGGAGACTGAAAATTGTTTAGTTTTGCTGGACCAAAAAGGCCAGGAAGAGAGTAGTGGATAGAGACAGAATTAATGAGGCATCTAGGATCATGAGCAGCTTTGATTTTCCTGCTAAATAATTTAGGTCTTAACCTGCAGGGAATAGGGAGCCACTGAAATATTAAGCAGGAGGACGGACATCACCATTTATCCACAACCCAGTCCAGAGATGTTGGTGATTCTGTTTTTTTTTTTCACTCCCTCCATTATGTTCAATACATAACCAAGTCCCATCTCTTTATGATATGTCAAAGAACCAATCAGAATCCTAGGTCTGAATCCTGACCCCACCAGCAACTCCAGCTGTATGACTCTGCACACATTCCTCTGAGTCTCAGTCTCTTGTTCTACAAAATGGGGATGATAAAATACCCAGCATACAGGTAGCTTTTAGGGTCAAGCGGCTGACAGTCCATAAGGTCATGTCTGGCCCATGGTAAGCACCAGTGAGTGTTATGCACTGAACTGTGCCTCCCCAAAATTCATACATTGAAGTCCTAACTCCCAGTACCTCAGAATGTGACTTTATTGGAGATTGCATCTTTATAAAGGTAGTCAAGTTAAAATGAGGTCATTAGAGTAGTCTAATATGACTGGTATCTGTATATGAAGACATTTTGGGCACAGATATATATATACACACACACACACATACACCAAGGGAAGATGATCTGAAGAGACACAGGAGAAGACAGCCATTTGTAAGCCAAGGAGAGAGGCCTAGAACGGAGTCTCCCCGACGGCCCTCAGAACCAATCCTGCCAACACCCTGACTTTGGACTTCTAGCCTCCAGAACTGTGAAACAACATTTTGTTTCAGCCACTCAGTTGCTGTACTTTGCTACGGCAGCAGTCCTAGTCAACTAATCCAGTAAGTGTTAGGTATCTGTTCCTTCTCTTGCTCTCTCTCTCTCTGTCCAGTCTTGAGAAGCTTATATCTGATTAATGCTCAGGCTCCTACTATCCTCCTGCCTCTGAGCCCAGGAGAGCAAATGGGTTTCATTTTGTGAACCAGCTCTGCTCATCTGCACTCTCTGCCTGGAGCACTGCATTGAAAAGGATGGTGAGGCCAGCCCAGACTCAGTGGGTAAAACGCCCTAATTGATTAGCAATATCTGCCACAGGCACAGAAGGGAAAGGGTGAGGGTACATGCTATATATTTTTCAACCCTGTTCTAAGGCTTTCACTGGTGTGTTCATCTTGAAAAACCATTACCAGATGAAGCCTCCTAATGTAGCACTTACATCTTTTTATCACTCTGCTCAAGAGCTTAGAGTAGCTTATTTCTGTCAACCACATAAAATGTATACACTTTGGTCTCTGGCAACTGTAAAAATATTTAGGCTTTGACTCATTCATTCATTGCAAGAACTAATAACAACCTCCCCCTAGAACATCACATGGCCCAAGACCCTCCCTTTTCATCTAGTTGTCACCATTTGGTAGCCTTCTTTGGGTTCATTTCTTTGCTCACCCTGCCTCCTCCAGCTCACATTCTTGAAGCCTTCTGATCTACCCAGTAAGGTTCCACAACCCCTCCAACTTCCATTTGAAAAGCCCACACAAAGCCATCCACCTGGCCAGCTTGGGTCATATGCCCATCCTGAACCAATCACCAGTGAGGGGGGAGAATAAACCCTGATTGGCTGAGTCAAGTCCCATGTTCATCTCTGCAGCCAGAGTAGTAGGCTATGGTAAGTGGGGTGGGGACCCTGCAAATGGGGCAAGCTGTGGTCAAAAGCAACAGTTTCTCTCTGCCTCCCTCAACTATCCAGCCAACCTCATTGCCCATTTATTCCCAATTCTCTCTCCTCCTGTCTTCCCTCCTATCCTTCCTGGCATGTTGCTGCCCTGGGTAGAAAGACTGGCTCTCTCTTATCCCCTAAAGGGTCACATAGATTTAGGTGGAACACTCTATGAGCAGATAGCTGTCAATCTATCACTAGCCACTGGCAAGAAATAACTTGGTAGCTTAGGAGACTACCATGAAAATCCCTTTGGAGTTGTTGGACCTGGAAGAAAATTCAGTTGAGTGGATGGAGGGAATAAAAGGTACTTCAAGTATGAAAGAACCAGAATATGTTAGAAGATTAACAGATAAATAGGTGGAAAGAACTATGGATGGGATTGGGTAGATAAAGGAATGATTCGGCAAATCTTTAAATAATAATCTCTTAGGAAATCATCAGATTGGAGTGTGAGCCAAGATTGCACATTCCCAGATAATTCAAAATGTCTCAAGCCCCTTGTAAATTTAACAATGAATAGAACAGATAAGGCAAATAAGCTTCCACTCCACAGTCAACTCTGAGAAATTGGTAGTGGCTGCCAGGAACACTGTGTTAAGAAGGGTTCAGAGGTTCCATTTACTTGCACAAAAATGAATGTGTACCTCATTTTGATTAATTCATTATGATTAAACAGAGATGTATGGCATGGGTAAGTGGAATGATACAGCTGGGCCTTATTTTATCCTCCTTAAAACATCTGTTGACAAGTTGTTGTTTTGTAGATAATAGTTGTCTAAACAATGACAATGGAGACCTATGATAAATCTACCTGAAAAATGAATCATATAATTAATTGATCCCTAACTTTGTAGTGTGTATGCCAGCTGTAATTAAGATAGTCATGGGGCCCATTTCTAAATGGTATGTACAAAGATAAAAGAATAGTTTTCTAAAGTAAAGGGAAATCTCTAGTGATTAAGTACCACACCATCCAAGGAATATCAACAAGTACAGAGAGGCATTGGAGGATGTTTTTCTTCTGAGGGGGATGAAGCTAGATGAAAGATGGGAGAATAAGGAACAGAAAGAGTGAATAAAGTTAGTCATAGCAGATAAAATTTAAGGCCTGCCCTGTTGGGCTGCCCTTCAGGAAACAGGCAGATGTGGTGATAAATAAATGCACTAGAAGCCAATTCAACAACAATGAAAAAATCAATTCACTGAATAGTAGTAAAGATATATTCCTGGAAAACTTATTTAAAGTTAGTATTCTTACAATTATTTTGTCAATGATTTGTCAGTCCCATTCAGATGAAGATCAACTTGTGATACATTCACACTTCAGCCAACTTAGCATTTCAACATACTCAATGATTTATAATTACATGAGGGAGGAAGGGGGGTAAGTAGGCTATTAGTTCAATGGCATTCTGAGAAATTCTTAAAAGAGTGGATTCAAAGACCATGATCAAAGGATTTGGTAATCTGGTCTCCACTTATTAGTAATTATATGACCTTATACAAGTCATTTTATTTATCTGAATTTTTAATTTCCTTATCTATAATACAGGAGAAAAAAATTCTACTTTCTAACTTGAAAAATGCCTTGGGAGAATTGTCAGAAATTGCTTCTCATGTCTCTCTGCCCCTCAAACCCAGTACACATTTGTCCAGACACTCATTCTATAATTTGTGAAAAGTCTAAATCTTTTCTTAAGATTTCTGCAGACTGCCAGATGCTTAGACTCTCAAGGACATACTCAGTTTCCATTTCTTGCCCTCACTGTATTTTTGTTCTTTTCTTTCCCTCTTGCTGTTACGGAGTTACCTTTGAATTAAGGTTAACCTTAACATGAAATGCATTCCCTTTCCTTGAGAGCACACAAGCAAAATGTCTGCATCAGGACATTGTGTGTGAACCAGACCCTATCAGTCAGAACAAGCCACTAATGCTGTGTAACAAACGACTCCAAAATCTCAAGGGCTTAGAAATAAGCAAAGCTAGTTTCTCATTCATATGACAAGCCCATCACAGATTTGGTGGAACAGAGGGAGAGGAGCTTGCCCCACTAAGTCTCTCAGGGACCTAGAATGAAGGAAGAACCATCATCCCAAGTATTTCTATGCTAGACAGGGGAAAAAAGAGGTCTACAAAGACTTGCATTGGCAATAAAATGTTCCAGCACTTGTCATTTTTATTTGCAGCTCATTGGCCAGACTAGTCACATAGCTCCATGTGAACCGCAAGAAGGCTAGGAAGTGCCTGGCAGGGAGGTGAAGCAGAATATTTGGTGATGAGCCCTAATGGTGACCACATACTATTTTGTATCCCCATACAAACTTGAGTTTACATTGCAGCAACAAAAAACACTTCAAACATTAGGCATTGTTACTCTTAAAAGGGCATTCACACACACTATCATATTGTTCAGCCATTTTCCCTCTCCTAGTCCCTCCTTCCCTAATGTGACTTGTAGCCCAATTGCTCTGAGAAGCAAAAGCATCCTCAAATTCCTCTTCTTTGCTTATGTAGAGCAACTCAGATCTCTGCAGCCTTTATCCTCTCAGATCCGGAATGCTCCTAGCTAAGCCAAGACTCTGGGTAAGTTTTAAAACTAGCATTTGCAGGAGTCTGTTTAAGTTTTTAATCTGGAGCCAACCCCCTCCCTATGTTCTTGGAGTTGGCATTTTGAAGACTGGAAGTAGACAGTTAGGTGGATTATTCTCCCAGTTATACAATCAAATGTGACTGCATATGTGGAAGAAATGTATACTGTTTAAAGTCCTCTGGAAAGAATTCTTTCCATTTGGGTAACTTCTTTGAAACTCAAGTTTTCTCATTATAGAAAGGGAATAACAATTCCTGCTCTGATTACATCACTGTGGCCTTGTACAAGAAAATGCTTTGGAAACTCCAAAGCAGTATGCAAACACAGGCATGAATATAATTGCACACAAACAAGACTCCATTGCAGCAAATTCAGAAGTCTTCCCAAATTCCAGGCACTGAGGTCTGTTGCTCTTACTTCCTTCTGGTTATAGTAAGTAAGCATTTTATGGTCTGATATCAAGTGGAAGTCAAGCTTCCCCACTACTCAGGTTTTGTCTGTCTCTGTGATTTAATAATGGGGCCCATACTGGAAGATGATGCAGTTATGTCAGTTATTAGGGAATTACATTTTTGTGTTCTGCTAAAGGGAAGTAAAGATTAGCTCTGCCAGATGCACACATGAAACTAGATAGAGGCACACCTCCAAGTCAACACATCCATCTTTCTCCAGGACATGTCAACATGTGGAACTTATGAAATATGGACTGTATTAAAAATGTTAAATGAACTTTTTAAGCACAACCAGTGCAGACACAAAATCCCCTTTCTTCAGTTGTTTGTTTTTGCTTACTCTTGGTTGGTATTATTTTTCTTCAACTGGACTGTCTGTGCTTGTTAAGCATCGGTAAATGGCCAGTTATGAGGCAAACACAAAATATATGTATAAATATTTAATAAGAAACGATAGCAGAAATATAGTGTGCATTTGATGCTCCACTGGAAAGCTATATTCATTATTCTACAAATTATTCTCCCATAAATATTTCAGAAACTTGAAAAAAGGTTAGAATAGTGTACCCAGTGCTTGGTGGGTTGAAAGCACTTTTGCATTCCTACTATGATGAATTCCAATCCTGCTTTCATTGCTGAGGTCTGAAATCTATCTTTTGGTCAGTTTTAGGAGGTGGAGTTATTTCATGTTTTGTCATAATGCACACATAAATAAGATAAAAGCACCAATTAGCATATAGGAACTATGGTTCCTTCTTGATCAGATGGCAGACTAACAATTTTCTTGGTATCAGGCATGATTAAGGAATCAGACTCTTACTGTGAAAGGTAGTCCAAGATAGGAAAAAAAAAAAAAAAGCAAGCAGTCTTTTTATCCTGGCATAATGCATCATAAAACCCAGCCTCCTCAGTCTATTGATTTTGATAGGAGTGATTTATTTTTTTAGCTAACAAATGTTTATTAAGTACCTAATATGTACAATGGGCTGAAGATAAAATAGTGACCAAGAAGAATATGGTTATTTTGGATATCATTGAATTTCTGAAGAGTGACTTTATTTCAGTAGATTAACTTTGCATAGAATATAGTCTTATTTAGGGGGTTGAATGGTGTTAACACTATCCCTTTTGATGGTAGAAGAGCTGTCAAGTCA
Organism: Phoca vitulina; assembly: GCF_004348235.1. NCBI lineage: Eukaryota > Metazoa > Chordata > Mammalia > Carnivora > Phocidae > Phoca > Phoca vitulina. Next base: position 542,715 of record NW_022589769.1, on the reverse strand, counting down.
TTTAGTGTCCAATGAAAATGGTAACCAGGAAGTAATCAGATAAAATTCTATGAGCATTCCCAAGGGAGAATGGATGTGAGCGGTGGGTTGATGGATTGTGTTGGTGGTTCTTTTAGGATATCAATGCATGGCAGCTTATGATCATCAAGAAAATATAACTTCTATGTTTAAATTATTTTCATCAAGGTGTGGACTGATTCTTTCTTTTCTGAAAAGCTTCAAGGTCTTAACAAGGCTGTTTTCCTTACCTGCAACCTTGCTTTGGCCATAAACATAAAATTCACAGTCTTTGCCAGAGCACTGTGTTGATGGATGGTTCATTTAATGGTGACTCTGGGACTCTCGGCTTTCGTGTGAATCACATGGAGTGGCCATGCATACAGCTGGCCCCTCAAAGAGCACTTCCAACTTGAGAGACATGGGTCTTAGTGGACAGGAGAGGTCAAAACTCTTAGTATGAAGGACAAATCAAAATACAAACATTTCTGTAAGTAACTTCTCACTCCAAAGTGAGTCATGTCACTTAGATAACTAAAAAGGAGTCAGAGATACTGATAATTCCAGAGTAACGGTAATGATAATGTCACCATCACCAACAGCAACATAGTAATAATGACAAAGAAGTCCATTATATACACAAGCATTTTAGGCATTATATGATCAAGTGTTTATGAGTTGCCCAGAGTCACACTGTTGATTGTTGATGAGGTTACAACCTAGATTTTGAGTCCTTTTATGCTGTTTTTTCAATTCCCTAACCACATCTTGTTCCCACTCAATGTTCTTGCCCATTATAAGGCCAACCTAGAATCATCCTTATGATTAACAGTATGTGCTACAAAGTCAGTCTTCTTGGTTTCCCATCTCACACACTACACTTCCTAGCTATGAGACTTTATGCAAATTCTTTAACTTTTCAAAGCCTCAGTTTCTTCAACTGGAAAATGGGGGTAATAAAGATCACAGAGTTATTGTACAGATGAAACAAAATAATGCATGAGTCCTATTTTCGTGGTGAACATGACAACAATGAGGACAGTGATAATCACCATGAAGTTACCATAACACCCAAGACATTTTCCACTTAATCTATGAATGGAGAGCATCTTACAGCTGGTATAAAACCTTAAAAGAATCCCAATAAAAACTAGATGTTTAATGTGTTTAACTCAATAGTTTATGCAGCAAATAGGCTTTTTTTTCTTTTTTTAACTGAAAATAATTACAAGAACACAGCTATAATTCACTGTCATAGCCTTAAGGAAGCCTCATGCAATTGAAGAAGATACACATAAAACTGTGATAAATTGAAAGCCTATTTGAAATATGTAGTCATAGTGAGCACTTCTTACTTAATTGCATTCTGCTTACATAACTAAAAGACCTAAATTAAAGCATAATCATGTTTCTGATGATTTTGCATTCTTTTCCCCCCTCCAACATAAGGCAGCTCAAGGTGTTAAAATAGTTATGCTTTGGGACTGAGATAACTAATGTATAAATTAAACTTACATTCATACATTTATTTCCATAAATGAAAAAAGAAGCAAAAATTCCAACTCCTAGTAATTTATTCCTTCTTCATGCTTCAGGAGGAAGACTTGCTATAAATTTTTTCCAATGCATAGAAACTAAAAGTTTCTCAAGGAAATAATACCAGGTACATATTTCAAAAGTTTGGGTGGCTTTGCATAGCCTCCGAAATGCTGAGAATATAGAACACACTCCAGTCTATCTAATTATCTTTATGAAATCTCTCAAAATCAGTGGCATTATACTCAAAACCAGCTGCAGCCAGGGAAGTCAAACAGAGTAGAGTGTCACTGGGGTTACTGAGAAGTATGGCTTTTTTCTTAATAGTATGATTTTTATGGAACATGGAAGGTTCAAATCATCATATTCTATTAACTCTTTTAAGAACCCAAACAGAATGTAACTATTTTGCTTGAAGAAATCAATTCAACTCTATCTCAATATATTTCGCCACTTTTAACTCCGTAAAGACTAAGAATCGTGGTCTAGCTCACAAGGGATCATAATTTTGCTGGTAGTGATAGCATGCAGTCATTCTATAGTAACTGCTGCCAGGAGTAGTCAAAGCACCTGATTATTAACTGGGTGTCTTGTTGTTCTTACAAATGCTCTTTTCTCTTCTGGAAAAATTATTTGAATATAAAGAACTAGCCTTCCAAATAAGCAAATTCTTGGGAATTCAGGGAACCTAGAATCTGGAAGAAATGGGCTACTTCACCTGTTTTCTAATTTGGATTTAAAAAAAAAAAAGTTCATAAAATGTTAAAAGCTAATAGGTAAGTAAGTTTGGTCATAGGCAAAGGTAAAGAAATGAAGGGAGAAAGAGAGAGAGAAGGAGGAAAGAAGGAAGGAAGGAGGGAAGGAAGGAAGGAAGGAAAAAGTGAGAAGCAAAACCATCTAGAGCTATTCATCTGGATAACAGTGATTTATTCATTTACCCAACATTTTTATTTGTTTTGTTTTGCTTAGTTTTTTTTAAGTAGGCTCCACACCCAGCATGGAGCCCAACACAGGGCCTGAACTCATGACCCAGAGATTAAGACCTGAGCTGAGATCCTGCCCAACAATTATTAAGTGCCTATTATGCTAGTGCTGAGCACAAAATGGTGACCAAGACAGACATGGTTCTGTTCTCGTAGAGTTTGCCATCTGGGGGTGTGGATTGGAAAATCACATTAAGACAAAACAAGTGTTGTGGCACCTGGGTGGCTCAACTGGTTAAGGGTCTGACTCTTGATTTCAACTCAGACCATGATCTCAGGGTCTTGAGATAAGCTTCGCCTCAGCTCTGCACTGGGCGTGGAGCCTGCCTAAGAGTCTCCCTCTCCCTCTGCCCCTCCTCCACCCCTCAAAAAAAAAAATAAAAATAAAACAGGTGTTATAATGGGGCAATTCCATGGGGCTAGGAAAGGACAAGGAGGGGTATTTAACAGAAGACTTCCAGAAGAAGGGATGTCCACCATCTCAAAGAACAATAAGATTAACTTTTTAAAATGGTTTTATAGACACACATGCTTCAGAGAGAAACACACATATATACACACACAAACTAAAAGAGCACAGATGTGTGAGAAAGTGATATGAAGTGGGGGAGACCAAGCAGAGACTATACCTTGAGGGCCAATGATAGAATTTTTAGAGTTGACCCTATAATCAGTGGAAGAAATGGTAAGGATTTCAGCGAGAGCGACTGATTCACTTCACACTTTAGAAAACAGCATTCTGGCTGGTGTGTGGGAAGAGATTGGTGAGGGCAAAGTTGGAGGAAGGGAGGCTGATGAAGAGGAGATCACAGCATGCCAGAAGAGAAGTCAGAAGAGCAGAAGGAGAATGGAGAGAAGTAAACAGACTTAAGAAATATTTAGGAGGGGGCAATCTACTGGATCTGATCACTGGGTGTGGGGATGAGGGTGAGGGAAGAGTTAAGAGTAACTTTCAAACACATAGAATACATCTTTGGTTGGTCCAGTAAAAAAGAAACAAAAAATTTCCTCAAACACTGGAAAGAGTGGAAGAAGAAAAATAAAGAAGTCAACTGGCCTACTCATAAGACTCTGCCCATATGCATGTGTGAATTTATTCATTTACTTTTCCAACATTTAATGAGTGTCTGTTAGGAACCTGGCACAGGGCTCCACCCACTTATGTCCAAGTCCACAAGAATATGGAACCCTCTGGATAGAAAGAGGTAGAAAAAAAATCCTGAATTTTTTACTCTCTTTATAAATGAGTTTTAATTCATGCCTCTCAAAGTTAGGGCCTTTTATTAGTGACTGTAAATCTCAGAAAGACAAGAAGTCATGAGATTCTGAAATTGCCTTATAAATTAGTTGCCAGTAGTCTAACAGTTGTTTAGTTTGTTGAAGGGCTGGGTTGGGGAGGGATTTTGGTGTTGAAATAATTATTGAACATTACTGAACCAAATAATTACTCTGGGCTGTAAAATTACGGTTATGGTAATATTCCCATCATCATTTGTTTTGTTTCTCCTAATCTAAATTATGATTTTTTTTTGTTATTGCTTTGCAAAGCTACAATATAACAGTCAAACCTGAAATTAAAACCAGCCTGCAAAGTTATACAAGGTGATCCAATATGCTCCAGTAGCAATTATTCATGGCAAATACTATCATGAAGCTCTTAAATCCTCATTGCAAAGCTAGCTGGACGTGCATCAACTACAACCTTAGATATTTGTAGGTATCAGAGCCGAGCTATGGCTACCTGAAACAATCAAAATGCAAAGGAAATATCTGAAAGTCCAAGGGGAGTGTCTTGGGATATTTTCTGTTTCAGACAGTGCTAGATCTCAGTAGTGCCCACAAGGAAGGCACTGATCTTTTCAAGCAACGCAGGGAAACACCATACTCTCCTTTACTGCCCCACCCCAGGCTGCTAACTCTCTTTGCTTTGTCTCTGAAATTCTGGACAGAACAATGTTTTCCAGCCAAACATTGAGCTCATTTCTTAGCACCCCATGAAAGCAGAAACCTGGGTGGTCTAAGAGCCCTATATAAAACTCATCAACATCAATATCATCATTATCATCATCATCATCCAAAAAGAAAGGAGACTGGTAAATTATTGATTTGGTAATTTTCAAACTTGTAGGGTTAACTCAGAGAATGATATGCCTAATCCATATAGCCTCAACATGTTAAGTTTTTCCCTTATTTTGTAGATCTTAATATTTAGTGAGCAGACTCCTAGACACTGAGATGCTGTAAGTAACCCCTGCGTTGAACGTGTGCTCTGGATTGTGTTTAGTGGATGGGGAAGCATCCACATTCTGAACAGATTTCCCTCCCTGATTCCTGTGGAGGAGTCGGCTCATGTGACTTCAAAACCCAGCAGAATTAAATAGTTGGTAATTCAACATACAGCTGGTGCTGTGTAGAATTTTATACATTTCCCATCATTCAAAATGGACCTCTAAAGATTCATATGGCTTTGAAAATTTGATGACTGTTGTGTTCTAGAATTTGTTTTGAGAAGAATAAAAACCCTAATCCTAAAACATCAGAATTAAGATAAAAGGTTCTGATTATAGTTTTTTCTCTTTGCCTGTTCTCTGTCCCCCAGTTTTCCTGTGCACAAAACCCCATGTTAATCTCCTTTTCTTATATGACCCAATAATTTGGGTTGTTGGAAACAGTTTTGGTTCCTGGAAAGAGCCTCTTTCTGACTTATGGAGAGCCTCCTGCTTACTATGTCTTCACATTGCAGAGAGGGAGGAAGGGAAGGAGGGAGAGAGAGAACGCTGGTCTCTCTTCTTAGTATAAGGGCACTAATCCCACAAAGGTCCCCATCCTCAAGATCTCATCTAAACCTAATTATTTTCCAAAGGCCCACTTCCAAAAATCATATTGGGAGTTTTAATTTAGCAACTTGGGGGGACACAAACATTCAGTCTATAACAGAAGGGCTCTGAAAATGTTCAGTCAATGACCCTAGTGACAGACAGAAACCAAGGTAAATATGCACTTCTGTTCCACTTGCCAACTTAACTTCAGTATCCCAAGATCAAACATTATTCGATTTGAAAGAAATATTTAAAAGGAAAAAAAAAAATCAGAGATCAGTAAAGATGAAGAGTTGTCCTGAATCTTACTTTCCTATTTTGCTTTGGCAACTTCACAGATTTGAACACCAACCAGCATCCAGGCTTATGGAGATGTCCCTGGATCCACATCCCCTTTAAGTCTACAGGGTACTGATCTGTCCTGTTTTATCATCGTCTTATTTCCACAAACCACTCCCTGTGCCCATCCTCTAGTTATGGTCAATCATTCCCTGTGACTACTCTGCTGGATGGCCAGGAGCTATTTCTGTTTCTATGAAACTGCAACATGTAGCACTGCAAGACTTCGATAGGAAAGTCAGAATTAATATTTGCTAATGTGAAATGAGTACTTACTATTTAACAGATACTTTGATAAGCATTTCACACATATTATCTTCCTTAATTTTCTCAATGCCGATATGGGGAAAACATTACTATTATTCCCATTTTTCATATAAGTTAACTGACATAGCAGTGTTAAATAACTTGCTAAACTTCTCAGAAGCAGCAAGTGGGGGAATCAGAATTCAATTGCAAATTTGACTGATCCAAGCTTAGGGAGTTTTAGCCTTTATATTTTATTACTCTAAGAGGGCTATAAAACTGACCATATAATTGATCAAACTGGGACCCTTGTTAGTAAAAGGAGGCATGCTAATAATTACACCAGGATAAAGGTGTAAAGCAGGGTTGGTCCTGAGCAAATCTAAAGGTAATGACATTCTGGGTAATTGACACATAGTAACTGGTAAGTATGTATTGTGTATATTTCCCTTTATCTCCTTTCTACTTCTCCTCCTTCTTTTGTTTTGGCCTTTCTTTTCTTAATCCTCATTAGTTTCTGAGAAATAGGAAATTTTCCAGCTTAAAAAAAATTCTGGATTCCTGGGGGTCACTAAAAAGAATAATTGCCCAGAGAGAGTGATTCCTTGCACAAAACCACCATCAGGTACCGGTGACCCTCCAGAAGGAGCATCCCCACCCCCATCCACACTCAACAGAAAGTCAAGAGTTCACCCCGCTAAGCCTAAAGTAGCTTCATGCCTTTCTTTGCATGACTAAGATGGGAATTCACAAAACATCTGCATTTAGTACATCTCCAAGCTAAAACTGGATTGCTTTATGGGAGATTCCTTTGGAATTTTTCCTGCTGGTTAGAATGCAATCACCAAATACAAGCTCATAGTAAAAGCAAGTCATTGAATTTTTTTTTTAAGACCAGATAATGCAGACTCTACCTGGAGGGTTTTCTTTCCCCTTAAGTTTAAAACAGTGTGACTTTTAGATATTTTCGCGAAGCTAATGACCCTTAAGGACCTGTTTCCTTATCTTGATGGTTTGTATGCCAAGCAGTATACACACAAAGTCATAATCTTAGAAATCTTCAGCCTTTTAACAAAGTCCTTTCTAAAGGACACTTTTTCCATTATATATTTTCTGTTTAACCCAAAGATGCAGATGAAAGATACAAGCAGACATGAAGATGATGGATAGGATTTGGATTCTTTTTTCCTCCTTCTTAGACCTATCAGTAGCTGTTAATTATTATGCAACTATTGATATATTTTTTTATTGTTTAATCATAGCTTGAAACTTGAAGTCCATCAGCCACCCCATGCACAAAATAGAAAGTGGTAGAAGGTAGTTCACATTTCATGAAACATTAAAAAATAATGAGAAGAGATTGAAGTCATAAAGAACCATCAGAGATGAGATGATCAAAGCCATTTTTTAATATATAGAAAAACGCATATTACATAGAAAGACTGAAGAAGGAAAAAGAGAAATAAATTATTTTATGCAAATCTATTGCCTTCTAGCTTCTATTTCAATCCTTCTATTTCCGCATTTACCCAAAGACATTGTGCTAGCCAATATCGCTCCCTCTTTTCTCCCTGACTACTTTCAATGCATTCTTCACTTGATTTAGACATTCCTGGAAGAGAACAAAATGGGTTAGCTTTTTCATGTAATGTGTTAACACTGAGTTACTTAGGAGGCAAGGGGCCTATTGGAAAGAAATAGGACTTCACCCACAAAAGAGAGAACTTAATTGTACCTGAAAATTTTCAGTGCACAATTGTGACCCATACAATTTACGAACAAAACAAAGCAAATCCACAAGGTAAAAGTAGTAAAATAGTACATAAGAGGCAAAATTTGAGAAGTTAGAATGGCCTTATTAATTAAAAAGATTAGGTAATACTAGGTTGTCCTCATACCATGAGGAAGAGTAATAAATCTCATGTCCATAATATCTGATTAAATAAAAAAAATCTGGGCCACAAAATATTATCTACAGAATTATATCAGTTTTATCTCTAACACCTAACAGTTCCTAAAACATAGTAGTAGATCTATGTATCTAACTATGTATTTAATAAATGTTAAAAATAGGTCTGTGTTAGGGTATGTGTGGATACAAAAAAAAAGTAATAACATTAGAAATGACTTTTCTTCTTCGTGTTTTTCTGTATTTTTCATGTTATCTACAATGGACACATATTGTTTAAGTCATTAGCATAGGTATTTGTAAGACTCACCCCCAAAAGTGATATTGGAATTGAGGAAGAAAATTAACCTTTGACTCTAATGCTCTGAATTTATTACCAAAAGGAAAAACCCAAAATGTGCCTCTTATTTTGATAAGTATTTCATATAACATCAGAAAGAAGGAATTGGCTCCCATCAATGATTCGGAGTAGTAAATGCCTTTATTTACTATTTTCAAACCCACCTTACAGTAAAAATAAGTTTAAAAAGATAGATTGAACATAACAAAGTTTTCTAGGAGGCAACCTTTTCTTAAGGATTTCATGCATCATTTAAAGGCTTTAAAACTCAGTTCAGAATTTTCCATCATGAACAAAATAAAATACATGACTTAGATCACTGATTCCAAATGCCCTCCTTTGACCCATATACCTTGTGATGACATATATTTTAGTTCATAATAAAAAGAAGAGAGTAGGGGATTTTAAAACTAAACCTAAGTTTTTTTTCTTTTATTTTGAGATTAAATCCTTCCCACACTTTTGGGCATGAGAATGTCACTACTTCTTTTGTAAAGTGTTGTCAATTTTGCAAAATGTCTGAGCCTCTTAAAGTAAAACAAATAGTCCCCCTAAATTGTATCCTGTTTGCAATTATTATTATTACTACTATTAGTATTATTGAAATGTATTCTTATCTTGAAATCACTGGCTTAGATAACTAAAGAATAAAGTTTCATGTCTACTTTCTTGTTTTTGAACCCTCAAAGTAGAAGAGTTATATATTTTTGGAGAGTAAAGTCTAGGAATCTAGTGATTTGAGAAGAGAAAATAATGAATTATTTATGTGCTGGGACAAGGATTACTGAAATAGCTTCCCTGCAATGACCCATCCTCTGTTAAAGAGAATCCTGGCTTTCTCATTTGTCAGTTTTGTGTTCTACCCACCCCATACTCCAAGGCAGGTTCAGTCTTGCTAGGGAGATTAATTAGAAGTTCTGCAAGGTATAAATCCAGACAAAAGGAGAAGGGATAGAAAGAAAAATGCATGAGGATTCTGTGAGAGAGAGATGAATGAAGAAGCAAAGGTATGAAGGAAACAGGAATAGACAGGTAAATTTTTAATAAATACTGAAAATACCAGTAAAGAACTCGGTATTTCATTTTGGTTTCAAGACTTGGTTCCTTTCATCACACACCCTCCCGAAAGGCACCACATGTCTCCTTTCCCGCTTATGGTTACATTTGGCTTTGGTAGAGAGAGGTCCTCATTTCCAATTTGTGCCTAGGGTCACTTTTTAAAACCAAAGTCTTAATATTTTTATACCATTCTCTCTGCCTCTTACTTCAGCTTCATCTGACAAGATAAAAGAACACCCAGAAACAGACTAGGTATTTAATGACATTTCCATTTATCCACACCACCAAGAAATAATAGTAATAGGTACTTAACCACAAACCCTGCCATGTGTTCTACTCGTATAGGCGACATAATGAACCAACGGGTGGTACAAGGCGAAGCTTGTTTAGGTCCTTCCTTTCTGGGTCTTTTCTAAATTTCAGTAATGAACTTTTAACTTGTAATCATATATTCTTCACAATTAGTGAGTCTTCACTTTCTTGGTTGCCTATGAGCATCTCCACAAATGCATCTTGCCCTTTGTTCTTGATTATTTTCTCCAATCTATGCCCAGAAGATGTTTTGTCTCCAACCTTCAGGGTTTAGCCTTTAGGTTGGAATATTTTGTGTCATGTCCTTGTGTACTCCAAGAACAAATTCAGGCAAACCCTCCTATCTCTTCTGGAGTTTGGGTCCCTGCTAATCGGTCTTCTTCCACCTACTCTCCCACAAAGCAGCTTTTGAAAGCGCCACTGCTCCCCACTACAGAATACTGCACCAAACATCTTAGAAGGACTCTACAAACCTTTCAAAAGCCAGCTGCAGCCCATATTTTCATGCCATTTGTAATCATTCCCTTTCCACCTCCAGCTCCATTCATACTAAGCTACTCCCTAATCCTCAGACGCATTCTTAACTCCGTTCATGCCATTTCATCTGGAATACTAACTCTTTTCTGCCTAGGAATCTCTTCATTCTCTAAGGTCCAGATCAAATACCACCTCCTTCCTGCAGGTTGCCTATGCAAGACACAGTTGTTTGCTCCCTCTCTGATGTTTCTATAATATTGCTAAAAACTTCGCCATTGTAACTCCTCAGTGCACTAAACAAAGGAGTTGTTTTATTTGTTTGTTTGAATTTGACTCTCTTCCTCTAAACCTACTCTAGGCCCTTCCTATTGTCCTTCCACGGACCAGCAGAATCAGCATCACCTGGGAGCTTGCTAAAAAGGAAAACTCAAGGTCCCCCTCCAGACTTGATGAATTACAATCCCTGGGGGTAGCCCAGGAATCTGTGTCTTAAGATCTGTAGGGGATTCTTATGCCCAACAATTCTGTAGAGTAAGGACCAGTACTCATGTAACTTTATGTCCCCAAACATGCCACACAGAGCAAGCCCTTGATAAACTTGAAAGTGAAATTAAAAACCACTTTTTTGTGTGTGGAGTGCATCCTTTCCAAACCCCCTCTGCAGTTCACTGACATGTCCTCATCAAAATTAGTTTTGCCCTGCTTTTACCTGTCAGTATTGACTGTTGCTTATTGCGTTTGCCTGATACACTCCACAATCCACATCACAGCTCTGGTCTGATTCATGTCTCCCCATTACACATTCCAAGCCTGTTCCCTCTGCACAACCCCTGCTGGTGCCAAGGAGAACACTTGTTAATGTTAATGACATTTTTGGGCAGGGAGAAAGTGCACGCTAGACAAAAAAGGGGACACTGGCTGGAAGAGAGGGAGAATGCATGGAAATGAAAATGTTTTTGCCAAATGTTTATTATCGATGGTGTTTTCAAGTAGTCGCTACATCTGGAAGACAACTGAGCCTTCTGAAACACATTTGACCTCATCCCACGCACTGAAAAATAGAGTAAGGTGCATGTTAAGTCGGTAATATCCCAACAGAAACACCCAACAGAAGGGTTGTTAACTGGAACACCTTGGCAGTTTAATATGAAAGGAGAGCCTTAGTTGCAAACATTGAATCTGCCCAGTTAAAGGAATATTGAGAGTTGAAGCAATTATCCCAGTAATTGAGGGGCGAAGAAAATCATTTCTTTTGGAAAAGAGAGCCATGCCTTTCAATTAGCAGTTTACATTGATCAAAAGACATTAGGGAACAGCTCCACTTGTCCAGCTTTTGTCCTATAGACCAAGAGTACTTCGTCCCTTTGCTCATCTGCCCCAATCTTGCCAAGACACTGCACTTAAAATGGGTATTGTTTTTGTATAAAATGCTTTTGTACACCTGAAAATGATTAGGGTCATCTAATCATCTGAAAAGAAAGCAGTCTGATGCTCAAAAAACAGTGTACACACACACACACACACACACACACACACACAGCTTCTTGGATATACTCTTTTTCCTTACATAATATATCAGACATAAAAATATAAAAGATGTTATAACAAATGCCATATGTCCACTTTGCGGCTTGCAACATAAATGTAACAAATATAATTGAATCTCTCTCAGTTGCTCTCCCTGATTGCAGCTCTTTCCCCACTCCTCAAAAGAGGTGGCTTCACTGTGGAACTCCGCATCTCCCATTCTGGCGCCTCTCTCTCTCTCTCTCGTTTTACCATAGGTGCATAGAGACCAAGAGAATATATAATATTCTCCATATTCAAAAAATGTGCATAATGACATAATACAGTATGTCTCCTTCTGCAGATTACTTTTTGTTGTTGTTCAATAGTCTGGTTTGGGGATTTATCCATGCCGACACACAGAGGTCTAGTGTATTAATGTTAGCTTACAGCATGGCATTCCAGAGATTAATTTTGCTACAGTTTATTTTCTATTTCCCTACTGATGGGCAATTAATGTTTGTTTGGTAGAGTGTTCTTTTCTCAACTTTTGGCTTCCACAGTGGTAAAATCAATATTCTTAAATGTGTCCCCTAGGGATGAAGTAGCTGAATCAAAGGTATGAGCATCTTGAAGTTTCCATAATGTTGCCAAGTTGGTCTCTAAAGTAGTTGTGTCCATATAAGACATGCCCCCCCACACACACCGGCAGCATGTTTTAGCACCCACTGACCCCATATCCTCGCCAACATGTGGTACTAACTTTTAATATTTGTCAAGTTGAAGAGAGTGACATAAATGTCTGCCAGAGATGCTTTCCAGAGATGAATAGTTAGCACCCCCAGCACAGGACACTTGGCTCTATTACAACTGAGAACATTCTGTAATCAGATGTATTAAGCAGTATCTTTCTACCAGTAGCATTAAGTGCCTATCATTGTGTCTGGAGTATGATGGGCATCCAACACACATTGGTTAAATGGATTCACTGAAGCTACTGCAGATGACTCAGAAAATAAGGCGAAGGAAATATATGCAAGAAAAGCAGTGAATAGCCAGCACATGAATATTCTTTAGGAAAGAAAAAAATATGCAATTCCAAATATTCTTTCTTCACTTAACTCAGCAATATAGCTTGTTCCATCAGGTACCCTTGTGGTTTTAACTCATACACTTTACAGTCAATGAGCAAAAACCAATTCCACTCCTCAAATTCTTCTCACTTACTATTCAGCTGTCTCAATTCATTAATTTGCTTAATCAGCCCTCATCAATAACACTTCTCTCCATTGCATTCCTCTCACTGAAAGGAAAAGCAAGCTCTGAATACTCAAAAGTGTGAATCTATAAAGAAACAAGAATGGCTGGGAAAAAAAAAACTTGTGTAATGCCTTTTGGGGGATTAAAATAACTTCATATTAACATGTCTGCTATTATCACAGGTCAAGGCTGGAAGACGTTTTCTCATTTTGCTGATGTTGTAGTCACTAAAAAAAAAAAAAACTGAATCGAATGGTTACAATATTTAGTGGCTAGCAATGACAATTCTACGGAGGTTACAGGTACCAACACAGAGAGACTGTTCCTGGCATTGCAAGATGCCTGAAACATACCCGACAAAGTGTGGCTCATCTCAATTCAGATTTTTATAAGCAGCACAAGAAACACTTACATTTGGGAAATGTGTCCATCTGCTGGCATTAGGTGAACAAGAGTGTGAACCCGTTCTTAGAACTAAGTTTTCTGGTGAACAGATGGCCAACAAGTAAAAGAAATTATGATCTTTGAGTCAATGTAAATCCTGGTTATGGGCTACGGGATCATAAAATGTAAGTTTCCTCATCAGTCTGAGGAGGGAAGTAGAGATTTGTGCATCAAATCTTGGAATCTTTATTATAAAAAGTTAACAGATATCAAGAACAGGTAACAGGTCAACGGGCGATATGAGAACAAATCACACTCAAGAGATGACATCTTTATGAAGAAGAAATGGCATGTTCTCATTAAACACAGGAATTCACGTGTATTTCTACCATTTTGTCATTTAGAATGAACTACCTGCATTGGTGATCCTTTTCCTTCCCCCAACCTCATTCCTGACCCCTATACATAAATGCGTGCTCATCATGGTGACTTGGTCAGTCAAGCTGCAATATGTAAACATGTTCTTAACCTACTTCTGATTGAAAAAGGGGGAAAACCCAACTGCTATGCCTAAATCCTTCTTATGTAGAAATTACAGAGCTACTACAAGTCCACCATTAATGAAAGAAAGAAAAAGGAACAACAAAAAAAGAATGCATGCTGGATCAACCTTAGTTTTTCCTGTCACTGAGATGAAAATCCCAATCCAGATAAGATATTTACCACCACTTTGACAAGTTCACTTATGAGTGAGCTATTTCATCCTTCAAATATGAAATCATAATTACAAAAATAATTGGGATATTCCCATTTCTGATTTGTTAGGCAAAATGTCAATGAAAAGCTCTAAGCAGGCTCATTCTTGGCATGAACATGTGTGAAAAGAGGAGAAAAGCCTTTCCCTTCCCATAAACTGGTTTAGAATCTCCCTCTTAACTTCATCTGACCTAAGAGAAAGCAGTAGTGTCTTGAGGCTTAAAAATAAAATAAAATAGATGCATCGAATTCTATGGGATAGGCTCATTAGCTGGGGACTTGACAGGTTGCTAAATGGTAACTCAGAATGAAGAGCTACAAACACAGTATAATTAATTACCAAAACAGGCACTGCTTGGGCTTAAAGCAGGGGCAACAAAGTGCTGACGGAACAAAATTCGCATTCCACTGCTCTCCCTGCCTCTCCCAATTTACAGGAGAATGGGAAATCATGAACAATTGATACACTCCGTTAGCTGCTATCACAGAGAGTAACTTTCCATGTAGCCTTAGGGGTATCTTACACAGTTTAACACTGAAAATAAAAGGTAATGTTCTTGGCAAAGAGCTAGGGGGATTAAATTTGGGAGGCTTGAAGCAGCCTTGAATTGTAGTCAATAAAAAAGGGACCAAATAGTAATTTTGTAATTTAACTGTGCTGGTTATGCCCAATGAGTCAGACACTTGTGAAATAAACCATGTAAATAGAAAAATGGCTTAACTCTTTCTGTCAGTACACAGGGTGTTTCTCCCATGCTTCCTGGGAGTGGGTTCTCCGATTCAATAAAAATAATGTGATTATTTAGATGCCACCAATAAATCTTTTTAAATAGTTCTTCAGTAAAGGTGTTGACTTCTTCTTTGGGATTCTTCCTAATAAGATCCGAATATATTTAGAGATCAGGAAGGCCGTGAATATGGTGGAACATTGCTCTAGATACCAACATACAGAAGGTCAGAGTCCCAAATCAGCAAGAACTGGAAAATCTTGTTAAAATCACAGAATTCTTGACCACACACACACAAAAACAAATCACTCTTCAGAGGTTTGTGTCAGGGTTTTTGCAGCAACCAGTTCATGAACAAAATAAATAAGGCAATAAGCCAGCAAAGTAATGCAAGTGACCAGGATTTGCAATGACTTATTCAGTAAGTAACTGCAGGGGATACCTAGTATCTATCTCATTCCCTCCCTTCCTCCCTCCGCCCTCTTTCCTTCCTTCTTTTTGTCTTTCTTTCTTTTGTGAGGGCCACCTTACGGCTGAATTACTGTTATCCAAATTGACGAATTTAGGCATTGGTCAATTAATGGACTGAGAATCAAAATGCTTAAAAGACAAACTGTTATACACATCTTTCTAGCGTTGTAAGTGGTGTTTTTTGACAAATAGATGATTGTAATTGCTTCATGGCAATATGCTATTGAGATCATTACTCTGCTGCTTAAATCAAATTTTTAACCCTACCCAACCTCTTGAAAAGTCAGGAACATATCCCCTGACCTGACCTGAAATACTCTTTGGAGAACATCCATAAGGGAGAATTTTTGTGACTTACCCATTTGTTATTTTTGGGAGGGCAATCATGACCTTTATATGCTGGGTAGGAAGGGTAAAGGCCCAGCTGCTAACACTGTAACCTCAAACAGTGGCTCCAAGGGGATACAGTCTATAATCACCAGAGTTACTTAGAGTTCAGAGATGGTTTCAAAATAATATTAATTGGGAATAAACTTCTATCTCATCATACTCAACAATAAAAGAGCTATTTAAAAAGACCTGAGGAGGAGGGGGCTATCTTGACCATTGAAATGTTTCTGGCAGCCGGCACAGTAGCTGGTTCCCAAAGCATATTTGGAGAAGGAAGGAAAGAAAAGGAAGGAAGGAAGGAAGGAAGGAAGGAAGGAAGGAAGGAAGGGAGGGAGGGAGGAAGGAAGAATAGGAGGGAGTAGGGAGGAAATTTATTGATCACTCAATATCCTCTAAAGGTAAGGGCTATCCCTTACCTCCCTATTCCCTAGAGCTAGTCAATCAGAGGACTCCAAACTATATAGGAAATGCAATCTAAGTTTCCATCATTGAAATGTCTCTCCAGATTTTAACAATCTCTTATTCTTATTTCTGTCTTGTGTGATTGCCCACTGAAAACCTTGCTTACTCTGGCTTGGGTATCTCAGACTCATATACTAGAATTTTGACCTTTCCCTGTCTCTCTTTCCCTCCTGCACATATTCACTGTGCGCTTGTCATTGTGTCAGGCTCTGTGTTGAGGACAGGGGATTGCATCTTCAACAAGACAGGCATAGTTACCACCCTCATGGAACTTAAAGCAGTCCAGTGGAATCTGATGTTTTGTCTATACAACATCCTTCCTTTCTTTGGGGATCATCCCTCTCTCCTTCCAGGAACTCCTCCTCCGCTTTTGACTATGGAGCAACCTTATTCTTAGCTACCACAGGTTAGCCCAGATTCCAATCTCAGAGATCATGGTCTTCCTCTGTCATGGATGAACCAGGACAAAGAAAAGAAAGTCAGTTCTCCCTGACGGCAGGGAGGTGAGATGTGAGGTTCAAGAGATGCTAGTGTGCAGGTAAAACAGGTAAGCTGAGTCCAGAAAAGGTAAGAGGAAATCCTAATTTTGCAAAATCTCTTATTTCTCATGGTTTTAGAGGTCTGGATATGCCATTGCATCTCCAACAATTTGGGTCCCAGGTCTTCCCATATTTATATAAGACATCCCTTATTTATATAACCCTTTTACTAATTAGCCCCTTTCCTCTATCCAGGTTCTGGCATTTGTACCCACAGACTCCTGCCTAATACAGGCATATTGATCCGCATATCTCCTTACACTCCCTAACTAGAAAATGGCGCTAATGGTATATGTTTCTCCGTGTGTTAATGGAACCCAGTGAAGGTGAATAAGATGAATAAGATGAAATGCATGCTCTGTCTAAACCCCAGAAACCATTACTGAGACAAATAAAAGTCAGACCCTCATACTTTGAGTTGCTTTTACAGTACAGAGCAATGGAGTTTTGTAAAAGGAAACATTATCACATTTGGCTTCAAATAAATGAGGATTTCTGGAAGGAACAAAGACTTAACTGCCTGAGGTCTTTCCTTCTTTCTCCCTTTCTTTCTTTCTGGCTTGCAGACTAATAGCTCATTACGGAGATGACTGTCTGAAAAAATAAAAGTTACCTAGACATGCAGGCCACTGCCCGGGAAGAGCTAATTATTTGCATAAATCATATGGATCCTGGCCCTGGCTATATTAACCATTTATGGTACTGATCATTTGTCACCACGTTGTAATGCCAGTCATCTGCTGGGGAGGAAACTACCCCATGGTGGTTTCTTCAAGTGAGGACAGGGTGCAGCTCCTCTCTGTACACAAGTCGGATCACCTCAGTGATGTGTCTTCTGGTAAACAAATCGAACCAGGGCGATAAATTGCCACAGGTTCCCAAATTAGCCTCTGCAGGCCGCGCACATCTGCTACTGGCCACGCAAATTAATTTCATCAAACGGCTTCATACAGAGCGAGGAGGCACCCATTTGCTAACACCCCTCAACCATTTGTAATCCAAATTCTGAGAGTATCCACCACCATTAGATTCTCGAGCAGGTTGGGACTGACCTCAAAGGACCATATTGTAGGTACCATTCTCCATTAGGACAATTTGCCTTTTATTTATTTATTTATTTTTGGATTTATTTATTTATTTGAGAGAGAGTGGGGGAAGGGGAAGAGAGAGAGAGAATCTCAAGCAGACTCCCAGCAGAGCGTGGAGCCTGATGCAGGGCTCGGTCTCACAACGCTGAGATCATGACCTGATGCAAAACAAAGTGTCAGATGCTTAACCAACTGAGCCACCCAGGCAACTTGACAATTTGCCTTTTAAACCAGGAAGTCTGATGGTTAGAGGAAGGGCAGCAGAATTAACATCAGTAACTACCCCTCTCTGAACTAAAATTCAGTTTGATACAGCGAATGCTATAAAGGTATGCCTACAACATGCATGGTTACGTCATGACCATCATCACCATGATCACAACAATATCAAAAATAATATAATAATTATAGCCAACATTTATTTGGCACTTACTATTTGCCAGTTGCTACAATAAGAACTTTATATACATGATCACTAATCCTCACAAAATTCTAGTATTATTCTCCTTTTGCAAAAGAGCAAACTGAGGCTCAGGGAAGTTAAGCAATTTGCCCAAGTTCACACAATCATTAAGTGATGCATATGGGGAGAGGGACAGAATTATCTGATGGATGGCCCCATAGGCTTTCTTTAGGTCACCTCGAAAAGAGCCAGCTGGGACCAGTGGTCTCCCTTCCTCCAGTGGGAAGGACTACACATGATGTCATCTTCTCACACAGCCTCCTAATGTCATCCATCAGCACTGCTACCAGCATGCACCTTGCCTGAACAGCTAGTCCCCCGACACAAGGATCTATTCTCTACTTGCAAGGCTGTTCTCACACTATTGCAGTAGGCTGAATAACAGCCACCCAAAGATATCAGGTCCTAAACTCTGGAACTATAAATGATATCTTATAAAGGAAAAAGGTTCTTTGTAGATGTGATTAAGTATCTTGAAATGGGATTATCCAGATGGTCCTACATCTAATCTCAAGTGTCCTTATAAGAGAGAGGCAGAGATACACACAGCAGAGAACAAGACAGTGTTACCACAGAGATGGAGATTGGATTCATGCAGCCACCAGTCAAGGACCAGCAGAAGCTAGATAAGACAAGGAACACATTCTCCCCTAGAGCTTTCAGAAAGAGCACAGCCCTGCCAAGACACCTTGATTTCAGCCCAATGATGTTGATTTTAAACCTTTGGCCACTAGCACTGTGAGAGAATAAATTTCTGTTGTTTTAAGCCACCAAGTTTGTGGTAATTAGTTACAGCAGCCCTAGGAAAACTGATGTACTTACCCTGCCCACCCCACCCACCCCCTAAAAAAACCCAGAGAACTAAAGGAGAGTCAAGTCCCCCTCCTAGAGTTTAAAATTTAAACTTTTCATTTTGAGATAATTGTAGATGCGTATATAGTTTTACGAAAGAATACAGAGAGCTATCATGCATCCCTAACCTAATTGCCCCAGTTGGTAACATCTTGCAAAACTGTAGGACAGTGTCATGGCCAAGACACTGACCTTGATACAGTTAAGACAGAATAGTCCATCAACTCAAGGATCCCTTATATTGCCCTTTTATACCTACACCTTACCCCGACTCTACACCCCTCATTCCTGACTTAGGGTCACCTCTCGTCTGCTCTCTATTGTCATAATTTTACCATTTCAAGAATGTTACAATAAATGGAATAATATATTATGTAACCTTTCAGGATTGTCTTTTTTCACTCAACATAATTTCTTGGAATTTTATCCAACTTATTGTGTGTTTCAATAGCTTGTTCCTTTTTACTACTGTGTAGTATTCCATGGTGTGGACCTACCAAAGCTTGTTTAACCATTCACCTGAGGCACGTCTGGGTTGCTTCTAATTTGGGGTCATTACATATAAAGCTGCTATGAACATCTGTGTACAGGTTTTTGTGTGGGCATATTTTCATTTTTCTGGGATAAATGCCCAAGAGCACAATTGCTGAACTGTATGGTAGCTGCATGATTAGTTTACAAGAAAATGACAAAGGATTTTCCAGGATAGCTGTAGCATTTTAAATTCCCACCAGCAATGCATGAGCGATCCTTGCCAGGATTTGGTGTAGTTGTTGTTTCTTTTATTTTAGCCAACGGATGGATTTTTATCTGTGCGTAGCCGTCTATAAAGCAAGTCAGAATAAGGGAACGTAGAAATGACGCAAACTAGTAACATCAGGAGTAAGGAAGCTCATGGAAGGCATGGAAAGAAGAGTCTGGATTTGCTGAGGCTGCTGGTAAGGAAGCTTCGGCAAATGCAAGGTATTTCAGCTGGGTGGCGTTGATCTGGTCCCATTTATTCCTCCATCTCTCTCTCCCTTTTCTCCCCTCCTATGCCCTCTGGCCTCTTCTCAGGTTCCCTACCCAACCAGGTCTTTTCCTTTGGGAGATGCAATGTACACTTCCTTTTGTTTATAGCCCCCCCCCCCCCACTTACCCCAGTCTTCACAGGCTGTCTCCTTGTTATCCTTTGGCTCTTAGCTTACCCATCACCTCATCAGAAAAGCCCTCCAGGATTGCCTTGGCTAAGTAGATTTTTTTCTCCCATCTACCCTTGTCTTTATTTTCTTTTGTGGAGCACCCTATTTTATTCTTTTACCCAAACTGCCACCATTTGTAAGCATATAAGAAATTGTTTACTTTTTTAAAGATTCATACCAGACATTAAGCCTGAGACAGGAACTAGTTCTATTTCATTCACAGGACATCAGCAGGCTCCAGCTCAGTCCTTGGCATCTAATAAAACCTCATGAACAACCATGGAATGAATGAATGAATGAATGGGAGAGAAGGCTGAGGGAACTCAGAATTTCAGGAGCTAAATGCTTAAGGGTCTATTTCTACCAGCCTAGATTAAAAGGTGAATATTATGAAAAGGTAGAGGGTGGATTTCTCTATTTAGTTGAGAGAAAAAAAATACCATTTGTCACTCATGTTCATCTACTAAAATCAATAGTGTGTGCAAGTTTCAAAGATAAAAGCCTGAGGTTTCTAACCTAAATAAACTTCCTATTCAACTGGGGAGATATACACACAAATGACTGTAATACAAGGCAGAGAGAATTAAGAGACAGGACAGAAATAAAAACAAGGAAGCATGGGCAGAGAGAAGGGGGGGAAGACTTTCTCTGGGGGAAACTGGGGTGACTTCTTGGAGGAGACGGCATTTGAACTGGGTTTTAAGGACTCATGGGATCTAGACATTTAGTCATGGCGGAGAGGCATTTCAGGTTCTGTATAAAGCATGAAGATACTACTTTTCCCTCTTTTGTCAGAATCTATTCCCCTTAAAAATGAACATAATTCCTGTCAATGAGCACTCTATTGTAGAAACTAACTTTTAGGTGCCCCAGAAAAGAATTCTTCAGTACTGAAGTTCAGTACTATCAACACACATCTCTGACACTTGGTTATAATTTTTTTCCCCTCTCCATTCAGGAATTTTCACTAAGCTTCTTAGTTCCTTTATTTCATCATCTCGGGGAGGTTCTATCTGAATAAAGAAAGAGGAATCTGGGGAGGGTCTCACGTGAGGACAGCTGTTTAGTTTTCCCTAAATCTGCAGTGCAGGCTCAGAGGGCAGAAGCCTGGCTAACGGTGGGTGGGTGCTAAACGTGCTTTGAGAGCCAAACTGCCTAAAGCGTGTGCAGAGGCCAAGGTGGAGTTAGCCAGGGTGAGAAAGTCTTTGGCATTTCCTTGCCATCCTGTTGTTTTTCTAGTCCCTTTTGTACACAAGGAAATGTAATCAGTGAATACAGATCATGGTCTCTGACATGGATCTTTGACCCTCTCTTTCTTTGAGTCTAGAACTTTCTCTTCAAATGCTGGGGACTGAGGTCCTTCTACTTTGGTCTTCTACTTTCTTTTAGTTAGTTTGTCACATGCTACTCCACACTGGGGAGTTTCTTTCTATTTATCAGCCAGCTATCTGTCTCTCTGTCTATCTCTCCGTCTATCTGTCCGTCAGCTATCTAAACAGATGTGATCAATAGTGTTGAAAACAGCAGATATGCCTTCAGCCTAGGACTGGCTGGAACTGTCGCCTTTTGGCTGTGTGGTCAACAAAAAAGTTTTGTTCTGTGTTGGCATCAGAGTGTTTTATGAAATTTTGTATTAGTGGGCAAACATTTAAACATTGGAAATTTTACATTTGAAAATTACAGATGCCAGACTTCTCTGGGCAAATTAGAAGTTCTGGCCACACAGTGCCCACTTCTCCACATGGTCACAAAAAGCTGAAGCGGCAGGTCCCTCTCTTTGAACAGTCACGGGCTCCCCGGTTTGCCACAGTGCCAGCCGCGTGCTAAGTCACTCCATTTAGAAGCTACCATCAACGACAGTTTGTTTGGCATTAGAAAGGCTGGGGGAGTAACTTGGTTTCTTCCTTCTTTTCCTGGTATAATTATATTATTAGGTTTTGTTTAATTACTGCAGTAATACGTGATTATTTTAAAACAAAGAATACAGACACGTAAACATTCCCAGTTTGATGAGTGGTCTGATAACTACAATCACTGCTGTCTAATAGCCACATCAGCCTCCTGTGGTTAGACTGGTGGACTCCAATTATCACCACTAGTTCTTCAAACCCTGTATTCATGCCATGTGTCATGCAGCTCTGCAGTGCCCCCTACTGGCCCCCTATATCTTGACTTTTGCATCAGCCCTGGGACTTGGCTCTCGCCAATAAAACATGGGCCAAGGTGATAGGTTAATAGCTGATCATTTTGTGCCTCCCTGTCGCCAGGGGGATTATGATGGACAGCCAAGCAGCACTTCCAGATGGCCACGTCCCCAGGTCTGGGCTCCTGAGTGAGCATACATAGAGCAGCCTTGAGCCATCCACTACAGAGTGAGGAGCCAGGTTGGGCTGGACCCACAGCATAAAGCAGAACCACCCAGCCGAGCCGGGCCTGGGACAGCCAACCCCCCAGCCAACCCAGAGAAGGATGAGAGATACATGCTAATGGTATGGTGTGAAATATTGCCCTTGCTCTGCAATAATAGGTGATTGATATTAGGATCCTGGAAGTAGAGGTTTAAGATGCCATGTTCACCAACGGCGGGACAAGTGAGGGTGAGCCAACTGTGAGAGGGGCTGATTAAGGAAGGGCAGAGAAACTTCTAGGCTCTGGGAAGGAGAGACACTTCACTTACCAAGAGAGGCAGAAATGAACCTATTTTGCTGCCATATGACTAGAGACCGTCTCCTTTTCTGCTGCAAGTCCACAGAAAAAAGGAAATGGCCTTGCCCCATAGACATGGTAGAACTGCATCTCTTGAAAGACCACCTCTTTTTTCTGGGGTTAAATTAAAGGCAGCCTTTCCCTCTGTAATTTTCTTCCAGGTTTTACCAGAACTTATGAGTATGTCATCCAAGATCATGCAGGCTTATTAAAGCAGCCACTTACAAATGAATAAATAAAAAATAAGGAAGTGGCCATCTCCTATCAAAGACAAATGACCTAATTTTGTTAGCGGATCATGTTGTAAGGTCAGCCTTACTCTCCTGGATCCCGGCAAGCATTACCATTCATGAAATTTTATTGGTTATTTGACGTCTGTAGATGCTCCACTGTTTCCCCGATACATGATTCACAGGGGCAAAGGTCTCTGAGCATTTCCACATCACAGCTCCAGTCTTACATCGAGGCGGCTCTCAGAACAGCTCCCTTGGTTCTTCCCCGCTCTGGCGTGTCACACGTTTTATATTCCATTTGCTGGGGGCTTATTTTTCTCTCCCTGATTATGACCCAGCTGTCTTCTCATGGAACACAATACAGTCTCTTGTTTCCCAGTGTCCCTGGACATGACTGGAAAAGCTTGCTGTTTGGTGGCCACCCTCCGTTGGCTAAGTGAGCCAAGACCTGAGAGGTAGGCACCTTCGCTGATGACAAAGACTTGGGGATCATTGGGCATATCCCCCTAATAAGAGGTAAAGCTGCCACAGAGACTTAGAAACAATGCACATCCCATTCTTTGTCTCCATTCCTCTGTTCAACAAATACTTGTTGGGGGCCAGCTACGCAGGAGGCACTGAGCTAGGCGATGTGTATAATCTAAGTATGAAACATTTGGAATTTATCTTCACGGAGCTTGCATTTTTTTTTTTAACATTTTATTTATTTATTTGACAGAGAGAGACACAGCGAGAGAGGGAACACAAGCAGGGGGAGAGGGAAAGGGAGAAGCAGGCTTCCCATGGAGCAGGGAGCCCGATGCGCGGCTCGATCCCAGGACCCTGGGATCATGACCTGAGCCGAAGGCAGAGGCTTAACCGCTGAGCCACCCAGGCGCCCTGGAGCTTGCATTTTAGTGGGAGACGGAAAATACGGAAGGACACAGAGTACAAATTGTGCTGTGAATAATATAGGCCACAAATACTGCCTGACGTAAGGATACCCGAGTAAGGAGCACCTATCCTCAATGGTAAGGGTGGGATTAGTCTCTTCGAGAAGGTGACATTTAAGGTGAGAAAAAAAGAACGAAAGGAAACATTCATGCAAAACAGGGGCTGAGATCATTGCAGCGGGGGTGAAGACCAGTTACTATGTCTCTGAAACACTAAAGAACATTCCTTATTTGAGGACTGATAAAAAACCATTGTGCACGGCAGCTGGGGGCAGGGAATGACATGCAGGGGCTCTGCTGGAGAAATGGGGGCTGGAAAGTCCAAGTGAGGTCTCTGAAATTTACCCCAAATAGAATGAGAAGCCACTGAAGGGCTGTAAGCCAAAGAGTGACCTGATGAAGGGTATGATTTAAGAAGATTCTTCTCGGGGCACCTGGGTGGCTCAGGCAGTTGAGCGTCCGACTCTTGCCTTTGGCTCTGGTCATGATCTCAGGGTCCTGGGATGGAGCCCCACATCAGGTTCCATGCTCAGTGGGGAGTCTGCTTGAGATTCTCTCTCTCCCTCCGTCCCTCCCCCTGATTGCACTTGTGCGCTGTCTCTCTCTCTCTCAAATAAATAAATAAATAAAAGCTTAAAAAAAAAAAAAAAAAAGATTCTCCTAGAAGTCACGGGGAGGATGGGCCTTAGGGGCAAGGACAGAGGTAGGGGGAGCAGAAGACGCCACTTAGCCATGTGGGGATGAGGTCACGGTGGTTTAGATGAAGGAGGGAGAGAGAGAAAGTAAATGAGGGAGAGAGAGAGAGAGAACATATGAGCAGTGGGCAGATGAACAGGGAAAAGGAGAGCCAAAAAAATGGTTCATCCTTTGTTAATGGTGAACTGTTGACAACGTGACCCAAGCAAGGCTTGTGATGTGCCGGGGATAGATGAGAACATTGTTTTTTTGTTTTTGTTTTTTTCTTATTCTTAGACACTGAAGACAAATCAAGGGTTATAAGGTATTAAGAGAACAAGCAATACAGGAAGGCTCTAACCTGGGGTTCAGATCCTGCTTCTGTTTCTGACTGGGCATGAAGCAGAAGAGTCAAGCATACAGTCCCAAATCCATTAATTTAATTTATCTCTATGCAAAGAGGAGCTTTATCTGAAAGTAATAAAGCCACCCCGAAATTATAGAATACTTCTTTTCTTCATGGGAAACGTGTTTTCCTAACCACTAATTCTTCCATAAGACCAACCATAACCACTCTGCCTGACCCCCTCCCTTGGCGAATGCAATACTTCTATCAAACTTAGCAAAAGTTTCACAAGGGGAGGACAAATAATTGTGTGCTCACCATTTAAATCCAAGAGACATTCACTCTAACAGAAAATTTCACCTCGAAATCATTTACTTAGAATGTGTTTTCAAAAAAACTAGGAAAAAACATTTTTGTATTTATATGAGATGATGATGGATGTTAACCCATCTTACTGGGGTCATCATTTTGCAATATATGTATGTCAAGTCAATATGCTGCACATCTTAAATGTCTACAGTGCCGTATATCAATTATATCTCAATAAAACTGAAAGAAAAATAAAAGGGCAGAATAGAAATGTAGGATTCAATTTTTTTCTACACACGTGTGCACGTACACATGTATATATGTAGAAAAAGGTCAGCAAAGTTGTCCCAAGCAGTGAGCAATCTCTCGGTGGCTGGATTACATGAGAAGGAAATAGTTTCCTCTATATATGTAGGAAGCATTTGTCCTTGCAAAGATGGGTAAGTGTTGCTTCTCTGATCAGAAGAAAATAAGAATGATACATGCTTTTATTTATTTAATGAAGAAGACATGCCACTGAAATTATACCATGTCTTACATGTTTCCTGAAATTATTCAAATAGCTAACATTCAGTTGTGATTTTTTGTGCTAAAATGATTATACTGGAAGAAACTTGAAGGAAGACTGTGAGGTTTACTGGCTCGAAAAAGGAACCTGAAGCTTCACCTTCGTGGGCAGGTGCAGGTGGGATGCCATCTACTCCCTGGAAGGTTCGGTGCCCTGATATTCCCTCCAGTGCTTCCCCCAGAGGGTATGGCACTCCTTACTACCCAAGACTCAGCAGTAACCAAAAGTATTGGTGAGAGTTTTGAGAGTAAAATTAGCTAAGGAACTGTGGGTGGACAGCTTGCTGGAGAGAACACCCATGGTAAGACTTGCCTCATTAGCCTGAGGTGAGACAGCTCCGAAAACCAGCAAGAGCTATGGAATTACTGACTCTACAGTTCCATGCATACTCCACGAGAGTTTTTTTTTTTTTTTTTTTTTAAAGATTTTATTTATTTATTTGAGAGAGAGAGAATGAGAGAGAGAGAGAGCACATGAGAGGGGGGAGGGTCAGGGAGAAGCAGGCTCCCTGCCGAGCAGGGAGCCCGATGTGGGACTCGATCCAGGGACTCCAGGATCATGACCTGAGCCGAAGGCAGTCGCTTAACCAACTGAGCCACCCAGGTGCCCTACTCCACGAGAGTTTTAACTTCAAATAAAAGGGAGAAGAAAGCCCCGAAAAACAGGATGGAAATTAAAACATCTTGCCATTCCTTCTTGGCCTTTTTGCGTGAACAGGGGTATTTCAAGTGGATCCCCTGTCTGACACTCCCGAAGGAAATTTTGCTTCCTGAAAACATCAGTCCATAAAATAAATTTCATGTCCTCCTTTAGTCTCAAGAGAAATTCTCAGGAGAATCCCAGTATTATGGTCAGTCGGGATATTATAATTATGCCATAATTAAACATTCTAATAATGATATTAATTATATTTTAAAGAATGCTGTGATTGCCCTCAATAGTTAATGAAGGAATGGAAGAACAAGTACAGGAACCCATAAATGCAGGAACCAATGAATGAATAAAATCAATTGAATCAATGAATCAATGTCAGAGATGACACTAGAGCTCCTCACCCCCTGAAGATGTCTTTTCATTTTTAGAATTGTCTTTCAATGTATTCCATACGATCAATAAATTGGCAATGCTTTATTTTAAAGAAATGCCTCCTTTTATTCTAGCCTTTCTAATGATTTGTGGTGCTTTTATGCACCTTAACTGACAAAACGGTGCTTGATTACTTTCATGAAAAATAAACACACCAAGGAACAAATGATTTCAATAGCACTGATAAATGTTTTACTTTTTGAGCTGGGTGGTAGATTCATGGATTTTTGTTTTACCAGGCTTACCCATGTCCATATTTGTTATACATATTCTTTGGTTTATACCAAGTCTTGCATCATTAAAAAAAAAAAAAAAAAAAAAAGGAGGCTCACCATGTGTTAAAGCATATGTATACAATAATACAATTTGAAGGCCAAGAAATCTGGGATAAGAGGGGAAAATGCCCGGACTCTCCAGCAAGAACAGTACTACAACTATGTTGGGTCGAGATAACCATGCACCTTTTAAATCCCAGTGTTTCAACTGCTTAATTTTCTCTTTGATAGTTTGCATATTACAAGAAGAATTGTGTGCCTCCTAACATCCTGGTGAACAGCAGCTTAATTAAAAAGAGGAGAGTTTGCAAAAACACAGGCTGCATGTCTCAGAGCTAATTGAAATAGCTACAGAGGCCCCCAAAAAGACAAGTTCAATATCGTGGAAATACCAGCAGGGCTGGCATTTCGGTGTTCTCCGATACCCTCCTTGTCTGTCTGATTAAAATTTCACTTGGCCTTTCTGTCCATAATGAAAGAAGTCTATTTGTGCCCAGAGCTGTTCGGCAGAGAGCAGACGCATGTGAAATTCCAGGGTGTTGACTGAGTCAGCTGACGTGGGGCAGCAACGCAGTCGAGAAAGCCTCATCAACCTTTCTTCAGGGCTGGAGTCCGTGGGGTTAATGGTGGCGTGTGGTGCGATCATTTTAGGCAGCTGTGTTGAAAATGATGGATACAACCCCCCTTCTTTTTCCTTAAAAAACAGGGTGCACTATCTTGCATGGTATTCAGTAATGAACACTTTATGGGCAGGTGGGTTCTCAGTGCCATTTTCAGTCTGGAGCACATGGGAAAATTGAGAGTGGCACCTTTTGGTATGCCCTTCCAAGGTGTGTCCATGTGTGTCCCTAACTGAGAGCACCCGAGGGGCAAGGCAAATGTGTTACCACTACTAATAGGATTGTAATCATGATAATTATTTTAAGTATTAATGAACATTTAAAGGTAACTAATATTTAGCGAGCTTGCATAACACCCACGTTCACTGATCTGCATATTACTGAATTAAAACTATTATGATTCTCCATTTCGATGAGGCAAGTGAGGCTTGGAGAGATCCAGTGACTTTCCCAAGGTGACATGGATCATTCCCAGTGAAGGCTCAGATGCAGGAAGTCTGAGCCCAGGGCTCACAGTCTGACCCATTTTATTACGCCATCTCCTAATGAATCAGTACCGCCAAAGGCATGGTTAGATTTTAAGATGGCGCCAGTGTTGATCCGTATCATTTCTGGTCACTCAAAGGCTCTTGAAGTTGGGTGAGGTCAGGTGACTAGGCCTGGCAGGGGCCTGGGAGTGGGAGCACCTCCAGCACCGAAGGCCCAAGAGCGGCCCTCGGACGCTGCCTGCCCTGCACGTTCGGCCCAGACTGTGTAGCGGCAAAATGGAAGCAGCATAAATCCTGACACCCCCCTGGAAGAGACCTGCCACACTCTTACGTGAGCGACAGATACGCTTGAAAGGGTGAGAGCACTGAGATGGATAGCCTGTGTATTACCCAGAGCAGCCTAACCTGATGTCACAATTATTTAAACTCAGAAAACCAACTTCCTGAGAAACTTCCCATTGAATTTTTTGCAAACTGTGGAATTCTAATCTCAGCACTGCTTTGGAGGAGGCTGATCGTATCATTTACAACTCATCCTTACCTCAGTCCTAGGATTACTCTAAAAGGAGTGCAGGTCAGAGTGTTCCTCTGTGAATAGCTAGGTAGGTGGGTCACCTAGCCGCCCATCTAGCCAGCTTTCCATCCTTCTGGTAAAGTGAGGCTCCCCTGCTCAGCAGTGGGGCTCAACGATGAAGGTATGAGAGAGACACCATCCTGCCTTCAACATGCTCTTCATCTAACGACACAGTATGGAATGGCAGTTAGTGCTGCTTGGTGTAGTGGAATCTAGTGGAATCTTATGATTTTTCACTCGCTTTCTTTAAAGTCTTATTTCTAAATGTTTTGCAATAATCCAGGTGCTACATTTTTACAAAGAAAACAAGCCCAAAGAACTGCATTACAGGAGCAGATGAGCTATCATGGAAGACCACACAGGACAAACTAGGGACACAAGAAAGAAACAATCTGTTATGTCTGGAAGAGGGTGAGAGAAAATCTGGAAGAACTTCATGGAAGAGACATCCTATAAGCCAGTCCTGAAAGCTGATCTAACTTCTGCAGGTACAAAAGGTTCCTGTTTTGAGGTGCCATTCTGGTCACACCCCAAGGCTAGCTCACACAAAAGGAAGGTTTAAAGTGATACAGAAGTCAAGATAACCTCTGAAATGAGCTAAGCAGAATCCTCAAACAAATCAGGAGTTTGCTGGGAGATGTGGCAAAAGGTTAAAACCCTATGGGGCTTCTGGTTGTTTCTCTTGCTGTGTGTTTTAGTTTCTAACTTCAAAGTCTACTTTCTCTTAATTCGGCTGTGGCGCTGAAATCCTTAACTATTCCATTGTTTATAAAGCAGATGCTAAAGAGAGGATGGAAGGCAGAACTGTGGAACAAATTCTTTTTTTCCAGAATTAATGAGGAAAAAACAATGCCTAACATACTCAGTGATGTTTTATCAGGTAAAGTAGTTCAGCCAGTGCATATTGTAAATTATACAAGAGGAATCTGTGCTGCTCACATTTCTATGGAAGGTGCTGGGTGGCAGAACTTGGCCAGCTGTTTGGGGGCAGGTTTCTTTTTCCAAGAGGGACAGAGACTGAGTTTCCAACCCTCCTGCACAGAAACTGCAGCTGGGTATGGCCATGTGACTGCTTTGGGCCAGTGGAATATAAGTGGGGGTGCCACTCTCTGTCATGCTAGGCTTGGTCTGTGTGATCCTCCCAATCCTGGGCAACCACAATGGCGGAGCCACAGATGGAAGAAGCCTGGGTTCCTGGATCATTTCATTGAGGAGAGCTGCCCATCCATCAGGGACACCCACTTGGAGCTACAGGTAAGAAGACCGACATCGGAATTGTGGGAGGGCCACTGAGATGTGGGGGTTTGTTACTGAAGCATGTGCCACTGGAACACTAGCCCTACCCCTCCTGATGACGCAGAATAAAATACAGAGTAGTCCATGCCTGCATCATGGTTTTCTTTGGACTTCGGAAACTCAGAAAGGGAAAGAAAAGAACCCACCACAGCGACTGTGTTTGTGGGGGCTGGTCCATAGGGCTTGCAGATAGAGCCACCTTTACATGAGAGAATGGGCTTTTGAAGTTAACTGACCAAAATCAACTTTGGCTTCCAGGTGGACAAGACCACAGAGACCAAAAAGACGCTTTAAGAATGACTCTGGAAGGCAAGGATACCTGAGTGATACATGAAACTATGTTTTCCTAATAGTCTCAGGTGAAAAAAAGAGGATGCCCAGCTTTAGCTATTATTTAGAATTATGGGGGCCAGCACGCTCCTCTTGCCTCACAATCCCAAACAAACAACAAACAAACAAACCTTTCTATCAAGGTTTCTTTTAAGAACCAACTGCCTCCTGCTGACCTCTCCCTGTTCATCAATTCCTTCATTCAGAGGTACTGAGCACTTGCTCTGTGCCAGGCAAAGCTCTAGGCATCCTTCACCCTTCCTCTCCCACACTAGCCTGCTCACAATAGCCAAAGAGATCTTCTTCAGATAGTTGTAGGGTCATGTCACTCCAATCCTTGAAAATTCCTCCAGTCGCTTCCCAGTGTCCAGACTCTCTTACAGCCTGAAAGGCTGACCTCTCACACCTCTTTGCAACCTCTGTCTGCACTATTCCTTCTTCCTCTATCTTCCTATCTATCCCAACAGACCCATCGATGTACACATCAGTCCTTCACCAAGGGCTCCCCGGAACCCTCCTTTTGAGTTAGGTCTTTCCACTATAACCTTCCGCAGCATCTGGTGTTTCCCTTCCATCACACTTATCACGGCTGGCAGCTGTGTCCATCAACAGCCAACGTTTACTGAGCACTCACTCCCATTCTAGGTGCTGACAGTACAACACGAGGAAGACAAAATCCGTCCTTACGATGCACACCTTCTAGAGGGAGAGACAGACTACGCGTATGTATTTCAGCAAGATAATGGTGGATTTATAAGTGCGGTGCTGGAAAGAATCAGGGTGAGAGGTGGGGAGTTACTGAATGAGGTGCCGTTCTAGTCAAGGAAGTCAGTTAAAATAAGGCTTGAAGGATAAGTAGGAGGCAGCCATGGGGAAGAGCTTTCCAGGAAGAGAGAGGTGAGTGCAAAGGCCCTGTGGTGTAAAATGGCTTCTAATATTCAAGTAAGAGAAAGGAGGCTGGTATGCCGGGAGCATAGTGACCTAGAGAGTAAGTGGTAAGCAATGCCATGCAGCAGGTAAGCAGGAATTACACACAGATTTGTATGACTTTATGTTTAATATCTGTCTCCCCAGGAGATGGAAAGCCCTGGAGGACTGAGGTGCAGGGACACTAGTTTGCTTATTACTCCACAATCAGGGTCTAGTACAGGACTTGACACTTCATTGGGACTTTATTTAATGAATTAACGAATGAACACTGAAGCCGGGCTGCTCATTTCAGATGGAGGCTTGGCACCTCAAAACAGGTAGGAGCACATACAGAAAGCTGCAAAGGTAGACACTTTCCAGTAACGGAAAAGGGCAAATGGAGAATCTTATTTTCAGTTGGTAAAAGTAATTACAGCAGCGTACATACAGGGCGGCAAGGAAGCAGGGAGAAACTAAGAGGTAAATAGCTTGGAAACCTTCATTCCCATCTGCAGTTGCTGCAAGCACCCCAACCTCTGAGACCCCAGGACATTTATACTAAGCAAGAGGCATAAAATTAGGCAGCATCTCAAGATAATACCCAATAGGTCTTACATTTCATTTCAGTCAACCACTGCTGGGTTTTGGCACCATTTTCATTGCAAATATGAGTAATGCAGACCCCTTAGTCACTATTAAGTAGCAATCTGGGGAAATCATCCACTTCCAATAATCCATTTCTCTAATTTAGAACACTCTGAAACCACATAATGAATAATACTGTCGCCAACTCTCCGGTAATGACATATGACATATGTCTGCAATTGCTCTTTTCAAGATAAATCCCACCGTGTTGTTCCCCTCAGAAACTCCTACTTATTTATTCACTTGGGTTCCTCCCAAACAAATACAGTATATTCATTTCTGGAGATGAATTTAGGAACAAAGTCAAAATCCCTGGCTTTGAAATATCAGGAAAAAGTTTTATCCTCACATAATAAATAGCATTAAGTTTTGTTGACAAATGCTTGATTACTATGCAGTTATATTCTTAAGTGCAGGCTGTCAATTAATTCCCAAGCACCTTATTTAATTAGTGACACTATTCCGTATATTAGCAAAATCTTCCCGTTTTTACAACAGCCTTTTTATTCTACCCCATTTTACAGAGCGTTAGGTTCTCTTTTAGAAGTAAGACTTTGTTTTTCCCTCTTCCCTTCATGGTATAAATGATGCTCCCTCAGCATGCACTTCTAGATGATTATAAAAATCCCGCAAGTTCTGGGTCTTGTTAGACCCACTGTCCCTTCTTCTGAAAGATGTGGAAATGGAATAAAAACATTGCCCAAAGAACCAGCTCTTTTCAAACCCAAGAGATGAACGGAAGGGACAAAAGTCATGAATAATGGAACTGAGTTACTGGTTATCCTCTTTGTATAAAAAGCGCTTAACGTTCCTCCATTTGAGGACACTCTCCACAACCCTGACTCAGGGTGAAAAATAATTTCCCTGAGTTACTCAGACAATTGTATTAAACACTCACCCCACTCTGGATGTAATGATCAGAAGGGGAAATCTCTTATATCAATCTCTTATTGATAAGGGAAATATATTAGGCTAAGTAAAAAGTATATAATAGCCATTTGGTTAGAGAGTTTGCCTGGGCATAATTACATGGTTAAATACATTTCAGGGTATTTCAATTTTATGCTTAGATAATAGAACTGAAATATGTTAACTTAGTAAAATCTAGAGAATATGTGTCATCCAGCAAGGCACTGGGAGAAGCCATCGAGTCGAAGAAAAGGAAGTTTGTGAATTATTA
Source organism: Phoca vitulina (assembly GCF_004348235.1). NCBI lineage: Eukaryota > Metazoa > Chordata > Mammalia > Carnivora > Phocidae > Phoca > Phoca vitulina. The sequence goes on along the minus strand of NW_022589769.1, from coordinate 509,446 downwards.
CATTTTGGACCATAAGACTTGGGGGAGCTGAGAATATACTTAAATTCTAGTGAAACTGAACCAAGATTTAAAGTAAGACTAAACTGTACTGGCTCCTCTCTCATTTCCCACCGCCAACAATGCTAATGAAATTATAATGAGCAAGACTACTGCAAATAAAGTGAACCTCAGTGACAGTGGTGCATTACGGATCTGCCCAGCTCTACCGTAAGGTTGAGTTTGAGATAAATTTTTTTTTTTTTTTTTAAGATTTTATTTATTTGCGAGAGAGAGAATGAGAGACAGAGAGCATGAGAGGGAGGAGGGTCAGAGGGAGAAGCAGACTCCCTGCTGAGCAGGGAGCCCAATGTGGGACTCGATCCCGGGACTCCAGGATCATGACCTGAGCCGAAGGCAGTCGCTTAACCAACTGAGCCACCCAGGCGCCCGAGTTTGAGATAAATTTGACCAGAGGCAGAGGGTGAGATGCACTGGGGAAAGGTTTAGGTAAATCAAAAGGCTACCATTTTGCAAATGGTCAGAGTGTTCTGCAGTCTTGGCAGCTTTTACCTTGGTAAGTCTTTCTACCCCTTTCCATCACAACAAAGGAACTCATCCTCCAAAAATGACCAGAACAGAAAGAGTGGGGAGCCCGCAGATAGCAGGGCTTCTCAACCTCTGTATCACTGACATTTTGGCCGAGATAAATCTATTGCAAGGGCTGTCCTATGTACTGTAGGATGTTTAGCAGAATTCCTGGCCCCTACTCATCTTCTCTGCTGGGTCTTTAGATCGGCATGGTTTAGAGCCTCTTATTTTCTCAAGGGTCTACGATGTGCTAGGTGCCACGATGTATCAAGCTATATGGTGGGGAAGAACTGACAAGCAAAAAGCGGACAAGATTTGTCCCCTACAAAGCATATAGTGTAGTGGTAAAAAAAAAAAAAAAAAGAGAGAGAGAGAGAGAGGCATTAATCAAAACTGACTAGAAATACATGTAAAATTATAGGTGAAATTATGGGCACCCAGGAGAGGAGCTCAATGCTCTCTGAGGGATGATAGTTCAGCCTGACAAGCCTGAAGTTTCAGGGCAGGCACTCCCAAAGGAATGGAAGTTTACCTGGTATCCAAAGGCTAGGGAAGAATTACTGGGTGAGGGTGATAGAGGTGGCGGAGATCCAGGTGGGGTTTCAGCATATGTGAATGCCCTCTGTTGGGAGGCGAGATGGCCCTTGGAGACCAGAAGGGCTCTCAATCCAGGTGGAGGATCAGGAGGGAGGTGGAGTGTGGTGGAGGACTAGGCTGGGAAGAGGATGCTCTGAGACTTACAGGCTGAGCGATGGGTTTTACCTTTATTTGGAAGGCGCTGGAGAGCAGGGGGGTGGCATGGTCACATTTGGGCTTTGAAAAGATCCCCCTGCTGAAGCGTGACAAATAATACTCAGTAAGTCACCATACAGAGGCCTCCATGAACTGAGCAAAACTTCTCTTCCTTCCCTATAAGCACTGCTCATCCACTGATAATTCTGGGTCTGATAAGGGGCAGAACACGTTTTCCCATTTCTTCTTTAATGGATTTACTTTCTTCATCTGTGACCACTTGCTTTTTTGGCCTGCTTTCGAGAAGAGCATTTTCAGGCCTTTGGAGATCATATTGAAAGGAAGAGCTTTTAGAGAAAATAGGATTAAAGCATCTGCTAGTTTTTTTGTTTTGTTTTTTTAATTAACCTCTAATAAGGGAATTAATTTAAAAATGTAAAAAAAAAAGGTGTCCTCTTTAGAAGGGTCTTATATCTTATAATAACTGGTGTTAAATTGGAGGTAACTAAGAGACTTAATAAACACGTCCACAGAAATCTTCACATTTTATCTACTTAACTCTGACCCCAGACTGCTTTCTCCCCAAACTATAAAGTTAGTTTATAGCATGCCTAATCTATTGCAGAGCAATCATATTTTAACCTTATCAAATATCCCCACATATTTCTTCCACCTGCTCAAAAATGGAACATCAGAGATTTAGATTTTATTTGGAAAATTCCTTATTCATCATAGGGAAACACATTCAATTGCATTCGAGGAATTCAATTTAAAACTAATTTATCTTACATTAATGTTTAAATTCATGAGATTCCACATAAAGTCATTCTTGTAGTGTAATAAATTCAGTCAATATGATAATTATTAAAACAGAAATGGGCGTGAGAAAAATAAATCATGTGGTCTTAGGGTTAGCTCTCTTTCCTGAGCTCTGAAGCTTGTAGCAAAGAAGGAGAGAGAAGATAAAAAAGGAAAAAAAAAAAAAGGCCAAGAGGAGGAGGGATATACAGAGAGGAGCCGAGACAGAGAGCAAGGCTACGGCGGCGCTACCATTTAGCGAATGCTTACAGTAGGCCAGGCAACGTGCCAGGGTCTCCGCCCATCTGGAAGCCTCACAACAACCAATGGGAAATACTCGAGTGGTAATGATGCAGCTAACAATTAGTGAGCACTTACTGTGAGCCATTTTACATGCACTGACTGACTCAATCTTTACAGTCTGATGTGGTGAGATGCGTCCTAACCTCCCCAGGTGAGAAAAAAGGAGATGGGCAGACATGGGACGAGGAGGTCAAGTTGAAATAAATAGCCAATGGGAGGCATAGGCAGTGAGCCCAGGTCCATCTCTACACTCTAAGCCAGGACCTGGTATGCCTACCCCAAAATGGAAAGAAGGTGTATAGCTTTTTTTCCTGCAGATGTGGCAACTCAGATCCACAGAAGTTAAGCACTCTGTGGTTGGGCCAGGATTTGAATTCAGATTTGCCAGACTCCTGAGATCTTGCTTGTGTCTCCATCTGCTCCCCACTGACCTCAATGCTCTGCTCTGGACTGCCGGTCAGAGTTCCTGAGTGGGATCGCTGTCATTGCCTCCACCATCTGGGGCTCCCCCATCCTCCTCAGTTAGGGGTCAGTGTCTTTGAGATGCCCGTTGCATTCTCTTCCCATCGACGACTGCCTACCTCACTCCCTTCTTCATTCATCTCCTTGCAGTTCTTTCCTCCTGTTATCGATCAAGGGCTCATGCTCTCTGCAGGGATACACTGAGGAAGTACCCTCTAACTGGGGAAGGATAGTGCAGTTTCATTTTATTTATTTTTTTTTAAGATTTTTATTTATTTATTTGAGAGAGAAAGAGAGAGCTTGAGAGAGAGAGAGAGATCACAAGCAGGGGGGGAGGGATAGAGGGAGAAGCAGGCTCCCCACTGAGCAGGGAGCCCCACACAGGACTCAATCCCAGGACCCCGGGACCATGACCCAAGCCAAAGGCAGATGTTTAACCGACTGAGCCACCCAGGCACTCGATAGTGCAGTTTTCAAAAGGAAGAGTAAGATGGAATTACAAAATGTTTCACATACGTAGGTATTTAGACCTTCCCTATCAAAAGAGACTTTTTAAAAAAACAAAAGCTCCTTTCTTTTCCTGTTTTCAACTTACTTGTCCTAAGCACATAACTCCCTTTTCTAATAATTACTTTTCCTCCTCCTTTTCCAAACCCCCCCCCACACCCAATAATTTCTGACTTTTCTATTGAGTCTCCCATTGTACGAGTGTATTTTAAAACATCTAAAACAATAGTTTTCAACAGGGATAATTTTTACCCCCAGGGGACATGCAGCAATGTCTGGAGATATTTTTGGTTGTCCCAGCTGGGGTGGAGGGAGAGGTGCTACCAACACCCAGTGGCTGGAGGCCAGGGGTGCTGCCATGCACCCTACAATACACACCACACACAGTTATCTGACTCCAAATGTCGGTGGTGCAGGAGTGAGGCTGAGAACCCCGGATGTAGGAGACACTCAAAGTTGCTGTCCACGGTTGCCTCCAGGGAAGGAGAAGGGACAGAAGACAGTATCACTTTTTAACTTTTGCTTCTGAACGGTTCAACACTTTCTCTTTACACTCCACACCTATTATTTCTACAATATTATTACAAAGCTAAAAAAAAAGCATATGAATTGTTTTTAAATGTTTTCTTTAGGAAACGGTAAAAAAACGTTTAAGTGACGTTTTTCAAGGAGGGCAAAACAAAGAGTAAATACAAGAAAGGTTATTTTCAAGGTAGTGGGTGATGAATCCAAAAAGGAATGTCCTTTGATAGGGAACTGGTCCATTTTCTCTTCTCAGTGTTGTGCTGACAAAACAGGACAGCTTTAACCTATAGACTTGTATTACTATTTGTGATGATGATTATTAACAAAAATAGAAGAGATGTGTTTAGCATGTTAATAAAAAAAACAGAATTTATTACAAATCACCACTTTGCATTTAAAGAAAATTGACATCTTGAGTTGTTGCCTTATTGGTAAAATAATTATTTATATTCTCGAAATTTCTCTTAACCATTCTATTATTTTAAAATGAAAAAGGTACCAAAGATGAAAGAGAACTAAATACTCTATCCTTGCTTTCATTTACATGGCCAGCTCCTTATCCTTCAGATGCAGACCAAGCCTCACCCCCAGATGCCACCTCTTCCAGGATGCTGCTCCTTGCCCTGATTAGTTTGGCATACCTTCAGTGTGCTCCTTCCTGCAGTATCCTGCCATTCCCTCAACTCCAGCCCACAACACAGAGCTCTCTATTTCTCTGATTCTCCATTCCCTAAGGCAGGGGCATCCTATTATCCATCCTTGTGTCTGTAGCAACCAGAACAGTGCTTGATACTTCACAGTTATTCAAAACGTTGACTGAATGAATGAATGAAAGAAGAAACAGGCATGTGAATGAAAAAAGGAACAAGAATGGCTTCTACTGACCCTAAGAAATCAAGAATAGAGAAATTCGAAAGCAAGGAGGAGGGGGGAGGATATATGGATAAAGAAAGAGGAAGATAGAATATTCCCTTATGGGCAATCAGTGGTGGGTGGGCAGGGCAGGATGAAGGCGTGGTTCACACGGGCCCCTGCCCATCCTGGGGCCAAATGCCGGTCCTGCCCTTTACCAGCCAAAAGCTTGACAGAGGAGCTATTACCCCTCCAAACTCAGTTTCCCATCTGTAAAATGGAAATAACAGTCATAAACTCATAAAATGATTACGAACGTGAAATCAGAATAATACTTCTAAAGCACTGAGCAAAGTGTCTATATGTTGAATAGCTATTAGGGCTCACTGTTTTCTGGCTATAAATTCTAATGTTTATCAGAACACTTCTGGGCAGCAGCCGTAGCACACTCATTAATACTAATGCATGCCCTTTGTGTGGCTGACTCTGCCAGGCATTTTAAGGCACAAAGAGATCTAAGACTCAGACATCCTTCTCAAAAGGCTTGACCTAGTTGCAGAGTCAGACCATACTCACCTCTGTCCCTAGGGGTTTTTAACCCCTCTCCCTCCTTCCAAGCCTTAGTTGCCAATGAAAGCAGCACTTGGACCTTTAAAAACACAATATAATGTGTAAGTGTGAATTAGCATGGGGTTGTCTAACCTCATACCTTATAAGCAGCTTCATCTGCCATAACTTAGATTGTGATGGGAAATAAAATGCAAGCGCGGAGAAGAGCTCACTGTGCACGGCAAGACATATTTTATCTCTAGCCACGAAGTGGAATTGCATTCCTGTTGTGAAACCCAGATTGATGCATGCATTTTATTTATAACCCTTCTCTCAAAGTTCCTCCAAGTTACAAGTTAGCAATGAAAGTTTGCAGTGGCTTTTAAAAGGCCTGCTGGCATCTTCCCTGACAGCCAAATTCTTGCAAGTGACAGTAACAGACCATGGGATGGCTGAGAGTCAACAGGCATTGAAGAATGCATGCGTCCAAGAAAGAATAATGGTGATGGACTAGGAAAGGCAGCGAGCAGAACTCCTGAGCATGGGTCTTCAGGCTAAGCCTGCCACACCAGCATTTCAAACCGACTGTCATCCATCCACTGGTCCTTCCCGCCTTCAATGTCGCCCGCGCTCTGAGCCTGACAAAAGCTCCTGTCTACCTCCATCTGCCCCTTCGCTGCCCATCTCCTCCAGTGGCTGCAGAAAAACCACAGAGAACCATGTAGCTGGTAGTGCCCTCAGTTTGATGACCCCTTCTCAACTGGATACATCCATCTGCCCTATCTGGCCACATAGAAGGTATGCTAGCCAAGAATCATCAACCCCCAACTAGTGGAGACAACCAAGTCAAAGCCTAGGGCTGTGGAAGATAGGCCAACAGTTCCTCAAAGAGTTACACAGAGTGTGACCACATGACCCCCCAATTCCATGCCTAGGCATATACCCCAAATAACTGAAATAAATATTCAAACAAACCATATAGCCTTGTTAACATATCTGTGTGTGTATCTACTATTAACCAATATATTTCATCAGTAATTCAAATATAAGCAAGCACCCACGATGTACAAGGAACTGTGCCATTTCCATTGGGAGACACAAAACTAAATGAGACAAGACTGTCAACCACAAGGGGGAAAACAAGGGTCAAATACCCAAAATAAACAGACCACACCCAAAATATAATTTCTTAGATCATCAAGCTGTAAGTCTGTGGATGTTTAGATTCATACATAGCTGATTCAAGGTGCTTATACAATAATGTAGGAAGCATCTGCCTGTCTACATGTCTCTCTCTTGTTTTCTTTCACGTTGGCTTCCTTCTCAGGTGTCTTTCATACCAGAGAGGTGGCTTCTAGAAATCCCACACGTTCATTCTGCCAGTTCAGCAGGAAATAAAATCTGGAGGAAATAAAATCTCTTTCTGAGAGTCGGCCTGAGTGGACTAACTCAGGTCTCACACCCACTCCTGGGCCAATGGAAGAGTTCAGGAAGGTGGAAAGGATCTCATGCTCACCCTGGAAGTTGACCCCATCTGACGACAGACGGAAACTGCAGGAGAGGACTTCTTCAGAGAGAAAAACTGAGGTGTCTCCCCAGAAGAAGGTAAAATAAAAGCTGAGCATGAAAAGCAACAGTGGTCCAATACAGAGGCCAAATGATACGTGTCATCATGGGTAAAATGAGAGCGCATAGTAATGTCAGAGGAGAACAGGAAACTGGAATATAAATCTCAAAACTAGCTGCATTATGTCACATATATGCTCCATAACCAATCTAAAAACTCTCACGGCTTTCCATAGCAGGCATTGTTGTCACTCACTCCTGCATCTGTGGGTCAGCTGAACTAGACTGTGCTTGGTGTTGGTTGTGGTAGGAGCTGAGGGCAGATTGCTGTGTCTTCTGAGGCCAGTGGATGATCTAGACAGCATTATCCTCACAGTGATGAAAGAAATACATGAGGATGAATCCAACTGCACAGCACTTCTAAAGCCTTCCCTTGTATCATGTCTTCTAACGTTTCATTGGTCAAATGAAGTCGAATGACCAAGACTGGCATACATAAAGGTGGGAGATATTGCTGGCATTCCAGTGAGAGGAACATGGCAAAGGTCATAAAGAGTGCAAAGGATGAAAATTTTGAAACCATAATACAAAGATACCAGGACAGCCAAGATATTCTTATTCCCATTTTAGAGACAAGAGGTTTAGCAACTGCCCCAAGATCATTTAGCAGAATGGCAGAGCTGGATTTAAAACCAGGTCAACTAATTCTAAAGCACAATAATGGGACGTAGTGAGATTCCTGGCAGATGGTGCAGTAATGGGGTATGAGGCAAACCCTCATGGAGGGCAGGGCCCCTATTGTCTGATATGAATCATATGCAAAGAGGACTTTATGGATACTGAAGTGATTGTCAATTATAAAATTTCTGTAGCCAGAAATAAATTTAAGAAAAAGCCTCATACAATAGAAATGTGCTTAGAGCACCCAACTTCAGTGCAGTTTGCTCCAAAGTAAGTTTTAGAACTGAATTACTTCCATCATGAGACAGTAGAAGAAGGTGATGCCTGCAGCTGACAGCTAAGCAGCATCCTCCTACATGAAGGAGGTGTTCTGGTTAAGTGTGTTTGAAGTTATGACAGATTAAGGCGGTCAGAAATGTGTTCCCTGGGTGTCTGTTTTCACTTTAAAATTTCTGGGAACAAAGTTCGTTGCCTTCAATCATGTGGACAGTTTGACGTATTACAGATCCAGTCAAGGGGTTAGCCTTTACTCAGAACCCCTACCCAGCAATATGCACACTACCATCTCAAAGCTTTCTTCCTGAGGGCCAAGACTTCCTTCTGAAGCCAGAGCCACCTAGATTGGAAGTCCAGTTCATCAGTGGGCAAAACTGTGTGAAGATAAACTTGGGCCGGTCTTGTAAAAACAAAACCCAAGACTGACTTCCATCTAAGAGGCTTTTTCCTCCCTCCCCTCCCCTCCCCTCCCATTCCCTCCTCTCTCTCTTTCTTTCTTTCTTTCTTTCTTTTCTTTCTTTCTTTCTTTTTCTTTCTTTTTCTTTCCTTCCTTCCTTCCTTCCTTCTCTCTCTTTCTTTCTTTCTAAGACTTTTCAACAGGCAGAGATGCCATGATTCTTTTAAAGTGGCATAATACCCAGAAAGGAACTCTTTTCCCCAAAGTAGTTCCCAATCTTAATACTGCTAAGATTCTAGATCTGAAAGTCTTCAAGCATTTTATTTCCAATGGCTTAACATTGCCCTTGGCATCAGTGGAATGAAATTATTGTTTCTAATTACACCCATTGGCATAGACACAGCGTTGACCAAATTTGGTGATGATTGAATTTTTTTTTCCCTCCTAAAGTAATTATTAAGAGGGGAAATATTAGGTAATTAGAATTAGAATGAGGTTTGGCTACAAACAATAGGAGACCTTTTCTTAGCACTAGAGGCAGCACAGTGTAAAGGTTAAGAATGTGAGCTCCAAGTCTGCAGACCTGGTGTGAATCTTGCCCCGGCAAGTCATAAGTGGGTAGCCTTGAGGAAATCACTTGATGTCTACAATATGCAGTTCACTTATCTTTCAGAGGATTCAATGGGATATTCTATGGATAGAAACTGCACAATGCCTGCCACAGAGCCTGCTGGAGTGATGGCTCAAAAATGCAAACTGACAGCACTCATTTACTTAATGTCTTTCAAAGGCACAACTCAAGAACCTGATGTGCCCTTGCAACGCTCAGCTCTGACTCTCCTCCCATGCTTTGTGTGGCCCTAAGACCTCAGGTTTCCAAGACCTTTTCAGACGCTGCTCTCCCTTCCAGCAAGGCTTCTCCCAACTTAACCTAGTGAACCCCTACTCATCCTTCACATAACTTCTCAAAAATGTCACTTTTTTGAGAAAAAAACTCCCTTAATTTGCATCCATCCTCTCTGGTTTCTTTTCTTTTTTCTTTTCTTTTCTTTCTTTGTTAAGATTTTTATCTTTTTTAAATTTTTTAAGTAATCTCTACCCCCACCATGGGGCTCGAACCTACAACCCCAAGATCAAAAATCGCACGCTCCATCAACTGAGCCAGCCAGGCACCCCAGTCGTCTCTGGTTTCTACTCCCATGGCCCCAGTGTAACTTCCCTCCATAGCACATATTAAAGATGGCAATTATTTATTTATTTGATCAATACCTGTCCCCCCCAACCACACTCACATTACACTCTAAGCTCCGTGAAGCTGGAGACCCTGCCTAATGTGCCCCCTGGACTGCGCCCAGCGCCCAGCATCAGGCCTAACACACAGTGGAGAGTCAAGAATTAGTTACTGAATAAAAGCATGTAATTCCCTCTCACAGAAAAGAAGTAAGAACACTTGGGACGTGTCCACAAATTCTATCTTAAATAACTTTCTTGCTTTCAACTTAAAGAGCACAAAATGACAATTCTCTCATTTAGGTACCCCCCCCACCCCGATTTTCCCTCTAGGTTATTACATCACAGAAGAAAATAATAATTATTATGATGATGTCGATGATTCAATGAGATCTTCTCATAATATTGGCTGGTTTGGTGTGTTGTTGTTTTGTAGTTTTAAATAAGCTCCCTATGTGGGCTATTAAATAAAGTAGGGACAAATGAGAGAAATTATGCATCTGCTTTTCACTCCAGGACAAGTTGTTATGTTTGTTTGAATCTAATTTCCCTTTGTATAGATCACTGAACCGCACCTCAGATATTGCCACTACCAAGATGAGAGTGTTAGTGGTGGGGCCTGGTTAATAATTTGCTGGGTAACTTCAGGGAGGAAATGCAACCAGTCTGGGCCATTGTTTCTCTTCTTTTACATAACAAGGGGCTTTGGCTGAGCTGAAATGGAGGCCTTGAGAGTACAAGCACCTCCTTGCTCTACCCTTTTCTGCACGCATTCCAGACTGATCTTTCCCAAACTCTGCACGTGCTTGCTGCCTTTGACTTGCCCAGAAGGTTTTATTTTATAACTAGAGAAGGAGGGAGAAGATTTTGATAGGGAGTGGGAGTTTGGGGCTTGCAAAGGTGCTAAGGACATTCAAAATGGAATGGAAATTGCATCCACCCCCTACTCAGTTCCTCCCCTGGATTTGGGGCCACCTGTGGATAGAGGAGCTTAGATGCAGAAGATGAAAGATAGACCTAGTGTCAGCACAGGCAAAGCTAATTTGGGGACAAGATGACAAATCAGAGCACAGAGCTGTAAAGAGGACCATTTTCCCTCTCTCTAAAAGAAAACTTAAGAATGGTCTGGGGTCCCAAAACTAGAGCCATGGGAGCATCCAAAGATGACATCTGGGAACGTACACCAGAGTTCTCGGCAGAAGTAGCAATCCTGAGCCTCTGGAAGCAGTTACCTGGGTGTGGTCAATTAGAAGCTGGAAAAGGAGATACGTGGAATCTGGGCTTAAGTAAGGTACCCTTTGAAGACTGCCAGAAATAATTTGGATACTTCCTTGAGGACCACGGAAGCTTGATCTTTAGTAACAAGCCAGTGATTTTTCCTATAATCCTAATTTTGATATATAAAATAATTGTGGCCTTATTTTTAGCCATAAAATGGTGAGGCCTGGACACATAAGTTGAATTTTATTTTATTTTCTTATAAGAGTAAAAAAACAAAATCATGGTATTCTTCATAGATCTCAACACTGTTTAGCTGCATGGGCAGTGTATCATTTTTCTGAAATATAATTTTATAAAATTTCCAACAAAAAAGAGAACAGAGGGAGGAACATTTTAAATTCCTCTTTCCCTCCCTACTGCTCCAGTCTCCAAAGAAAGACAGCAAGGACTTGTAGAAATACGATTAGCCAAGGATTAAGAGATTTTCCACCATTTTGTTGTGCCCTATCTATCTTCCATGACCCTGCATGGGAAAACTTCCATGGTAAAAGCAAGATGCACAAACGAGGGACCAGCCACCAAATCTCCAGGTAGGACTGGGCCATACTTGTTCCTAAAATATGCAGACAAAATCTGGGCATTTAGAAACTGAGCTGAAACTTTTAAGTGCAAACCGGCCACACTGCCTTTTCTAAGGTCCTGTTGGTATATTCTACGTACGGGAGAAACCTCCATTGCGAACACACTTCCAAACAAAACAGGAGATGCAAGGAGCTTCTTGATATTTACAGGCATTCATTCTAACAGAAGGGAAAATAATTTATCCCTTGAGGCCTCACATTGAAAAGTCGTTAATTAATTAATTTTAAATGACTTTGCTTTGACAGCATGTTTCTCATGAAGGCTACCTCCTATGGAGAATGATGAAACAAACCTTATATATTGATACAAAAACACAAACAGCAAACTTGTATTGCAGGATGTGTTTGGAGAAGTGGCCTGGCTGTCTCCATTCATGTTGAGAAAAACAAATATATACAGGAAGCTCCGGTCTGCAACCTATTTCAGTAATTTCTCCTGTATCTTATAAATGTTAACACCAGGTTGTTAATCTTCCCCAAACCAGAAAAGGCCTTGCTAATTTTGGAACTTTATGAGGACTAGCTACATAATAACTTACATACCCTTTTCTCCTGAACTGAACATGCAGAAATTCTATGATATTCACGGAGAGAGAAAAAACACTCTATTTAATGAAATATTTCTATTCCATTTAATAAAAGATAAAAATATTAAATGTTACCTGGCTAAAACCTAATCATATTAAAAGAAGTGATTTTATCCAATACCATTCATCATCTTGTCCAACATCATTGGGTCCAATTCTATTACAGAGTTAAATGATAATTCTACTCCTCATCTTTTTTTCTCTTCTATTCACTTTAGGGGTATCTCAGGCTTTCTCTTCCCTAAGTCAATTCCTGTAAAGGCAGTCAGTTCTGTACAAGTCTTTTCCGAACCCCAGGACCACTACTCCTAGAGTTGGGAGTCCTTAGAAGTCACTCAGTAAAACTGTGTTTCCAACAGAAGCATCTCAGCTATGGCATCCCAGGCAGAAGTATTCAGGTGTTTTTATTATGATGTCATTCTAATTTTTTTTTCTGTGTCTATTTTTTAATTACTTCCAGAGACCCTTTAAATCCATTTTGGAATGAGACGTAGTGAACTATCTGGTAATCCTATGGCTGTAAGCAATAAAACCTATAACTGGTTAACTCTTTACAAAGGGGGATTGACAGGAAGCATATGGGATATTTACAGAACCAAGACTCATAAAAGGGTACCATTAATGCAGAAATAAATGTCATTGATTCATCATTAATTAGCCATTCTTCTAAAGAGTCAAGGTCCCAGGGGAGAGAGGACAAGTGGCCAGGCTTAGTTTTTATGCCCACCTCTTCAACATACTTGCTCAAGGAGAAGGAACTCACAGAAGCTGTGTGTATGGCTCCCAGGGGACCTGTTCATCTTTTCAGAAATCTGCATTGACAGGTCCATTTGGAGCACAGTGTGGTGGAAAGGTAATTTCTCCAAAATAAAATAAAAAATAAAAGGAGGGAAGGCTCTTTTCTAGAGAGGTAAAAAATAATAATAATAATAATAATAATAATAATAATAATAATAATAATTCTACTCAAGTTGTAGGGACGAACATATGTATGCCAATGAAGGTGACTGATCCATAATCCCTAATTATGCACATAAAAGGTATATTTGCTGTTAGTTACCATGACTGGTAATTAATACTGTCAAAGAAGAAAAGACAGACACCTATTTCTTTTCCTGGGACTCCCTCAGAACTGACCTTTTTCAGTTATCAAAAGAAGAAAAGCTGAGAAAGAGAGAGACAGAGAGAGGTAGGGAGGGAAGAGAGAGGTATCTCGGAGAGACAACCAGGGTCAGAAGCTCTAGATGTCTGATCATATCAGGCTCAACGGAGGACAAGCCGGTCGGCTCATCTCGGTGGTGTTTATTCATTTGGACAAAAGCAACTCTCCAATTTCACAACTTCCAGAAAGGCACTGGGCTGGTGAATTACACTTGGTACGACAGCACTCTTCCAGAGAATTGGAATGAGATTTTTGGCAGCTAAAGTGTTTTTTAAAAGCCACTGCTTTCTATGATTGCCCCCATCTCGTAAATGACTCTGTCGCTGAGAATGACCAATTCAGAGACAAGGCAAAACTCCTTTTCTACAGCTCTACAAATCTCATCTAAACTTCTCAAATTTCAGTTTGTTCTGCACTATATTCCTAAGGACTTCTGATGGGGTAGCAATTCTGTACCAAGGTGCATGCCACTTTTGGTTAAGGCTTTATATACAATAGAATAACGTCTTCGGTGCATAGAAACTTACTAAACTCTGCCTCTTCGAAGAATCACACCCTCCGATGCAAATGGGAAAGAGAATGAGTTTTGGAGTCAGATGGACCTGGGTGTTACTTTCTCTACTTCCTCGCCATGTCCTCAACCTCTGAGCCTCAGTTTCCTCTCCTATAAAATAATACCTATCTCATCAATTACACAAAAGAGCATATAGAAAGTGTCTTGCACAGTTCCTAGTGCTTACAGAAAATATACATTAGTTTCTTTCTTCCCTTGGTTTGGGATTTTTTAACATTGTTCCCTACTAATGATGTTACAGTATGTATTCACTTGGCTGACTACATATTGCAAAGGATGGTGATTTTCTCTATCTTGTTTATCTTATGTCTTGGAGAAGTAGCAGGCAGAGTTAGGGTGTTTGTCTCTGGAAAGAGAACTAGGTATCCTTGAGGGCAGGGGATGGAAATTAGATCCCTATGAATGGATATCTATTACAAATTTAAATTAAATCAAAGTAACAACAACCACCACAAATCCTAAGATGGGATGATGAATTTGGGAACCATTCCCCATCAGGCAATATTTATTGAGTATCTGTAACAGCCCCCCCTCAAGAATCTCAGTGAAAAGCAATGCAGTTGTCCTCTTAGCCTGAGAGTTACTCATTAGAGAAGCAGGGGGTAAGCTCACAGGGATGTAGTTTATTCACCTGAAGAAAAGGAAGTCTACTTCTATAGCTTTTAGGAAAGCTCTCCTGCAAAAGGAGAATTAAAAGTCTGCTGCAGTAATGTAGACAGGATCAGAAGGCAGTCAGGGCTAGGGTAATAACAGCAAGGAAGGAGAGAGGAAGAGGTGGGGCAATTCTGACAGTAGGAGGCATCGGGAGGATGGGGAGACTACCTGCAGGAAAGCCACTCGACACCCCGGTGCAAGAGCCATATTTGGGGCTACATATGCTTCTCACCATCATATGCTGAGCAAATCCACAACAATTAATGGGGGTGTGAACTTGGGGTCTAAACCCTGAACTCAACCCCAACATTCTCCCAGAATTTCCCATCTCAGTGAATGGCACTACTACCCATTCAAACACAAGGAAAGGCAAAAGTCATCTTAGACTCATATTTCCCCAGAATCCCCATTACAAATCAATCACCAATTTATTTTGATGGGATGCCTTAGATTTGTTGACTCTATTCTCAATTCACTTCTCTCCCTCACTCCCAACAACTTTAGTCTAAGATGGCATCACTTCTTGTTTGAACTATTGTAACAGACTCTGACTGGGCTTTCTGTCCACTTTTTAATTTGTTTCTGACATTGTAATCAGTGCTTCATTAAACACACACATACGCACACATCATAAAGCACAATGTTAGAAAGATGCTTCTCCAGTAATACAAATTTAAAAATGTTATCTCATTAATATATACTTTACCATTTTGGCACAAATCACAATCCAAATTTGGTACAATATACAAGCAAGAGATATGTCCAAAAAAAAAAACAAACAGAAAACAATAGCATGGTAACATTTGCAGGGAACAAATCCAGATTCCTTAACAAGGTCTTTTTTCCCCCCCAAAAGACTATCACTACCTAAGGTGGTGAATTTATACAAATGGTTTTATTTACTCCTCAGAAGAGACCCAACAAAGATTCTTTCTGAAATTATTTAACATTTATTAGGTCAAGTTAGCATATATATTTGAAAAGAATGCAAATGCATTTTTAGAACCTTATCACCATTCTGGGTTTTCCTTAGCATAGGACAGTTTCCCATTCTACCTTTCAAAATATTGGTTTTCTGAATGATATTAAGCTGAGTATGCAACATCACCAGGCTAATATAAACCTTTATAATGGCTTTCAGGAAAGAAAAGTACTTATAAAAATCTTTAAAACAAATACTAGCTATAGAACAGCATCCTATTAATTAATTCACTAATTATTCTCATATATTGTGACCTTGACAATTCTATAGTAATTTCTATTCTAATTAATTCTATTCTAAATCATCTAAATATTCTAACTGGTTCTTGGATGGGTCATTTTTGTGAGCCATACACATCTCCAAGGTGCTAGATGATATCTTATATAGTTTATAGCAAGGAAGTATTACTAGCCTGTGAATATTCACAGCTTTTCTCCTCCCCAGCCCACAAAAGATAACTCCTTCCTTCTCAGCTTGGTTTTTGAAAATTTATTGCTCAGAACTAGTGCAATGGGTAAAAAAAAAAAAAAAAAAAAGGTAGAACTGGAAAAGAAAAGATTATGGGTTCCTGTTGAAAAAAGCCAAATTTTACTATCAGAGAAAGGGTAGGCTAGAAGGTGAAGACAATGGGGAAGAAAAGGATGTGAGGGAGCTTCCTACAGTGTGAGTGTTGGAATCTTGGGAATTGGTTTCTGAGGGTAGCAGTGGACACTGGATAAAGGATGTAAAGAGTAAACAAGATGGGTAAAGAGAATTTTAAAAATGTTTTAGCATACATTAATAATCTACTTCCTCATTTCTAAACATCCTTTGAGAGATGCCAGGACAATGCGATTTGCTCTCAATGTCCGATGATCTGTATTTCTTTTAATGCGGTCATAACTGGGCAAGAAGCTATTGGGTTTGGCTTTTTGTTAAAAATAAACACTGAGTAACATCCAAGCAGTGAAATTCCCTGGAGGAGCACAACAGAACTCTTTCCAGCTCAATTAGCTAGTTCACTATGGACACGTATGTCTCATGGCCCTCTCCCCAACCTCCACCCCAATTACAGGTTTACCTTTGTGGCACCATAAACTTACAGGGCACTGACTTTCACTTATTCATGACAGACAATTTTATCAGGTCACCATAAACTGGCTTAATAGTCTTTATATATGCTGTTAGGCTATATGTGTGTGTGTGTGTGTGCGTGTGTGTGTGTGTGTGTGTTGCATATTTATCATAAATTGGAAGATCCCCAGTAAAAGGAGATGATATAAACTACATGCAATTACATTTTCAACACATAAGCCTGACCATGACCAAGAGACTCGCATGGTTTTCTTTCAGCTCTAGGTGCCATGTGTATGTTCTGAATTTCAAAATTATTATCACACTTCCTAGTAATTTAATAGTACGGTGAAATACATATGAATATACAGCTTTAAATTTTTCTTGCATGTTGAATCTTCCTACTCAAAGTGTGGTCCATGGCATTGGCATTGTCTAGAAGCATACTGGAAAAATGAATATCAGATCAATCCCCAGATCTACTGAATTAGGATTTGCACTTTTAACAACATCTCCATGTGATTCCTCTTCATGTTAAAGTTTGAGAAGCACTGCTCTAGATTAGCTCACTTTTTCTTACTTTCTTTTTTTTTAAGATTTTATTTATTTGAGAGAGAGCACAGAGGGAAAGAAAGAGGGAGAAGCAGACTCCAGGGAGCCCAACGCGAGGCTCGATCCCAGGATCCCGGGATCATGACCTGAGCCTAAGGCAGATGCTTTACCAACTGAGCCACCCAGGCACCCCGAGCTCACTTTTTCGTTTATTGGACAAATATTTATTGATTGCCCACATGGTTGTCAGATACCGTTGAGAGACACTCAAACAGGGGCAAGAATGATAGTGAACTATTTTCAAGATTTCCACTTGAAGAAGTGACATAACTTTTAACTTCAAGGCAAAATAACTAGAAGAAAATGAAAAACCCCTCCATTTGGTATTCCATTTATACAGAATCACTCACTTGAGATTTTAGTTTAAAAAGCTACTTTGTCATCCACTAGTTTCTGGAGACCCTAAGTTAGTACTTTACCCAAAAGGTAAAGAGAGCCTTTTTGGTAAAAACTGAATGGTCCATGGATCAACTCCGGTGCTTGCTTAAAAGGCACAATTCTGGGGAGAGAAAGGGAAAGAACTGAGAAGAATTAGAATGAGTGGGTATCCTGAATTTGCTCTTTGACAAGCCTACCAATTTACCACTATGCCCTCTAGAAGCTTGTTATTTAAATGCAGTGCATGGATGAGCAGCCTGTCACAAATATAGAATCTCCAGAACCCACTCATACTGACTGAATCAGAATTTGCATGTAACCAAATCCCCAGGTAATATGTAAACACAATAAAGTCTGAGAAGCAGTACATTGGAATATAAGAACCAGTTCCTTAAGTTAATGCATACAGAACAAACATGTACCTCCTTGACTTTGGGGGTGACTGACCCTTCTGATTATCGCAGGACAAAAGTCTTTCCAGTATGCTGAGTTTTAAGTGCCTGGCACTAAAACCGGGACAGTCCCAGGCAAATGAGGATGGTCAGTCCTACCCTCCACCACCTTCACATTCATATGCTAGATTGTGTCCTCCCAAATGCTCCCCTCATTCTCTGCCCATCCCCTCCCAGGATGACATCAAAATAAACTCATTCTTCCTTTTCCTAAGTAAAATCCCCTTTCCCAACCTCAAGATTGAACAAATGGCCATTGAAAGAGAAACTTGAGATATTAAGAACAAGTATTCCTTTTTTCCCCTAAACCTCTACAGAAAACAAGTCATCAGTTCAAACTGCAGATTGAATTACAGTCCCCAAAGCATACTAGGAAACACAATCTAATCACAGATGCTCAGTAAACTCTGTTGCCATTAAATCTACTTTACTTTTACTCCATTTGTTCTATTTATCATGGATTATTTTTATTATCTTGGGCATATAAATATTTCCGTTCACATATACAATTTAATTAGTTAAGAGTGCAAAATTAAAGCCACAAAAGCACATTTGTTCTGGCCACAAACACAAAAGACACTAGTCACCAAGAACAGATATATGTGTCTTTGAATGGAGACAGCTGTTATCTTGGTTAGCATGGCTGCAGTTAGAACGAGGGGTGTTATCTGGGTTTCCTATTTAAACATCAGGGGTCTGGAGTTGTTGCTGCTTCAGAATTAGGCAATGTTTCAGCTCCCTGCCACTCTGAATTAAGGAGTGGAGCGCTCTCATCTCTCCCTATCTATTAAATAGGACCACCTGGTGATGGCCTCTATTCCTTTGGTCTCAGAATGTTTTTCACCTTTCCTCAAGATCACTGATTCTCTAGCTTTAACCCTTTACAGAGCTTATCGAAAGTGCAAATCCACAGGTACAATCCACAGAGATTCAGGAAGTGTGGAGTAGGATCCGGGGATGTTTCTCTGGAACGAGCTCCCCCAGGAGATTCTTAGACCCGCTGAACACTTATAGGAGCCCTGTTTTGATTGATGCTGCTGATCACAGGGAGAGAAGATCCTTATTAAGTGCCCACTGTGTGTCAGGCACTGTTAAGGGTGTGGCATGTATTTATAATCTTTCAAGACCCCTACAAGTTGGGTGTCATCGCTGTCATTGTCATTATCATTCCTATTTTATAGATGAGGAAGCGATGGCCCAGAAAGCCTAACCATCTGCCCCCAATTGAACCAACTACCAGTTGGTAGAAATGGAACAGAGACTCAAGCAGAGTGGTTCTAGAGCTCATGGTTTCAGACAATAAGCTATGTTACTTCTCACCGAACAGTTTTGAGTGTGAAGTGCGTGAAGCCAGGCATGATGGACCCGAGGGTCCACATACTTCAGAAACATCAGACTTTCAGTTGTAGATGGGTTTATTCATAAATCTCTAGGTCTCTCCCAGAACCAAAGATAACGGTTACAGTGACTAGTTTGCTGTTGATTCTGATGCTGCTGTTGTTATAGCTCCTATTTAAGCATTATGAAAATGCTTTTTCTAATCCACTATAACAGGATGGATGCAGTGCCCGCATCAGGCCAGAGGAACCCAAATCAGGAATGCATTAAGCGTGTGCTGCGGGAAATGGTATACGTTATATAAATTTAATGGTTTCACCTCCCTGCTATTCTGTATTATACTGTGTTAGCAATAAAGCAGCCCTTTCTCGCTCTCTCTCTTAAATAGGACCATCTGGTGATAACACCTTCACTCCTGCCTCAGAATGTTTTCACCTTGCTCACATTCATTGCTGTCAAACATAAACCTCTTAGAGAGTTATTTGTTTGAGATTTACCAGGATCTCAAGGATGGGAGTCTAGACTAATAAAAATAGCCATCAAAGGGACTCCAAAACTGGACAGAGATTCCTCAGCAGATACAGGTGGTTCAGGTTCCCCCTTGGTACCAAATGCTGCCATCATTGCTGCTAATCTGCAGACACAATGGACAGCAGGGTCTTCTACCATTGGGAGGACTGATGTGTTACTTCATTTATTTGCTCCACTGGAGCATTCCAGAGAATGGAAACCTTTTAGACTAGCAGTCTAAATCCTCATATTAGGTTGTCCACAGCATCTTATATTTGCCTGCTGTGTGATGCCCTGTTTCCTCCCTCTTTCCAGGTGAGATGTTGGAAGAAAGCGGCTGACGGAGATCTAGCTTCATTTATCAGGGACAACACAAATGGCAACCATACAACTCATTATCTTTTTCCTATCATTCCCCAAAATCATCAATGAAAAAAATGTTGATATTTATAACTAAGGGGTATAGAATAAGTTGGGAGGTAGACAGACACATCTCCATGGAGAGTTTATGATCATGAATGTGTACCCAGGTGAGGGAGTTCATTGTGTAAGAACCTGTAGCCCATAAGTAATACATTTAAAAATCACAATAAATAATTTGTAAAGATAGAAAGAGAGGGCACTCCTTTTTGAGGTATCTCTGATAGATGTAGATAAAGATCAAATGGGTAGATGAACAATTAGTGAATTCATAGGCAACATCTCTCATGTTATCTATAGTGAAAGAGTTGTTTCTCAGTCTTGGAAAAAGACCCAGAACAGTGAATGTTGATTTAGCAGTGGGGGATGGGGGAGGGGGTTATTGTTTTAAGCATTTGGGCTCAAATCCCCTTATTTCTTGGTTTAGCCAGAAAATAAATATGGTAAAATGACATTTTAAAAGTATGGTTTCCTGGAAAATAACCCCATATCCCAGTGGTCTTTAATTTGTGGATTTCCCAGAAAGGCAGACACATGAAAACATATGAGCATAAAGGGGAGCGAGACAGGGGTTGGGGTAATTGAAAGGGAAAGTTGATATATATGTACCCTTCCTTATTTTCCCAATGAGGACAAAACTCCCTACAATGATTTATTTTCTGCTTATTTTTCCCTGGACTAGGGAGAAATGGAATAGTGCATCACCAGCCTGCAAATTAGCGTTGGAGCAATCACTGAATCAGATGAGCTTTCAAGGCCCCTTCTGTAAGGTGACCGTGGATGCTAACAGATTCAGGAGGTGTGTGGACACAAGTGGGTAACCCAGAAACCACAAGTTATACCCAGCATGGAATTAACACCACAAAGTATCTGGCCTTTACTATGAATCAGTGGAACTTGGCTTTCAGAAGAGGAAGGTAGGTAAAATATAACTAGAAAGAGATTCCCCCCCCCCCCGTTTTTTAAAGCAGCATATATCATATCAACTATCAAGAGAAAATGTGCAGTATGAAGAAAAGAAAATTAGGCTGACTCTCAAGAGATGTGAATTTTAGCCCTCACTCTCTCTAAAAACTAGTGATTTGGGGGAAATTATTCAATATCTGAGGTCTCAGTTTGCTCATCTGTAAAATGAATGGGTTGGTCCAAAAGCTTTTTTGGTGTGTTGACTCATGTTTGGTTGAAATTCCCTAGCATGCTTCATTACCTAACCAATAAAGCAATCTAGTGGAGTTATTGAATCATACATACAAAAAGCTTTTTTTCCCTCTCTTTTTTCATAATAGGGATGGGGGGTGGGAATCCTTGACAATTTCCTTGGACAGCAGTGCCTGAATCAAATATAATCCATGCACCATCTGCTACTGAAAGAAAAAAATTAAAACATGTTTCCCTACATCAACCACATATCCATTTGAAGAGCAATGAATCCAAGCTGCTATTATGGTTTACATTAAACATTCTGGAATGCATACACTGGAGCCATGAATGATGTGGGGTGGGGGGTGGTTCTCCCACCTGCCTACAGAATATTCCGTGATTTATATGTAATTCACTGAACAAAATGAGTATTCTGCTAAATAGCCTATGCAAATGACCATGCACCAATCACTTAAAATAATTAGGAACTTATAAAATGACCATATGTAGTCATTATGAATAATTATATTAAACCGCAAAGGAAATCTCCCTCCCAACCCTCCCCTTGAATCCTGAAGGAAATTCAAGCGATAGAGAGGCAGCAGGTAATTAAACAGCAAATTTTTAAAAAGTGTACAGTTAAGAAAAGCAATCTCCTGTACTTGAGAATGCCTTATGTATGTATCAGCCTGGTTTGAATGTCGTCAGATTAAAAAAACCCAGCACTCCGCAGGGCAACATGAGGTGCTTGGAGAAGGCCTGAAAACCCCATGCCTTTTCCAAACAACCCTGGGTCAGGGGGTATAGCTCAGTGGTAGAGCATTTGACTGCAAACAACCCTGGGTCGACTTCTCCAGGAAGTGGTAGGAAAAGAACCTGTGGTGCATTTTCCAATCCAGGAGTAATGTAATGCTTCACTTCCCCCCATACTTCCGAAACTTGTAGTTCAGTCATTTCAGATGTTAGTTGGCGGTGTGTTGACTCATGTTTGGTTGAAATTCCCTAGCATGCTTCATTACCTAACCAATAAAGCAATCTAGTGGAGTTATTGAATCATACACTGCTTGCTGTATTACCACTCTCTTGTTTTTATTCTGATATGTGATTGCTCCCCTGGACTATTGCTCCAAAGGGAGATGTGTTTCATAACCTTTAAAAAAAAAAATCATTCCAATCAGCTACACGAGACCTCCACGCTTTAATACACTGCCCCCTCCTAAACAAAGCAAACAAAAACCCCAAACTGTACATCAGCTTCAATCCAAAATAATCCAGGGAAACTGATGTCTGTGTGAGTTTAATTTAATATAGTCTAACAACAGGGTGAAAACTAAAAAAGAGTCACTGTTTTTGTTTCCTACAGAGCAAGTCACTTTGATTCCATATTTCTTTCTGCCCTGAGTAATACTTGCATTTTGTTCTTGGGAAGACTAAATACTTTTGCACTGGAGCAAGAATTGATATGTTACCAAGTCAGGAATGATGATCTAGAAATATTTGGAAATCTCTAAAATGTTGAAACACCCTTGAATGGCAACATCGTCCACTGAGACACTGAGGTATAGGAGCATTTCTCCTGGGGCAGCCTGGGTTAAGAACAGGTGGTGAAGTGCTAGCATCCTATAGGGAGCTTACAGAGTCCGTTCCATCTCAGTGGAAGAAAATCAAATTTTGGGGGGAAAAAGTTTATTTCTCTGCCATCAAATTTCTTTTAAAAAATCATATATAAAAATCTGTGCCTAAAAGGGGGACTAAATGTCTATCCCCATGGAGCCATTAGGATTTCCTGAAAATTATAAACAATATCTGGGTAAACATTATACCACTTGACCAATGAGATCATGTTATACGTTTTAAATTCTGGGGTTCTTAAAAAAATAATAAAGGTATTTTTGTTATGCAGCTAGGCTAGGGCAGCGGTATTGTGCAACTCTATCATGAACTTTTTGTGAGGTCTGGCGGATAATATCCAAGTGACTGGTTAACAGATGCACAGCATCATTGCTCCTATTTTTATCCCCTTTAAGAACAGCCTAGTTTGAACTTTGTAGGGTGTCAGACATGGCAGACATGAAAACCTGCAGTGAGAAAGGCTTGACATCAAGTTGCCATAGACAGCATCATTACATGATGGCTTTTTCCAACCCTGACGTTCGTATGGCTAGGTGGCTGAGTACTGAATGGCAATGAGTGTATGTGGGGGCTCTGCAGAGTTTTGAATATTTAAATGAGATGGGCTGAGCGGGAACCAAGAATACGGAACTCATCTCTCCACCAGCCTCCCTGGAAAGTGTAAACAGGGTGACCCTTAATTATAGATTTAAAACTCTCCCTCTTTTCCAAATTAGACAAATATAGTCACCATTTTGTATAAATATATGCAATTATAGAATCCCAACATGCTAAAAAGAACCGAGTGTCCTCAGGTATCAAACTCAGTAAGGTTTCCTCATCTTTAGACTCTTTTATACCATATTCATGAATTCTAACATATCCAATATCACCTATACTTATATTCTTTAATAGTGTCTTGAAATTTATCTTGTTTTGTTATGAATTACTCTAATCATGTATTAAAAATAATGTACCTAAAAACACAGTTTCTATGTTCTGTATTTTCTCTATTGTGCAATAGAATTAATATGACTATTAATATTTATTTACCAGTAGTATGTGTGATAGTTTGTGAAACACAACTGAAGGTAAAATCTTTCATATTTCTTTTTCTTTTCTTTCTTTCTTTTTTTTTTATTTTGAGAGAGGGAGAGAGTGCGTGCATGCGTACATGCAGGTTGGGGGGGTGGTGGGAAGAGGGTGAGAATCCCATGACCCTGAGATTATGACCTGAGCCAAAATCAAGAGTGGGACACTTAACCAGCTGAGCCACCCAGGTGCCCCAAAATCTTTCATATTTCAAGTAGGAAAACAGAACTCCAGAGAGATAAAGTGATTTGTTTAAAGTCACACTGTAAATGTTACAAATTTGAGAACGGAACTCAAGCCTTGTAACCCAGACCTAGTCTCAATCTCTATCTATCTATCTATCTATCTATCTATCTATCTATCTATCTATCTCTTTCTGGCTCTCTCTAGGCGACATATAACACTTACAGAGTTCCTGAAGCAAAGTTACTTAACACACACAAAGTAATAACCTGAGGCTGACTTCACGGATGTACAACCTAAGCAGCCACATAGGGTCCCACACTCAGAAGGGTCCTGCACTTAGTCTAATGTTATGCTTCTGCCATCTTAAAATTCTGAATAGTTTTTTAGCAAGGGGCCCTGAATTTTCTTTGTGCAGCAGGCTTCACATATTATGTAACCCGTCCTGTCTAGAAGGGGTAAACACACACACACACGCACACACACACAAAATCTAAAATGAATAATCAATAACCAGCCATATGTAAGTGATGTATTAAAAGAAGAAAAGCAATTTCTATGTAGTTGGGGCAATGACTGCTGCCCAAACTGGAATCTCCCAGCCCAGGTTCCAAACTCTATAGATAAACAAGAATACACCACAGGAATGCCATCCCTTTAGCATAATTTGAAGACAACATTGTAATGTTAAATAACCTGTGATTTGAAAATAAGCATCCCCCTCTTTGCAGAACTACTTCTCTATCCCCCATCCTGAGTTTTTGAAAAGAATAAGGAAGGTCTAGAAAAATGGAGGGGAAAAAAAAATGAATGAATGAATGAATGTAGGGGAGAGAACCAAGGGGAATATATGGGTAAGCTTGAACTAAAATTGGTCTCAGAAAGAGAACATCTGCCATAAATGTGAAAATAGTGAAAAATAGAGTTGGGAGATGAAAGCACTCGCTCAGGGGAAGGGACTTGCCAATGTGTTCAGGATGGTTCTGAGGAACGGAGAGCAAATGGGAAAGCAGAACAAACCTTCAGAAGCAGTGAAGTGAGGGAACAAAAAGCAAGATGGAGGAATTAAGGATCCAGTAAATATAAAAGAAATACGAAAGAAAATAACAAACACAACTCCTCTGGAAACTCTCTGCCCCCAATAAAAACCAACCACTAAAGAAAATACACTTCGATCTATCGACAGAAGAAAAAACTCATCACCTTGACATCTTGTGAGCCACAACCAACTTTAAAAACCAAAAGTGATCATCCAAACCTATGAACTGATGAAAAGTGTCCCCCAAATTCTAACCAAGCCACAGAAGAAACTGTAATACAGCAGTCCAAACTAAATTAAATATCCTCAACTAAGCATTTGGGAATATCACACACACACACACACACACACACTGAATCATATTCGGAAATGTAAAATGGAAATGGGTAAGAAACAGGAAGGACCAAAATGACAGTTGTCTGAATTAATGCATTAAAAAGAAGACAAACAAATCATATAAGAAATAAAGTCAAAATTATTAAATGCCCAAGGGGAAAAATAGACTTGAAGTTTAATATGGGCATTAAAGAAAAGCAATAAAACAACCAAGAAAATAGCAATGAGATAAAGAAGGAAAATCGGTGGAAATAGGAGACAGGCAAAGAATATTGAACTTATGTAAAACTGAAGTCCATGGGGAAGAAAACCCCAATAGCAGGATGGAACTAATATTTGAAACTATGATCCACCTTAAAAAAAAGTACAATACATAAGTAAACCAATACTTATGTAAGAGAGGAAAAATACAAAAATAAAATACAGAATTAAAAAAATAATAATAAACACACTATGCATTAAAATCCAGAATCTAACGGTCACATTTAAAGCAGTGACAAGAAAATCCATAGCATGATCACTTTCGATAAAAATGGAAAGATTCAATAAATGCATTAAATTCCCAATTGAAAATGTTAGAAAAATACCAGTGAATTAAAACAAGCAAAAAGGTTTAAGGGCAAGATTCATAAAGATAAAACTAGAATAAATGAGGAAAGAAAAAACAATAGATATTATTAATGAATCAAAACGCACTTTTTTGTAAAATGAAAACAAACTAACGACCACTTAATGAAGGAAAAAGTGGGGAGAAAACATGACGATAAAAATAAGAAATTACAAGGGAATAACTGTTTAAACAAGTATTTTTTAAAAAACCGTAAGAGACTACTTCGCAAACTTCTACGCAAATTAATGTGAACATCTTGATGAAACAGAGAAAAGGAAAGAAAAACATGAAAATTCCAGAGAAAGATGGGCAAAAGAAATAAAAAGAACCAATATAAAATGCCTCTTAAATATATGAACAGATGTGCATGACACTGAGTCAAATATTCTCCACTCTCTGTGGGGGAGGAAAGGGAACCCACTGAGGGCAACAATCTGCTAAATTCATACAACCAGGACAACCAGCAACAGATTGTAGTGATTGTTTGGCTCCAAAATGTCTTTTTTTTTTAAAGCATCCCAGCTTGACTCCATCAGTGTTCACTTACCCTCAACATGCTTCAGTTTCATTGCCTGAAAAATTACAGATTTGAACTACACAAGAGCTAGGCCCTCTCAACACTGTAACATTCTGGGATGCATCTCAAAGACTGAACCTCACTATTCCAACCACAGTGTTTGGTGCCACTGGCCATAAAGACCATCTGCTCTGTGTAAGCCCTGGTAAACCATGGCATGATTATCACAGCTTGGAAAATGATTCAGTAACATTCATCTTGTCATGTCCTTTTTCTGGTTTGTAGTCTTCAAATTTTAAGTTCTTCTCAAAACACCACATACACATACACACACATACACTCACACACACACACACAAACTCTACTTAGGAGACAGGGGTCATGAGCTGATTTATCACTAAAATCCTGATCTACCACATTCAGGGAGGTTGTTTGATAGTGTCCCATAGGAAGTTTCATGACATCCATATTTTTACACAGCAGGTGAATCATTTTCAGACTGGGCACATCTAGGGGGGAGTGACTTTTCAGGGAACAAAACTACGCTGCCCCATCATGCAACTGAAAGAAGAGAGAATACAAAGCAGGGCTCGGGCAGTTTGAAAAGGGACTCTTGAGTTCTTAGAGCATAAAGACAGCTACAGAGTCCCAGCCTCTCCCAAACACAGCAGTGCCATTTCAGGACATAAGATGGAAGATGGCCATGTCCCCATGGCATTGTGGAGGTATCCTTAGAAATCAGTTGAGCACCCTGCATCTAAAGTAGACCAACATTCCAGAGAAGGAATAACAATGGTTATAAAATTAGTCATGAAAGAATCAGATGCCTCATTGGCTAGTGTAGAATCCAAAGGAAATATTGGGCAGATGTTGATGAATTTCGGAAATGAGAAATTCTATTTAAATCAGAAGAGATATGATGCATTGGACCACACTGACTTGTTTTTCACCAGTTACTTAGTAAAGGTAGCCTGGATATTAATATTAGAATGTCTCTCTGTAGTACAGAACTTGCTCGTGTTAACTTTACAGTATAATAGAAATGTAATTCAGGGTGCCTGGGTGGCTCAGTCAGTTAAGTGTCTCTGCCTTCGGCTCAGGTCCATGATCCCAGGGTTCTGGGATTGAGCCCCACGTCAGGCTCCCTGCTCAGTAGTGAGCCTGCTTCTCCCTCTCCCCACTGCTTGTGTTCTCTCTCTCAAATAAATAAATAAACAAAATCTTTAAAAAAAAAATAGAAATGTAATTCTATTTTAATAGCCTTGGGTTAAGTTGTATTATTGGGGGAGACTAAGTTCTGTAACACACTACTCCAGGTCACAAAGACTAACCTAATATAAGCTCCATGCTCATTTGCAACTCTGTCTAGGGTAATTAGAGAGGTGCTATGATCATACAACACTCAAAGAGCCAATCTCTTTTATCTTGCAAGTGGTGTTATAGACTGAATGTTTGTGTCCCTCCAAAATTCATATGTTGAAAGAAAACCTAACCCCCAAAGTGATGGTGTCTGGAGGTGGGGCCCTTGGGAGGCAATTAGGTCAGGAGGGTGGAGCCCTCATGAATGGGATCAGCACCTTTATAAAAGACCCAGAGAGCTCCCTTTCCTCTTCTACTATCTAAGGACACAGTGAGAAGGCAGCAGTCTATGAGCCAGGAAGTAGGTCCTCACCAGACACCAAATCCATTGATGCCTTGATCTTGGACTTCCAGTCCCCAGAAGTGTGAGAAATAAATGTTGTTTGTAAGCCACTCGATCTATGGTATTCCGTCATAGCAGCCTGGACAAACCCATTTGGCATCATTAGAATTGGTTTCCAGAGTCACTGGATGGAGAACAGAGGCTGTGAGGGTCACAGAGGAGGTTTATGGATAGGTCTGAAAGTACACACACATCGTTTACATCCACTTTCTGTTGTTCAGAAATATTGTCACATGACCTCAATTTAACAAGATGGGGAAAGGGGGCTTGCATACATGGACTACCTGCATGCATGCCCAGAAGAAAAATAAAATGGATTTGGAAAACATAAGGCATTGTTGTTGTTACAGATGTGTCAATCTTTTTGTTGTTTCCCATAAAATTCCAAGTTGAAAGAATTTCTTTATGTACTGTTATTGATGAATTCTTGAATATGGTGGGGCCAATATGGCTTTTGCTCTTAAGATTCTTCTGCCTAGAATGGGCAGATCAGGTAGGCAAGTGCCTCAGAGAATGGCATCTCCTCTATCTAGCTAATTTCGGTCTGCGTGTGCTACACTTGACCGTAGCTCTACACACCCAATAAATGTTTCATCAATGTTTCTTGGAGAGCACTCAGCTGGGGCAGGAAATCATTGCATCCAGTAGAGGTACAATCTACTAGGGATATTTGCTTCCCCCATATTCAAAATTCAAACCAACTGCTTCACTGCTGACATTCCAACCTAAGTCCCCAAACCAGGGAGTTTCAGCTGGATGGGTGACCTGTGAGGTGGGCAGTGCATGGCCATCTGACTTTCAGATAAGATCCTTAAGAGTCAATAAGCCCTTTTTAGAAAGGAAGCTGCTGATTAAGCAATTCTCTTTCCTCTGGACTGAAATGCACTGTCCTCAAATCAATTTCCCACTCACAGTCAATAGTGACCATGACCCACACAGTGACCTCTACGTCCACTTTAATTGGGTGGGCTTTCTCTATGTATCTTATTTCCAACAGTTCAAGGAAAGAGCTAGTTGTGAGCACCACAATGCAAGGGCCCCCCACTCCTGGAAAAAGCCCTTTCCTCGCTTTTTTTGGCTCTAAATAAGCACAGAACACCACTCTCCTCACCTTCCCCACATGGGTCAGGGAAATAAACCGTTTGTTTATTGTTTTAAGAGGTTTCCTGGCTCAGATGAGCTCCTTTTGAGGATCCCTGAGTTCTGTCTGAAATGTTAATGGCTACCATCTATAAAGGGGCTACATTATTTTTGCTTTGCATTGCACTTGCAAAAACGTTTCTTTCACTTGCCCTATTATATGAAAATGTTGGCAGTGAGTTAAGTCCAAAGTTAGGAGGAGAATGATGTCATCAGGAACCATGGAAAATCTCGACATCCTGGGGCAAATAGTATGGACCTTGGAGATACAGAAGGAATTACAGTTAGTGGTTAAGAGACCTGAGATCCAAGAAGCCCTAGCTCCTCTACGGACCCATACTTGAGAGGATCCCCTTCTAACACAATCCTCCCCATAAGTGGCCCACACGGTCAGGAGTATACGCATGTGGACTTTGAACCCCACTCATTTGGAGGTGCCTTGGATCACAAAAATTTTGACGGAAGTGGACCGGCCCACTCCAGGCCCTGCATGTAGACTTCTTTTCCAGGTTTGTCCTCCCCAGGGCTAACTACACTACTCATGTGTGTATCCCCAGGTCCAAGAGCCTGGGTCAAAGAGCAGCTACTGTAGAGGGTGGACAAAGCTTCTGAGCACTGTCTGGGATGTCCTACACACACTAGTGAGGTCCCTCACTCATAGTGCCTTTTGCTAAGGGGAACCTGGCCATAGTACCGGTTTTAGAGTCTAACAGACTCTGGGTCAAATTCCAAGTCTGCATCTTACTAACTCTGTAAAACAAGCTGTAATTGTCCTATTGTTGTTTCCTGCATAAGATTTATATCCTGGACTTTATCTGGAAAATGGTGATAACAGCTATAGGAATGGCACTTTGGATTCATATTATATTAAACCGGACAGCTTCTAAAAAGTGCTCACATGTAGCATGGAACATAATGGGCATGTGATTAGTGCTTTTGATTGTTATTTTTAAATTGGAAACAAATAAAAACCAGCACATTTAGTGGAAAATGTGTCCCTACATTTTAAAGGTGGTTCCTTAAGTGGTGGGAGGAAATACTACAGAGTGTGCTTGGGTGATGACAGGAAGGGAAGGTGTTGCACAGACCCAAGTGGCTCTTCGTGCCAAATGTCTGGCCTAGATTCTTGCTAAGGGTCAGTGCACTTTTGCATAGCCTGGAAGCACTGACCCCCTCCCTGTCCATCAACCCCACTCGCTCAAAGGTCTGTACCCAAGACACTGGAGCAATTTGCCAGACCACAGAGATGGCTTGAGAAATGAGGTGGCTTATGGCCCACCACCCACTGTTTGGTTTGCATCAACTCTTAATATGAGTTAGGAAGGGAGTTGAGGGACTTCTCCAGATTTTCACTTTTGTCATCATCCTCAAGAACAAACCAGACCTGGTAAAGCCCTTAGCTCAGGAATGAAATATAATACCATACTTAATAATGAATACTTTGGAGGGGGGAACCATGACCACTTTCTAAAGTCACATCCTATATTTCATAAGAGTAATATATTTTATGTGAAATGCCCATATTTACTTCACTCAGAAGTGCAAAAAAATCAATGTCAATGGCAGCCATAGTTTATCCATGAAAGAAAAATCCCCATCCAAGCAGTTAAGAAATATTGCTGGTGTTATTTTCCAAGCAACTGCAGGAGAGCCCTAGGTGACAGTAACTCTGGCCCACCCTAACTTAGCTCTTGGACAATTCTCTCAACTTCTAGTTATTTTCCTTAAAAAGTGGAATACACCCACACACACACACACGATATCAAATTGTTGCCGATATTCACCCATGAAATAGAATGATGGGTGTCATTGGTTCAATCAATGATTTATCAGGCTAATTTCTTGTCTCTTGTAAAAAAGATAAAAGAACGCACACTAATAATACTGTTTTTGAAAATGTCTCTGGGCGACAGTTTATTCCAATGAAACAAATTCCAAGAAAAAAAACAGAGAAAAGTATGAATGGGGAGAATATAAATTAAAGAAATTTAGGTATCTCAACTAATTGCATCTATAGACTTTCTTTGGGTTTCAATTCAAGTAAACCAACTTTGCAAATATGTAAGATGACTGACAAAAGGTGAACACTGACCAGATATTTGATTGTCTTGGGAAATCAATATCACTGTGGTAGGGCGAGGTGTAAGCACCTTTAGAAAATGGACCTACTCTTTCAGAGGTACATACTGAAACATTCATGGGTGAAATGTATGGTGTCTGGCCTTGACTTCAAAACAATCCAGGAACGTGGAAGAAATGAGGAGGGGTAAGAGATGAAACACAATTGGTCATGAATTAACAATTGCTGAAGTACATGAGAATTCACTTTACTATTCTCTACTTTGATACTTGTTTGTTATTTTCCTTCATAAGACACTAAAAGACAATCCTGAGATACAATTAATATTTTAATTTACTTACAGAAATGATTAGAGAGACTGAATTGTTATCATCGATTGTTTGTTTCATCTTCAGAATTCAATTCTGATGAAACCATCAGTGTATAACTTTGCACTGTGAATCCATAACATGCTTTCTCAACAGTGTGTCCTGCTTTCAATCTGTGTGTTATTCCACTTATGTTGAAATGACAAGATTTATCCCACATGTTATGAGTTCACACATAGAGCATAAATGTTTATTTATATGAGTTTTAAACTGATATTTATTCTGCTGTTCACGCATAGATATTACCACCAGCACTGAAATTGGAATTTTGGAAAGCTCAGACAAAGCCATTTCAATATGGATGCAAGTCGGCTTTGGGCCGCTTTGACACCTCCCAGCAATGCTTTCCGTGCAAAAAGTGGAAATGAGGAGGGCTCTACTACACGGTGCAAAATACAAACCTCCCCTTGTGTTTTCTCATCATCTCCAAGTTTCTGGTTAAAAATTTATCCAATCCACCAGTTACGAATATCAAGCTCTATCAGAATGCATGAGATTAAAACATCAAGGTCTACAGAATGAAGAAACTGTCAGAGCAAGAAACTGGATTTTTTAAAAATAACTGAGTAACTTGTAAAATTTCCATTATTCTATCCTTTCTTTTTTTCTAATCTGATAGGAATTGCAAACAGACCCACAAGGTCTAAAGTTGCCTCAGGGAAATGAATTACAAAATAGAATATTGAAGCCTTCCTAATAAAGTCATTAAAAAATAAGTTGAGTTTACATGTAGCTGAAAACTGATCCTGAGGGTTTTTGTTTCTTTGTTTATCCTCTGGCCTCTCCCCATCCCCAGTTCTTCTCAGGGACACCTAAAAACTATGAATAAATACTATCCACTAGATATAGAAGGAAAATAACTTGTCCATGTGCTCACATACTAATCAATTACTACTTTTTTTTTAAAGCAATGTTAGAATATGCATTAGAATTTCCTCTTTTCTTGGCACATACGTACCTTCGGTCCTAGATCATATAGTTTTTCTGAGGATCAGAATATAGGGAAATAAGTATCTGGCATATAGTATAGAAGACTGCTTACTATCAGTCTAGCATTTTACTAAATTGAGGAGATAGCATGGTTAATGCAGAATCCCCTGCCCTCAGGCAGCTTTCAGATCAATGTGCCCTCCATTTGAGGAGAATATCCGTTTCTTCACTTTTATTACAATTGCACCAAAAATCACATAAATGAGTTTTAATCTTGGAGAGAATTCAGGAACTAGGCAAAGATAGTTGTAAATTTCCACTTAAAAATTAATATGCCTTGTTCATTTCATAATGCTAGAAAAAAAAAAATATATATATATATATATAATGCAAGACACTTCTGATCCCAGGTGGTAACCTGTTGCAGTAACAAATTTAGCTTCTAATTTGATCGTGTCTATGCAGAAAGGTTTAGCACCCTAGTGTGGCTTAGTCGCAGGAAGGCACTAAGTCTCAAAAGATATGCAGAGCTTTATAGTATTGTTGCCACTGTAATAATTCAGGAGTGTCGAAGAGGCATACTGATTTGACATGGGTAAAGAAAACTCTGCCCACCCAGAGGGGTTTCCAAATCTCCAAGTCACCCAGGACCTGTGTAAACCCTGGATGGGATTTGGTCAAGCTCTGTAATTCTAGTGGATCCTTTATATGTGTAAATTCTATGCATTTTAAAATTTCATTCTGTTTCTTCTCTTTAGTGTATTCTTTTCTATACTCCTTTTCTCTCTCTCATTTTATTTCCTTCCACCTTAACGTTTAAAAACCCACACTCCAGGGGACGCCTGGGTGGCTCAGTCGTCAAGCGTCTGCCTTCGGCTCAGGTCATGATCCCAGGGTCCTGGGATCGAGCCCCACATCGGGCTCCCTGCTCTGCGGGAAGCCTGCTTCTCTCTCTCCCACTCCCCCTGCTTGTGTTCCCTCTCTCGCTGTGTCTCTGTCAAATAAATAAACAAAATCTTTAAAAAAAAACAAAAAAAAACCCACACTCCAGGAAAGTAAAGTGTTGTTGATTTCTTTTCCATAACCTATGGAAAAAAAAAATGTGTGGCTGTGTTCAAACTAGGAATCCATAAACCTGTAAACACAATCCCTGGTTAGAAATTTCTCTGTCATTCACAGGAGACTTAGAAAGAGGCGTTCACTGCTGTTCACCAGCCAAGCGAAGACGGGGGGCTTTGCAAATGGCTTTCCACAATCAGGGATTTTCATAAAACACATGGATTTTGTTTCGGAGACTGACTCTGGTTCATGCATTTGTTTATGTGCCTTCCTCCTTTCTCACTGTGCTCTGCTTTCGGGTTCACAGCCTTGAAAGCCTCTGAAATGATTATTTAGGAGCTGACTGCACAAAACACCAGGACTGTAGGACTGAGGTCCCAGACTCACGTCTTCTGAAATGACTGGGGAGAAAAGGAGGGGCTGCCTGGGTCACAGATAACTAACTGTCACAGCCCTCCTCCGGCCCTCCCTTTCCAGGTTAACACAAGGAGGGGGCTCGACCCAATCGGCTCTATGATATAATTAGTCTCATTTTATTTATCTGACTGGTTTTTAATCCCATTAATCTTCTCTTTCTCTTTTTGGCAAAATAAAAAAGTTAAAATCCTTTCTTTATACCTTTCCAATCCCAACCTGAAAGGTATTAACAGTTTGATATGTATCTTTAGAGGCTTTTTGTCTATACTTTCAAGTACAACATATGGGTATAAACATGAATAATAAAGATGCATATCCACACTTTTTTTTTTTTTAAGATGAGATCAGGCCATATAGAACTATGCTTTCCAGTACAGTAGTCACTATTCAATGGTGCTGTTTAAGTTTCTATTAATTAAGATGAAATAAAATATAAAATGTGGTTCCTCAGTTTCACTAATCACATTTCAAATGCCCAATAGCCAGGGGAGGCTCATGGTTATTATACTGGGGAGCACAGATATAAAATGTTTCCATCATTGCAGAAAGTTCTATTGGACAGTAGCTGATTTAGAGTATTCCTAATTATTAATAAATTGGAATTCTGTTCTCCTTTAAAAACAATTCTTTGAACAATCCTAGACTGACATCAAGAAGTAAGACTATCAGAATTCACATTCAGTGATAGAGACAAAATTGGGCTATGTATAATTTGGTGTGGGAACCAATTTTTTTAAGGCCCTAGTTGTATGGATTATGATCTCTACCACAGAATGCAACGGTTCGATTTGTTATGCTATGTATTCTACCAGATTTGAAATGTCCAGACCTAATTACTACATTCTGATATTCCTGGAAGGACATCATTTTAGTTGGGAAAGAATACATCAGATATGTTCAAAAATAATCCCTCAAAAGCTTCTTCTCATATTTAGGCAGAAAACAATGGCAGTCTCAGCCACAGAGACTCTGGAATCTTTCAACTATCTTCCCAGAGTACCATTCTTTGTTCTGATAACTTGATATTTTGCCAAAAGCCCAATATTGGGTGGTTTAAAGCTAAGAAATTAACAAGAAATCAGAAAGCCAAATGAGCATTTACAGGTAGAAAAAGCAAAGTGTAATTATCTGGTCTCTGAGGAGCTAATTATAAGCTCAGTTGAAACTGGGAGGATCATGGGAGGACACGCGTGCACGCACACATGCACACACTCACGGACACACACACACACACTCTCTCGCACATGGACAAACCTGTCTGTGCCCACCTCCAAAGAAGCTGAGAGAGGAACTGCTGCATAAATAAATCATTTGGACGGCTCACTGTTCAGCACGATCGATCTTCTCCCTCGTACTAGGGTCAGGAACGCATACCCACAGCCTGCCCTGACCCAGAGTTGTATATAAAATATGATATTAAAGAAAGCTTCCCACCAGCCCACTTCGGATCCTAGGAGGCTCACCATCCATCCATCACTCATTCCTCTTTGCCCTACACCAGCACCACCCATAGGCTGCAAACTTGGGGAAGTTAACAGCATTGAAAGGAAGACTGGCCCCCAGGAAATCCAACGTCCATGTCCCAGAAACCACACAGCACCTAGCAATTTTTCTAGAGTGTACTTGGCAGAAATTTACTGACCAGATCTAATGGCCGAAGGAACTCTTTTAGTTTAAATTATTTTGATGATCCTATATGGACACCATACACATTGTTCAGCGTGGGGTTAACCTCTTCCAGCAATTTCAAAGAACACCAAAGGTCTAAGAGGGAAGCAGGGGAGAGGAGTGAAAGAGATGTGTCTTCTGCTACATGAGGATTTCTCAACGTTGGCACAATGGACAAGTGAGGCCAGGTAATTCGTGATTACTGGGGGCTGTCCTGTGCATT
Organism: Phoca vitulina; assembly: GCF_004348235.1. Classification (NCBI taxonomy): domain Eukaryota; kingdom Metazoa; phylum Chordata; class Mammalia; order Carnivora; family Phocidae; genus Phoca; species Phoca vitulina. Next base: position 473,302 of record NW_022589769.1, on the reverse strand, counting down.
ATAGGATGCTTAGCAGTGTCCCTTGGCCTTTACCCACCAGATATGAGTAGCATGCCCCTCCCCCAATTGTGGCAATCAAAAAACATCTCCAGACATTACCACATGTCCCCTGAGGGGCAAAACTGTTCCCAGTTGAGAAGTGTTGACTTACACACAGAAAAACCGGCACATTATGGCAAGAGTTATATTCCACCTAAGAAGGTAGCATGGTAGACTTAAGCAGAGAGCTGCCATAACAAAGTACCACAGACTGGGTGACTTAAACAACGGGCATGTATTTTCTCACAGTTTTGGAGGCCAAGAGTCTAAGATCAACCCTGGGCAGGGTTGGTCTGCCCTGAGCCTCTCTCTCTGGCTTATAGACGTCCATCTTCTCCCCAGGACTTGTCAGGGTTTTCCTTCTGTGTATGTCTGTGCCCTGGACAACCAGTCGTATTGGATTAGGGCCCACCCTAGTGACTTCATTTTAACTTAGCTACTTTTTAAAGACCCCATCTCCAAATACAGTCACATTCTGAGGTCCTGGGGGTTAGGACATCAACATATGAATTCTGGGGGGACACAACTCAGCCCATAACAGGAGGTAATTCCCAGACCCAACTATCTGATTCTTCTGTATCACTAATAACTTTGTTGCATTATCTGTTATAGATCCAGCCCTATTATTGAGAATCGGGCTCTCTCCTGTGCTCACTCCCTTCATGTTAAAGGAGGAGTAACTTCCTTGTCCAGGAAGACAGGAGAAAGAATTGGGCCTACATAATTTAGTCTGACACTTTAATTTACATCTTGCTGTCAGGCAGGGAAAGAACTTCCTGGATGTTCTGGGGCCTCCGATTAAGGATTGATTTTTTTTTCCCCCCACATGTGAGGTTGCCTAGATGGACAAACTCTTTCTGTAAAGGGCCAGATGTAAAGATTTAGGTTTGGAGGGGCTTATTATTACTTATTTCTACCATTGTGGTACAGAGTCAGCCACAAGCAATCCATACCTGAATGGGTGTAGCTGCATTCCAATAATACTAGATTACAAAAATGGGAAGGTGGGCTGGATTTAGCCCACGGGCCACAGTTTGACAACCCCTGTTCTAGAACAGTAAATACATTATTTTATTTGTACAAGTCCAATTGATACAGGATTTGTTCAAGTTTAAGTAAAATAAGTGACAATCATTTGCCTGATAAGAAAAGCCAAGAGCTGCCCTGTTTTTCTCACCTAAAACTACAAATGGATATATACAAGAATATTTACAATGACAACCATTTTAAGGAGCATTTAAACTGGATTTCTGTTCCTTGTCCCCCCCCCTTTTTTTTTTACTAACCATATTGTCTCCAGCTCTGGTTTCTAATTTCTTTCCTTATTAAAAGTCCTGTCAACTTTCCTAAGAATAAAGTTGTTCCTTTAAAAATACCCATCTCATAAAAGGCCTATGCCCAGAAGGCAGAAGATAAGTAAGAATGGTTCATGAAATCTCCCTCCAAATAACAGACTTATGAAAAAGAAACTTGAACTTTCATTTCAAGTCACTCCAAAGAAATCATCTTCAAACTTGAGGTGAGCATCCTCAGAATGTGTTTTGCAGCATCATCCCTGGCCAGACACTCCACGTATCTGTAGGTGCATTTAAAAAACCACATCTCATCCTTTGGTTATGTTAGCACACAAATCGCCAGCAGAGACCAGGCCACATGAACTTGTCTGATTTCGGCAGGGAACGCTGGTTAGCAGAGAGCGCTCTGGAATATCCACTGATAACTGCAAGTCAGGAGCAATGGTCATAAATCGGGGATGCCATAAAGAACTCTTGTGGAGGCACCAGGATGCTGCTTTAGCAACAGGCAAAAGTGGGGAAAAGTCCAGTGTTCATTAGTAGGGGATTGAGTAAACTGTTTAGACACAACCATGCATCCTATGGAATGCTGAGCTGTTGCTAGAAAGAATGCTGTAGGGGAAACTGTACAACATGGAAAACAGTCATGATATACTGTTAAATGGAAAAAGCAAGTAAGACATCATACACATATGTATGTATGTGCAGACATATAGTAGGTAGATATATCTATCTCTACATGTACTACAGATAGAGGTCATATTTAAACAAAATTTTGTGTTCGCATATATTCATTTAATAAATATGTATGAATACAGTTACTCATCTCTTTTTCTTTCAGATATACCCACTATCTCTAAATATTTTTGTCAATATATAGAAAATGAATATTATTTATAGAAGTTTGCTCCAGAAGGGGGAAGTACATTTTAAAGGCTTGTGTGGGATGGAAGGACAGTTTTATCTTCCTACATATTTTTCTACGTTTGATTTTTTTTGCAACAATGACATTTGTATTTTTAGAGGAAAAATATTAAAGCATCCAGGCTGGGAGGAAAAAAAACTTTGAAAATGCTTTTAAATGACATTCTTTATTATGTTAAAAATACAAAGTCTTATTGTCTTAAAAAAATGAGTAAAGATGAACTCCTCATTTTCTCTCTTTCTGCAATCCCATTCAGGACTCCAGGGACATCCACTGCTAACAGTTCAGTATGTATCCTGAATGACCATTTTTAATTAAGTTAGGAAAGACGTTCCTTGGGAAAGACCAACTTCTTGAAGTTACAAATAGACTCAGTCCTCAGATGTCTTGCCCCAGTGCAGAGAGGGGAAGGAGTGTAGCAACCCTGGGTTCCGCATGCCCGCACACCTGCTCAGGAGGACGGTGTATCTTTAGTTATCACTGAAGACGGTGGAACACGAGGCTGACAGCTTCTGAGAACTTGAGTGGACTATGTCACTAAGTGCCGCTAATAGGGAAAAGGCTATTAGCACCACTGTGGAACACACACTCCAGTAATCTCTCATGCTCCAAGCATTGAATTATGGCTGGCCAGGTTAAGGTATGTTTCAGGCACAGATAAGTGATGGGAAATGTGTTAACAGTTCCACTTACAGCTAATTTTTAATGACAGAGCCTACACAAGACAGAACTGGAAGCATTTCAGGAAGTGAAATGTCTGTGTCATTACATTCACTTAAATGCTATTTACTAATATTTAGCTTCTTGTGCATTAGTAAGGCTTGCTAAACATTTATGATACAAAACGCAACATTAACCTATTACCAGTTTACCGATAAAAGTCAGTATTTCTATTAGAAATCAGGATTCCACGTGTGTAGTAGGTTCTTTGTAAATTGTTCTTTTAGTGTTATTTTATCTAATTCTAACTACAACCCTATGCAATTTTTATTTATTGTTGACCCACATTTTACAGAGGAGAAAAAAGATGTCCAGAAAGCTAAGTCACTTTTCCAAGGTTACTTGGCTAGGAGGTGATAGAACCGGATTTGGACTTCAGGCTCTAAAGCTCTCCTTTTAACTTCTACACAACACTGCATCTTGGAGGCTGTAAGAATTGTGGAGCTTGAGGGAAAGATTTGATGGGTGGAATAAGTGGTCTGTGGTTGAAAATAAAAGTCAGAGACAAATGAGCATCATTGTAGAGGTGGGAGTGAGGTGGGACTCGAGTGGGAAAGGAGGTATCTGCTTATAAGGAAAGATGTCAGCTCTCTGAGTGATTAGCATATAAATAGTATAATAGTAGGGAAAAGAAGACAGAGGAAAACCATCACCTTATGTATATACTTGAAAACTAAACCCGATTTAGCATAAGACACGCAAATGCTAAATCTGAGCCTGCTATAGAATATTTTCTTAAACATACATAAATGATCTTTTCAGACAAAAATATTTTAACCAATTATTCCAATGTCAGTTCTCTGAATCATCCAGCTCTTGGGACTGATTAAATAGATTACTTTTTCCCCCAATTACCTAGGCTGCAAATTTATTGCTCATTTGCCTCCTTTACCTCTAAAATAAAGTGCAGATCCACCATTTACGATTTGATCAAAGTCATCATGATGAATATTTTTAAGACACTGTCAGACGTGGTTGTGCTGATTTTTAATAATAGCCCCGAACTAATCAATAGATAATTTAATTCAAAAATGTGAAGCCATAAACTTTAATGCTCTGTTTGGTATTTTCTTATTAATTGGAAAGGTGGCAAGTCAACTTTTGGGCAGAGAGAGAGCTAGGAAGACATATCCATTAAAATCAAATCTTGCAGGGTAGTGTGGCTTAAGGCAGCTCTGCTCCCAGGGGCCACACCCTGCTGACATTATCTCCAGTGGGAATCTCTGACCCTCCTCTATGCAATGAAGTGACTACAGTCATCTCTGCACCTTGCACCAAGGCTGGGACTTGACCTAAACACCTCCCCTCCAATTATTTTTAGACCCTAAACCCAAACCTTGCAGAAAATAGGAGGTTTTAATCTCTCTATTCCGGTGCATCATCTTATTTAATTTTACCCAAGCCAGTCAATAAGGTCATGGTTGTAGTAAGCCAACGTAGAACTGTATTGAATGCTAAATTGTCAAGGAAACTAGTAATTCCTTCTAAAACCATTTACCACCTGCCTTTTCACATACCACCCAGTCCAGGATGACCATTGCTACCATTGTTTTTTTTTTTAAGTATTTTTTTCCCCAAATGCATGCATTTCATTGGTTTCAAAGTATCACTGGTCAAGCAAGAGTCAAAAGACAAGTTATTTGTCAAAATCTTCTATTTGCCTTAAGAAAAGGAAAAAGATTAGAACCATCTTGAGGGCAAAAGTATGGAGACAGTCAAAAGATCAGTGGATGTGGGGGAAATGGGGCTGGGGGTGGGGGAGGTGAATAGGCAGAACACAGGATTTTTAGGACAGTAAAAATACTTTCTATGATACTGTAATGATGGACACATATCATTACATGATTGTGCTAACCCACAGAATGTACAAAACCAAAAATGATCACTGATGCAAACTATGGACTATGGGTGATAATGATGTCAGTGCAGTTTCTTCAAATGCAACCAATGTCCCACTCTGGAGGGGATTTTCATAATGGGGGGGAGCTATGCTGTGTGGGTAAGGGATATATGGGAAATCTTAAATGTACTGTTTATCTAAAACTGAATATGCAGTTTTAAACTGCAAAACTTAAACCTAAAAAAAATAAAGTCTTTAAAAAAATACTGACTTTCCCTTCACCTTTATATGTGACAGAAAAGTAGAAACAAATATTTTAGCAGGGTGCTAATGCTCTCCTCTAGCCTCCGAGAACAACTGCCTTTTAAAAATGTTTGCAATTTGTTTTCTGCTTAAAGACATGAATTGTTCATTATGGGTCATTTAGAGAAAAAAGACCCAACAAGTCAAAGGAAACAACACTTACCATTTTCGTGTGTGCATATATTTTTTTTTCTTAACAGATTCCTACTATCCTTTTCTGTTTTAGTGAAAATAAGATCACACTGAGTTCAGACTTCCCCTTAACAATATCCTGCGAGACTTCTCTGTGCCACCGATGATTCTTCTACCGTATCACTTTTAATGAACTTGAAGGCTATACATTCAAAAAACTCCACAAGGCCTGATACAAAGTACCTTCTCAACTCCTATTTGTTAGATGATGAATAAATAAATAAATGGGGACTCTAGTGTAGGGGTATTCCCTACTTGATTTAATCAATGCCCTGTTGTAGGCCATTTGGGTAATTTTCAGTTTGTTGCTATTACGAACACTCAGTAATGAACATCCTCATACTCAGACCTTTGCACACATTTGTGATTATTTCTTCAACATAAATTCAGTCAAGGAAAGGGAATGTGCACATTAGGTCTATTAAAGGCTATTGTCAAAGTTTAAATTTACAAAAAGGTAAAAATACAAAGTAAAAATAGGTGGTGGATCTAAATAAAACCCTGCATGTGAAAAAAGAAGCCGTGCCACAGAAATACTCACACCCCCACGGTGGGAATGACAGCAACCGTCAGGTGGATAGAAACTACAGAGACGCACACGCAAGGCTGACATATCTTGAAATGAAGTCAGCGGTGGAGAGAATCAATCGGCAAGACAGAGATAGGTAATATGGAATTCCACTGATGCTACTCCGTTTCAGCTTTCCTTCCAGTAGAATCTAACCATGCTCCTTGTTTCCTAACACAAGCCTTAACCAGGAGCAAAGAGAAGATCTATTCTTGTGACAATGTGATCAACTCATTGTCTGGAGAGATACAAGTTAAAGATCCATTCTATAGTCAAACAAGCACAGGTCCTTCCTCTACCTGAACTCTTTCCCTTCCCTCCCTTAGCATCCATTACCTATCAGTCCATATATTTTATTAGGAAAAGGTTTCTTATCTCATTAGGGTAAAACACATTATCCGGAATTAAATATATATATTTTTTCCTTCTTGCTAAGATAATGCCACCTCAGACCCCCTACCACGGGTTTGAAAGTGTCTGTAATCCCACTCCCTGCCAATCAGTGTGAGCATTTCATGTGGTATTTCTTTTCCATTAAAAATTATCAAATTGATGGTGTGTCTTACTACTGATACACTTTAGAACCAAAGATGTGTTGTGGTTGTCGGTATGGTTTGGGGTGTTTGGGGAACATGGTTCCACTCTGTTCTGAATGATATTTAAATTGCTCTGATATATTCCAGTCTGGACTCTTGTGTCAATTCATCAGTGCCAAGGTTCTGCCTAACATTTTGCTACAAACTGGGTTCAATTGTAATTTGTCAACTATAGCACCCGTTGCTATGACAAATAGCTTCGGTCTGGTTAATCTTTTGAACATAATAGCATTCTGCTACTTTGATAAATCTATTATGTTGTGGTTTACATATGCTTTGGGGAAAATTTTTATTGGGACATTTTACACTAAATTTTCTCCAGTCTACACCAACAAAGCAAGTGGAGGGCTGATGCTGAGGGTAGCTTTCCAATATCTCAATCATGCCAAGTTCTCTCCGTTCTCAAAACTCACAAGATGTGGTGAGGAGCGCGGTCTCTGAAGTTAAACCACATAGTTTCAAGTCATAGATGCAGGTTTACTTACGTGGGTTCTTTACCAAATTTTCTAAGCCCTAGTTTTTCTCACTGGTAAAATGAAGAACACTTTGAACTATATTTTCTTTCTTTTTTTAAAAAAAAGATTTTATTTATTTATTTGAGAGAGAGAGCATGAGCAGGGGGAAGGAGGCAGAGGGAGAGGGAGAAGCAGGATGTTGTAATTATTACATAAAACTTGTGATATGCAAATGTTAATACATTTTTTATAATCATTGAAAAAGTTCAGATTTTTGGAAGATTTCTACTGTGAATGCCAAAATAAATAAAATTTGCAGAGGGAGTTTGCTGCCAGTGGAGGTGGCCAGGTCCCCAATGGCAGCTCCCCAGGAGGCAGCCCCCTTGTGCACTGTCATCCAAACAAAGCTGATGCCATTGCGCGAGTGGGCACTTATTGACCTCAGCTACCAATTTGAAACTGGCTGTAAATTGCCCCTCTTGGTCTTAACACACAGGATGTTTCTACTTGGGGAAAGTGCATTGGCTGCAGTTTTCAGCAATACATTCTCAAAAAGTCAATTTCACCTTTTGGCAGCTCCGAAAGAATCCAGATTACTTTAAGTATAATAGCTCTGAATAAGGGCAATAGTTAAAAGAAGGGAGGGGAAGAAGCTCCCGGAGAAGGAGTGACAAGCAGTTGTTTTTAATAATAGGAAAGTAACACTACAAGAGAAAAATTCTCCCATATTATATTTATAGCAAAGTGATTAAAAGTTTGGTTTTTTTTTGTTAAAGTTCTAATTCCTTCCAGTAAAAAGAGCCACAGTGCTCCATGATACAAAATTGAAACAACACAATGCCTTGCTGACAGAGATAAATGAAACATCAAAACTGTGGTAAATATTTAAGGTGTTCTGACAGGTTATTTTGGCATTAAAACATTCCATTTCCTTTTTTTTTTTTTTTTTTAAAAAAACATTCCATTTTCTGATTCCCCTCCTCTTGCTCTCCCTCTCTTTCTCTCTCTCTCTCTCCCTCTTCCTCCCTCCCTCTCCTTCTCTCGCTCCCTCTCTCTCCCTCCCTCTCCCACCTTGCCCCTCCTCTCTCTCTCTCTCTCTCTCTCTCTCCCCCCCCCCCCCGCTTCTTCTCTTTCTCTCTCTCTCACTCGCCCTCTCTCTCTGTCTCACCTCTCTCCATCCCTCCCTCTTTCTCTCATCTCTCCAAAAGCATCTCATATATAAAAACATGTTCCCTAAATATTCAGTAGTAATGCAACCAACGACAAAAGCTAATTGAGGCCAGTGTGTGGAGGGAAATTGTATGTGGGATTAATGCTTCTCAGCAGGGGTGGGGCACAAAGAGCGTTTTGATTTTCCTCATGGAGAAGAAGAGCTGAAATTATAAATACACCACAGGGAAAGGACTTCATATACTAAATCCTTGACTGTAGGTTTTGCAATGTTATTCCCAAGACGGCTTTGCATTCACAAATAAATTTGACTCCAATTTAGATGAACTTTTTTTTCAGGGAGATAATTATATCCAACACCTTGTATGCAATTCAGATTGAGTATATTAAGTTGAGGGGAGTCAGCAAAGCATTTCTGGAAATTAATCTAAATAACCCAGGTGAACATCTGATCTGAAACCCAGAGCAGAGGCCGTGCATCACTGTAGCCGCCTGAGTGCTGAGTTTTGCGATCAATTTATATTCAAAAGAAAATACTATCATGGTAAGAGGTGAAATGATCTGTGTACGCACATCTCAGAATACTTAGGTAAAATCGTGGGTGTCTTTATATTTTATTCTGAAGGGTGGTATGTATATTGTATAAACTACCCGGCGATCGTTGGGCACCAGATGATAAGTGAGCTCGTAGAAGGCACCAAATGAGCACCCAGCTCCAAAAGAAGCTATTCTCTTCTCCTTCAGTAATTAAGCATTCAAACCAGTAAACAGCTTGGTTGGAATGATTTTATGACAAATGACCAAGAGCATATCAACCGTAAAACTCAGCTCGGCAAAAATCCCTCAAGCCCAGGAAGCTCAATCAATGTAGAGCAGACGGCAGCCTTCGTGCTGGCAGCATTCTCTCACTCCGAGCTGCATAAATCCAACCAGGCCAGAATCACTCCACTAACTCTGACACCAGAAAAGAGTGAGGAGGAGGAGGAGGAGGAGGGCAGGCTCAGGGTGGGACGAAGGGAATAAAAGGAAGATAAGAAATGCATTGCTCTTTCTCCCTTTCGGTGTGCCATGCTTCTACTTACAGGAGTCCATGAAGAGGACCAGACTGCACTGTGTCTATCAAGGTAGATACAACAAAAATCCAAAGAGCAGAAGCAAACAGCCAAGGAGATGTGGGGCAAGAGACAGAAGGGGAGATACGGCGTGAAAGCAAGATGATCCTGCTACGTATAGGGTTCCTGACACCTCACCTATGGGGTGGAAGAAGGGATGCTAAAAGCAAGCACACATTTTTTTAACTCAGTCTGTGAGCTATCAATGTGCTTGTTAACTTTCGTATGATATTTTCCCAATATTCTACTATGAGAATTTTCAAACCTACAGCAAAGTTGAAATCATTTTATAGCAAACACCCATTCGCCCGCCCCCTGTATTCTACTATTAGTATTTTACTATGCTTGCTTTATCCCAGATCTGTCCATCTGCCCGTCACTCTATCCATCCAACAACTCTTGTGTTTGGTGCATTTCCAAGTAAATTTCAGATGTCATCACCATCCCCGTACATACTTTAGCCTACATGACATTAACCTAAGTTTAATATTTGTATTTTTGTGGTACTACTTTCCTGATACTAACTGTGAAAAAGCTAATAAGTTTTGAGATTTGCACAACTTCCCCCCCAAATACGCTTAAATAGAGTGTGCATTTTTCCTTCTCTAAAGCAACCAAATTAAATTGTTATGAACCCACTGCTTATGAACACATTGCCAACAGGGAGATAAAGATTCTTTGGGAGAACAAAAAAACTGAAATATCTGATTCAATAAAATAGTGAGCATAGTGGCTGGAAGAAAAGGTAGAACCCTACTCCAAAAATGAGGGAAAGAATTAGAGTAGAAATAAAGTATAATGATTTTATTAACAACATGAAAGAGCAGAAGTCAGGAAGCAATACGGCGAGGAGGGGGACAAAGGTACCAAATCCAGACAGATGCTTGCCTTGGATGAAACAGATTCACGTAGAGGGTGTGTGTGTGTGTGTGTGTTATAATCATTACTTATCCTCCAGGGCAGGGGAATGGAGAATATTATGGCAACATGACCTGAAAAGTCTAAAGAAGTTTACACAGTTCAACTGAGTGCACCGCCCTCCTCTTTAAGAATGTACTAACTCATTTTCAAAGATGAGCCAACATGGAAAAGAACACAGCTTCCAGCTAACAGCAAGGCTCAGCTATGGAGAGTGTCATCTTGGATCTCAAAATCCTACACATTTTTTGAAAAGTGTTAAAACTCTGTGAAAAACTGTGGCCAATTCTAGTTTCATTCTCCCGACTTCTCTCATGTGGATGCAGCATATTAATTAGACTGAGATCATCCCATTTCATCCAATAATGTCAAAGTTATTGGAGGTTTGGAGTGCATCCAAATTTCATTTCAATCTATCACTTCAGTGTTATAGATGACAAATCAATATTTTTAATACTTTTCCATCTTAATGTTTTCTGGAAGAATGGAGCCAGCACATTCTGCAAGAAATATGCAGATTACTAAGGCTACACTTTGAACATAACGGAATGCAAAACACTAGTTTTATGGTACATGCAAGCAGTGGGTCACTGGAGTAGATGGACGCTCAGCAGGAGCTAGAGAAATTAACACCTTTCTGATGTTGAAAGCAGTGGTAACTTGTTACTGAGTCACCTATTCCAACTGGGATCCTATTAAAGTGCTTGATTTGAGGGCAAGGACATAAAATCTCAATTAAAAATATTGTTTGCTAAATCCTGGACTCATGCTGGCACCTGTGGAAATTTCATATAAACCAGCAGCATCTAAAATTCAATTATGTAAGTCTAAGATTATACCTGGTCGGAGACAGCTTTGTTATGAAAATAATAACAAGTGGGTTACAATAATCACCTATTCTTCATAAGATCGTGGAGTAGTAAAGGGTGCAGTTTCAACACCCAGGATTGCTGCTCCTGGCTTTATCTGCTCATACATTTTAAGTAGCAAGCCAGTGATAACCAATGGACTAAAGAAATAAAGCACTATTATTGGCTTTCTTCAACATTTTCTGCAGTCCAACACAAATAAATTCCCAATTCGGGTGACAGAGGAAGTATTATGTGTCCTACCTTTGTAGTACTTTATCCAGCTAGTGACTCCAAAACCATTTCACTTAGAAATGATGCCTCTGTAATAATTAGTCCATGAAGGCAAAGGCCTATCTCTCACACACCACCCCAGACCCAAGGCATAAATAAATGAAGTCTGAATGAATGAATGTTTATGCCCCAGCGTCATTTTTAAATCTATTATTATATTTATCTCGATTACAGTGATGGACAAGGTATACCTTTAGATCAGAGTCCGGTGACCAGATAATTTTAACGTTCTCCCATCTCTGACAAACTGCTGGTAACACCATAGCAAGACACATATGTCAAGAAATACTAAATTTGATTTAAAAAACAGAGTGTTTCAGTAGTCTGCAAACATAAATTATGCTTGAGCCAGCCCAATTTTAGCTCCTGCTGCTATTTTAAGCTCAGTTGCAATTAAGTGCCAAAATGCCATAATATCACATCCATCACCAGCTCCTCTCTCTGACCCATTATTAAAACCAAGAAGTGCTGTGAGGCTATGAGAATTATTCAATACAAATGGCTTAACAGCTATTGATAAATTTACCTTTAACAAATGCCCTCCGGTAGAGCCCACGATTCAATAGGTTTTGTTATTTTTTTCCTTCTCCTGGATCCCATTTGGCTTTATCCGGTACACCACTCACTGCAAATACAACAGCTGCAGTTCTGACAGTAACAGAAAGATCATAACCCTACACACCTCTACTGAAATCTTAATGTTAGCCCCTGGGTGATAGCTACATCAATTTCAAAGATGTCCTTCCAACCCAAGACTGTTAGAGAGAAAAATTCATAAAACTCTGAGAGCACCTTCTTTTCATTTCTGTGTCTACTAACTCCCAACAGCCAGAGACAGTTAGCTTGGTCCTTATTATATTCTGAAGATGTAGAGAAAAAGAAGTCTTTTAGAAATGTGTTTCCTGCTGACTATTATTCCAAGAGAGACAGAAAGCAAGAGGAAATGAAAACATCTTACATTGCATTCTTCAGTGATTTTAATCATAAGGCTGTTGTTCTGTTGACACTGAAAAACTTTCCAAGTCACTTATTCTTAAGCAAGAGTTTGTGCAGTACTGTGGGCTCATTATTCAATGAGGTCACTTAGATTTGTTACCCCCAATATACTGATTAGGACACCCCTAGAAGATGAACAAATAGGAAGTCAATAAACTATGCAATGAAGGGAGAGAGAAGAAGCTTTGAAATCAACTTGGCTGCCTCCTAGGTATGTGCTCATGGTCAGGTTATTTAAACTCTCTAGAACTTCAGGGTTCTCATCTATAAACTGGGGGAAATATAAGCCCTACTTCACGGTTATGAGTATAAGACACCTGAGTAATAAGAACAGCAGCTAGAGTCTACATCCACTGAGGCTTCTTGGGGGAAATGATAACGCTCATGTATTAAGAGCTCACTTTGAACCAGGCACTGTACAAGCTTTATACGTGCCTCCATTCTCTCATCTAATCAGGTTGCCATATTAATGAGGAACTCAGACTAAGAGGAGATGGGCAATTTGCCCAAACAAGATCTCACATCTAATGCATAGCGGACCCTAGACTCAAATCCAGGTATGTTTGAGGCTACAGCCTGTTTTCGGGAACACCATATGGCCTCCCTAGTAGTTGCTCAGTGAATGTTGGCTTCCCATACCAACTGAAGACAGATTTGTCAGACTTTCCAGAAATACCCAGATTAGCTCCTCCTGCCCTATGCTCCCATGATCCCTTATTCTTCTCTTTAATTTTTTTTTAAAGATTTTTTATTTATTTATTTGACAGGGAGAGACACAGCAAGAGAAGGAACACAAGCAGGGGTAGTGGGAGAGGGAGAAGCAGGCCTCCTGAGGAGCAGGGAGCCCAATGTGGGGCTCGATCCCAGGACCCTGGGATCATGACCTGAGCCGAAGGCAGACACTTAACGACTGAGCCACCCAGGCGCCCCTATTCTTCCCTTTTAAAACCACTTATCTTACTCAACTATTTTCTGAGGTCTAGATTCTTCCTTTAACAGTCAAGGACCTTGCCTTACTTGCTTAATGCTGAATCCCTAGCATTTTTAGGTACCCAACAAAATCTTACTCAATGAAGGATAAAAACTAAGATAAATGATTATAATCTCTGAGAATTCTTAATATATTCAAAACTAATTTCATGGGGTACCTCTGGCTCAGTCAGTAGAGCATGTGACTCTTGATCTTGGGGTCATGAGTTCAAGCCCTATGTTGGGTGTAGAGCTTACTAAAAAAAGTCCAAACTACATATATTTCAAATAATGTATGTATGTATGTGTATATGTGTATAAATATACACATATATGTATATATATGATATATGTGTATATATATAAATATATGTATATATATGTATATATGACTTATATATATGAGTATGTAAATATACATATATATATAGAGAGAGACAGTTAAAGAGAAAGAGACAGAAGAGAAAGAGGAGGAGGGGGGAAGGGAGAGGAGGGAGGAAGGCTGGGTCTATATATCTCTGATATTTTCACACAGCATGGTACTGAACCCATCCATAATGGTATTTAACTAAATATGCCCATTTATTGCTTAATTGATATACTAGTAAATGACACCATAAATAACATTAAAAAAAAATACTTCACCAGATAAACAAGTTCAGTTAATACGAAATTTATCAGTAAAATAACACAATAAAAAATGGTGAAGATCCATTACGTCACACTTCATAAGTCTTACACAGTATATCTTTTAAAAGGGGAGAGAGTTAGCAAACAGAGTCTAATCCTCATGATACTGAGATTGACAGAGTGTTATGTTTTCTACCGGTTTTACAATTGTGAAGCTATAAGGTATGGATTGCCTATGAAAGTTTTATGTGAAGAAAATGACTTTGGATGGTGGGTCAGGGCTGAGAATAAATTGTGATTCAGGCGAATCTGGGCATGTTGGTTGACAAGACCCAGGAATCTATTTGCAGAAGTTGATATCCATGAGGTGGAGAGTGCCTAGAAGATGTGTTTTTGCTTGTGCAAAAGAGGTAGTGATCAGAGGGAGAGAATTGAGGGTGGCATGGCAAAACAAGTTTTGTTTTGTTTTTTTACATATACAAAAGACAATGTCTGAGATTTTAAGAGGAGTACCCACAAAAAGATGCTTGGAAGTACCACTTTTAGGATGGATTCTGTGAACACTCTATCAGCTGTGCTACTTCCATTTCAGGTGACACAGGAGAGCCTAGTGAGGTCATTTAATAGTCTCCCCTCTTGGCACATTACATAGGCTTTTTCTGATAACATGAAGCATACAGAGGAGGTCCAACAGAACACAGGTAAACTGACTAATGTCTCAGAGACCTCATGCAGAGGGAATGCCTGCAAAGTAGTAGAACTCCCCATGAAGAGATCAGATTTGAGTTTGCACACAAGTGAGACACCTGCCAGAGTCTCCCAAATACTTGGAGATGGTATCTGGGAGATGCAGTTCCCATAAGCTAGACATCAACATTTGAATTACCATGCTTACTAAAACCTCACCTGCACTTACAGACTACTGAGCACTCATGACATTTGAAATATATTTACCAATATTTCTATTTTCTACACTACGTACACTTTGTACAATGATTAGCCCCCAAAAAAGGAGCTCAATTAACTTGATAATGACTAAAGTTTCAGAAGACAACAATAGCACATTGTATGATTACTGGGGCTTGATATTAAGCCTGGAAATCACAGAGCATTAGTATCAGTATATAGTTCAATCATACACTATTTAAAAATTAGTATAGGGGTGCCTGGCTGGCTCACTCAGTAGAACATATGACTCTTGATCTTAGGGTCATGAGTTTGAG
Source organism: Phoca vitulina (assembly GCF_004348235.1). Taxonomy (NCBI): domain Eukaryota; kingdom Metazoa; phylum Chordata; class Mammalia; order Carnivora; family Phocidae; genus Phoca; species Phoca vitulina. The sequence goes on along the minus strand of NW_022589769.1, from coordinate 458,209 downwards.
CCCCACACTGGGTATAGAGATCACTTAAATCAATAAACTTTAAAAAAAGAAAGAAAATTGGTATACATTTTCAAAGTTATTTTGGGTTATCTAGGTCATATGCATTTCAATATGAATTTTAGAATCAGTTAGGCAACTTCTCCAAAGAAGCCTGCTGAGATTTGATTGGTGTTGTGTTGAATCTATAGATCAATTAGAGAACAAGCAACTTAAAAATACTGATGCACATAATGTAAGTGTCCCCTTATTTTCTTCTTTATTTCAGCTATTTTACAATTTACAATTTTAGAACTTGCATACTTTTATCAGATCTGTCCCTCTAAGTAGTTCACCTTTTAAATGCTACACAAATGTCATTTTAAAATTTCAGTTTCCTATTTTTAAACTAATATATACAGCTACAATTGACTTCTGTATATTCATATTATATCCTGAAGCCTGATAATCTCATATAATAGTTCCAGAAGCATTTTTTGTAGATGCCATCAAATTTTCTACATAATTTTTCACACTATGCATGAATGAAGATTACTTCTTCCTTTCTAAACTAGATGTATTTTTATTTCTCTTCCTTGCTTTACTGCACTGTCTAGAACCTCTAGTACAATGTGGAAGAAAATGTTAATAGCTGACACCCTTGCTTCAATCCTGATCTTAGGGGTACAACATTCAGTATTTCCCCATTAAGCATATTGCTTTACATTTTTCGTAAGATGCTCTTTAAGAGATTGAGGAATTTCTCCTCTATTCTTACTTTGCTGAGAATATTTATCAGGAATGAATATTGGATTTTGTCAAATGTCTTTTCTGCATATATTAAGATCATAAGATAATCACATGGTTTCACATTGTTCAATTTGTTAATATGATGAATCATATAATTTGATTTCCAAATACTAAAGCATGTTTACAATCCTGGAATAAAATCTACTTTTCGTGATATATATATATATATATATATATATATATATATATATATATAATGAAAATTAGATTTGCTACATGTTGGTTGGAATTTTCATATGGATGTCCACAAGGGATACTAGTCTGTAGTGTTTTTTGTGTGTAAAGTTTTTTTATTGTTGTTTTTGGTTTTGGTATCAGAGTAATGCTAGCCTCTTAGAATGAGTTTGGAAGCATCTCTTCTTTCTCTATTTTCTATTGAAGTGTTTTTGTAAAATTTATCAGGAAAGTCATCAGGGCCCAGATTTTTCTTTGAGGAAGATTTCAAACTACAAATCCAATTTATTTAATAGGTATCAGGTAATTCAGATTATCTCATTCTTCTTGAGTGAACTCTCTCTGTGCCTTTCCAGGAAATTGTCCATTTCATCCAAAAGTTTGAATTGCATGGCATAAAGTTGTTCAAAATAGTCCCTTATCATCCTTTTAATATCTGTAGTAAGGAGAGATCTTTCATTCCTGATATTCTAGTTTTCATCTTCTCTCTTTACTTCCTAAACCTGGCCAAAAGTTATTGATTTTATTGATCTTCTCAAAGAACCAGCTTTCAGTTTTATTGATTTTCTCTATTTTTGGCGTGTTTTCTCTTTTGTTGATTTACATTCTGATATATCTTATTTCCTTTCTTCCACTTACCCTGTGTTTAATTTCCTCTTTTTCTACTCTCTTAAGGTGGAAAATGAAGTAACTGACTTGAGACTATTATTATTATTTTATTTTAAAAAGTTTAATGCTATAAATTTCTCCCAAGTACTGTTAGTAATGCCAAACAAAATCTGATGCACAGTATGTGCCTTTTCATTCAGGTCAATGTCTATTTTGATTTCTCTTTAGATTTCCTCTTTGACTCTTAGGTTACTTATAAGTGTGTTGCTTAGTTTCCAATTGTTTAGAGATTTCCCTGTTATCTTTCTGTCATTTATTTCTAATTCAATTCCACTCTGGTCAAAAATATCCTCTATGACTTTAATTCTTCTAAATTTGTTGAATTTTTTGTTGTTTTTGGGTTTTTGTTTGTTTGTTTGTTTTCTTAATAGTCCAGTTTAGAAAAGGGCCTCTTGGTAACTTTTCCTTACACACTTCAAAATAATGTGCATTCTGCTATTTATAGGTAAAGAGTTTTATAATTGCTAATTAGGACAAGTTGATTAATAGTGTTGTTCAAATTTTCTATATACTTAATGATTTTTTTGGCTATTTATTCTATCAGTTATTAAGAATATAGAACTGAAATCCCTGGTTACTTCTCCTTGCAATCTGTTCCAGTATCATTTATTTCAAAGTTGTATCATGAGGTGCATAAACATTTAAGATTGTCTTGTCCACCTGGTTAATTGGCCCTTTTACATCATGAAACAACTTTCTTTATCCCTGGCAGTATTTTTTTTTTCCTAGCATCTATTTGAGATTAATATAGCTACTCCAGTATTCTTTAGTGTTAGCATGGAATATCATTATTTTCATTTTTTATTGCTAACTTATTTGTGTGTTTATATTTAAAGTGTGTTTCTTGTAGACAGCCTATACCTGCGTCTTGTGTTTTACTCATTCTAACAATCTCTGTCTTTTAACTGAGCATATTTGGATCATTCACATTTAATGTGATTACTGATACGATTAGGTTTAAATCTATAATCTTTTCATTAGTTCTATTTGTTCCTTGTTCCCCTTTTCTTCTTTTTCCATCTACTTTTGGATTAATTGAATATTTGTGTGATTCCATTTTATCCCCTTTGTTGGCTTAATAGCAATTACTGTATTTTGCCATTTTAGTGGATGATTTAGGATTTATAATACACACTTTTTAAATTAAAAAATTATCTTTATAACTTTTTTATTTCAAAATGATTAGAGATTCAGACAGTTGCAAAGATATTACAGAGAGGTCCTATACCCCCTTTACCCAGCTAGTGATATTGATAATTCATTGGTTATATCTTTTAGTATACTGTAGCATAGTATCATTACCAGGTACTAATATCAATATAATGTGTCTGTATAGTTTTATGCCATTTTATCACATGTGTAGATTTGTGTAACCACTACCACAGTCAAGATCAGAACTAATTCATCACCACATGGATCTCCCTCACGTTACTCCTTTATAGTCACACCCACCTCTTTTCCTCTCACCATCTTTAACTCCTGACAACCATTAATTTGTTCTTCCTCTATAAATTGCAACAAACAACTGTGTGCAATTTTTTTGGCTGGGGGGGGGCGCAAGTTTTCATTTCTCTGGGATAAATACCCAGAAGTGTGATTGTTGGGTCATATGGCATATGAACATTATTTTTTTGGAAACTACCAAACTGTAGAAGAGTTGTCACATTTTATATTCCCACCAGCAATATATGGCAGTTTTTCTGTGTCCTTGTCAGCATTTGGTATTGTCCCTATTTTTTATTTTATATATTCTAATGTGTGTATGATACCTCATTACATTAATTTGCAAATTCTTAATTTGCATTTTCTAATGGCTAATGATGTTGAACATCTTTTCACATACTTGTTTGCATCCATATAACCCTCTTTGGTAAAATATCTCTTCAAGTCTTTTGTCCATTTTCTAATTGGTTTTATTTTAATTGTTGACTTTTGAGACTTTTAAAAAATATATTTTAGACATTAGTTCTTTATCAGATATCAAATTTGCAAATATTTCCTCCCAGTTGGTTGCATATCTTTCTGGTATCTTAACAGGCTGTTCATAGAGTAAAGATTTTTAATTTTGATGAGTTCCAGTTTATCCTTTTCTTTTCTTTTATGGATACTCCTTTTTGCTGTCATGTCACCAAGCCTTAGGTCCTCAAATTTTTCTCCTCTGATATTGCCTATAAGGTTTCCGGTTTATATTTTACACTTAATATATGATCCATTTTGAATGAATTTTTTTAAGAAATGTGAAATTTAGGTAGCGGTTCTTTTTTGTTTTTTTTTTTGTTTGTTTGTTGGTTTGGTTTCTGCTTATGGATATTTGGATATTGAATTGTTCCAGTACCATTTGTTGGAAGAAAAACCTATCTTTCCTCCACTGACTTGCTTTTGCACCGTTGCCAAAAATCAGTTGGCCACACTGGTGTGGAACTATTTCTGTGCTCTCTATTCTATTTCATTGATCTGAGTGTCTATCCCCCAGTAAATACCACACAGTAATGATTACTGGAGCTACACAACAAGTCTTGACTGGGTGAACTGATTTCTCCCAGCTTCTTCTTTTTTAAAATTGTTTTAGCTATTCTAGTCTCTTTGCCTTTTCATATAAATTTTAGAATAATCTTATCTATATCTATAAAAAAAGTCTTGCTGGGGTTTTGATAGGAATTGCATTAAATCTGTATATCAATTTGGGGAAAATTTGCATCTTTACTATGTTGCGTCTTTCAATCCATGAACACAGTATGTTTCTCCATTTATTTAGATCTTTTCTTTTTTCCTCAGTATTTGGACATTTTCAGCATGCAAGTTTTGCATGTGTTTTGTTAGGTGTACATTTAAGTATTTTACTATTCTGATTATAAGTGGTATTGCATTTTAAAGTTTGGTTTCAATGTGCTTATTGCTAGAATATAGAAATACAGATTTTTGTGTATGATCTTGTATCCTATGATTTTGCTGAACTTACAGTCCACAAAATATTTTTTCTTGGTAGATTCCTTGGGATTTTCTACATAAACAATCATGTCATTCACAAATAGGGAAAGTCTTATTTCTTCATTCATAATATTTATGTCTTTTATTTCCATTTCTTGTCCTTTGGGACTAGCTAGAACTTCCATAATATGTTGAATAACAAAGTTGTTTTTTTCTTGATCTCAGGGGGAAATTATTCTTTTACCCTTAAGCATGATATTAGTTGAAGGTTTTTTGCACATGTTATCAATGTAAGGAAATGCCCTCTACTCTTAGTTTTCTGAAGTCCTGGGTGGGAATTCAATTTTGTCAAATGGTTTTTCTGTACTAATATGATCACACATTTTTTTTTCTTTAGCCTATGAATATGGTAGATTAAACTGATTGATTTTTGAATAGTGAAACACAGTTACATCCATGGAATATTCCCCACTAGGTCATGGTTTATAATTGTCTTATATATTGCTGAATTCTATTTGCAAATATTTTGTCAAGTATGTTACATCTATATTCATGAGGGATTTTAGTCTGTAGTTGTGGTTTTTTTTTCTTTTTGTACTGTCTTTGTCTGGTTTTGAGGTCAGAGTATAATAGCTTCAACAAAATAAATTGGGTTATGTTCCATCCTTTTCTATTTTCTGGAAGATGCTGTGTAGAATTGGTATTAATTGTTCTTTAAACACTGGTAGAATTCTCTAGTGGAGCCATCTGGACCTGTAGTTTCCTTCTGGGAGAGTTTTAAAATTATGAATTAAATTTCCTAAGAGTTACATCTCTTTTATATGGGGTGAATTGTGGTAGTTTGCATTTTTCAAGGAATTGATCTATTTCATCTAAGCTGTCAAATTTATGCATGCGGAGCTATTCATAATATTCCTTTATTATCCTTTTTAACATTTGCAGTGTCTATAGTGATACCTTCTTTCATTTCTGATATTGGTCATTATTGCCTTTTTTTTTTCTGTCACTGTTGCTAGAGGTTTGCTTTTGCTCCAAGCTTGATTATTTCCTGCCTTCTGCTTGCTTTGGACTTATTTAGTTGCCCTTTCTCTATTTTCTTGAGGTGGAAGTGTATATTACTAATTTTAGACTTCTCCCTTTTTTATTGAAAGCAATTAATGCTCTGGAAGTGTATATTACTAATTTTAGACTTCTCCCTTTTTTACTGAAAGCAATTAATGCTCTACATTTCCCCCTTGGCACTGCTTTAGCTGTGTCTCACAAGTTTTGATAGGTTTGTATGTTTATTTTCAGTAAGTTAATGTATTTTTTAAGTTTATCTTGAGATTTCTTCTTTGACACATGGATTACCTAATTTGTTATTTAGTTTCTAAGTGTTTAGGAAGATTTTCTTGTGATCTTATGTTCAGGACATGGTCTGTCTCAGTATATGGTCCATGGGCTCCTGAAAATAATGTGTATTGTGTTGTTTTGGAGTGCTTTCTATAAAGGTTGGCTACTTCCTGTTGGTTGGTTGGTGTTGAGTTCTTCTCTATCCTTGCTGATATCCTATCTAGTTCTATCATTTGTTGAGAAAGGGATGTTTAAGTTTCTGATTAAAATTATGCAATTGTGGGGTGCCTGGGTGGCTCAGTCATTAAGCATCTGCCTTAGGCTCAGGTCATGATCCCAGGGTCCTGGGATCAAGCCCTGCATCGGGCTCCCTGCTCGGCGGGAAGCCTGCTTCTCCCTCTCCCACTCCCCCTGCTTGTGTTCCTGTTCTCGCTGTCTCTCTCTCTGTCAAATAAATAAATAAAATCTTTTTAAAAATTATGCAATTGTATTTATTTTAATTCTATCAGTTTTTCCTTCATATTTTATAGCTCTTCTATTTGGTGATACATATTTAGGAGTCCTATAATTATCTCCTGAGTTTTGACTCTCCTCTCTAGTACTCTGTCCTAAGTACAATAGATGCTGTGGTGGACAACCTGTTCTGATCTCTCAGGGCAGGGAGACCACCGAGTTTCACGTGGGCAACCCTTCTCTCTGCATGGAATTTTTTTTTTTTTTTAAGTAGGCTCCACACCCAGCATGGAACCCATGTGGGGCTTGAACTTGTGACCTTGAGATCAAGATCTGAACTGAAATCAAGAGTTGGACGCTTAACTGACTGGGCCACCCAGCCACCCCTGCATGGAAACTTTCTTAAAACAATAAGCTAGGGCAATTATGGGGCTCACCTCACTTTTTTTCCGTCTCTCTCAAGGGTCACTGTCTGTCAATGGCTAATGTACAGCCATAGATTAAATTTTTGTCCCCCCCTCCAAATTTCATATGTTAAAATCTAACTTCCAATGTAAAGGTATTAGGAGGTGGGGCTCTTAGGGGGATGATCAGGTCATGAAGGTGGATCCCTCGTGAATGGGATTAGTGCCCTTATAAAAGAGACCCCACAGAGATCCTTTGCCCCTCTGCCATGTGAAAAGATGGCCAACAAAGAACAAGGAAGCGGACTGTCACCAGACACTGAATCTGCTGGCACTTTGATCTTTGACTTCCCAGGCTCCAGAACTGTGAGAAATCAGTATCATTTTGTTTGTAAGCTACCCAGCCTATGAGAGATATTAGACATTTATATATATATATATATATATATATATATATATTTATTTATTTATTTATTTATTTATGTGCAGCCCAAATAGACTAAGACATACAATGTTATGCAAACTACTGTTGCATGCATTTTGCTCATTATATAGTCATTTAAATTTAGATATTAAATCTGGTCCCTGTAATTCCATCTTAGCCAGAACTACAAGTCCAATCTCTCTAGAATTACTGAAGGAAAGAAAATCTAATGCCGTTTGTTTTCCATTGTGGAGACACATTACTATACATACAGGCAATAATTAGCATTTATTTAACACTATGCTCTGGACCAAGCACTCTGCTAAGGGATGTTCACTCACTAGCTCATCTATTAAGTACTTTTAATTACAAGTCCTCATAGCTTCTCTCATCTCTAGGAAATATAGTGCATTTTGTTTAAGAAAAGTCTACGGTATCCTAAATAGAAGGGGTTACTAACTAAAATATAAACAGTCCTGATATAAAACATTTCCCTCTTATTAATAAATTGATTGTTGTTTAAATCCCACACTTTTGACACAGACGTTCGAGGGGAATGAATACAAGAAAGCTGACAGGCACCAGGCAGGAGTTTTTCTAGTCAGCTGGGCAGGACAAGAAACAATATCGCAGTTCTTCCAACTTTCAGTATTTGCTTTCTATTTCAATAGTGATGAATGCTTAACTGAATACCCAAGATTTCTTCTAGTCTTTGCCTGGTAGCTTAAAACAATAGTTAACCTTTGTTAACTTTTAGACTTCTACAAAATAATAATAATGAATAAGGGCAGGGGAAATAGTAATTAGACTTTGGTAGGAAAAATGCGGGGAGATGCAAAAATATTATAATTCCTTGTCTCTTCAAATGATATCACCTTATTCTTTGCTTGTCCTAGCCAGATATCCCGAATTCTTGCCGTTATTGTATATAGCTTTGACTCTCATTTCCTCTATTGTAAGCCCCATGAAGGGAAGATCATGTATGTTTTATATACTACTGGTCCTTCGGTGCCTACCAGAGTGTCTGACACATGTAGACACTCACTGAATACTGCTAAATGAGATTCTCCTTTTTCAGATAATCTCCAGGTCAGGGATACATGGCAGATACAGGGTACGTGGGCAGTTAATCCTCAATGCCTCACCCATGGCAAAGATCACTAACTGATCATGGCACTCCCTGCTAAATCTATACCCAGGCTTAGAATCCATTACTTCAGACTCCAAGCAGGCCACTAGTCCAACCCTTTTCCTCTTTCTGATGTATCCACACCTGGAATTCATAGCATATGATTAAATGATTTCATACATGGTCTGAGGAGGGCAGAGTACAACAGAGACATGATATAAATAACAACTTCTCCTTCTACACTGATTTCCTATGTTGACAAATGGGAGTGAGTTGTATTTGCTTATGCCCCCATTTCATGGCTAAAATAATTTGAAGCAGCAATAGGAAACTTTATATCGGTTGGAAAATATTTAGATAACCATGCTGATGCTTCCCCCAATCCCTTTCAATGAACAAGTTAATCCACCTGAACAGCCCAACCAGGGAAATAAAACATAATTATTCCAACAACTGAAGCCAAATCCCCCACCCCCTTATTCTTCAACCATCTGCTTATTCCAAGTGGTCATGGGAGGAGGGCCTCTGAATTGTGTAACTAATGGTCCAGTTCCAGAATTCACTTCCTCATATTTCTGTTCTCCACAGTAGGAGAGGACTACCACCCCTGGCTCATTCCCCACCCTCTCATTCCACTCAGGGCCTATTACAGTGGACTCCTTTATTGGCCTTCTCATACCCAGTCTTGAGCTTCTGGGGCAAATGCAACCTCAGGGGGGGTAAGAAATAGTTAAACAGTGAACAGCAGCTGCCACACAGAGGGCTCTGAATAAATGGCTGTTGAATAATGACGATTTCTGAAGACTTACTTTCTGACATGTACTGCATTAAGGATTATCTATCTATAACTTTCTAATACTAAAAAAAACCTTGAACAGTAGGTCCAAGAGTTTAAGCAACTCCCCGAGTCTACCCAGTTAGTGAATGGCTGAGTTCATTGTAGAGCTCAGGTTTTTTTAACTCCCAAACCCATATTCTTTTCACTATGAACCATATGCCTCCTGCCCCATTAGAGACCATGTTCATTAACTGCATCTAGCAATAAATCACCAATTTTATTCTTAAAACACTTCCTAATAACTCACAAGCCATCAAAACTACTGAAAAATTACTCTTCTTTTCTTCTGTTTCATGTGTCTAGATTTTGTAAGAAATGTTTTCCATGTTTTTAAGTGGAACTTAGGTTGTCCAACTTAGATAAGAGCAAAGGAAGACAGTGGGAGGAAGAAAAGGAAGAAAAAGAGGAAAAAGAGGATTGAGGTCTAGTGCCACAAGTAGACCCTTCCTTGCAAGGAAGGCATCTGTAAGAGAGAGAAGAGGAGCCATTGCAGAAAAAAAAACATCTGAGTAATAGAGACATCATCCCAGGCAGGTTAGGAGAGCAGATAAGGACACAATCTCCTGATGGACTTGGATTAAACTCCCAGTTAGTCCATTTACTCTTTGGGGGCAATTTGAATAAATTACTTAACTTCGCACACCCAGGTCCTCATCTGTAATGTTTGGATATTAATACCTTCACATCCAGGTTTACTATGAGAATTAAATGAGATAATCCACGTAATGGAAATGGCTACATAATCCAAATGTTCAGTAAATTCAAGCTGTTATAATCAATGATTAGCAATCTTATGAATTCAAAACTCAGCCCAGAGGGTATTCTTTTCATCCTCTTGAGCAAAGCAAATACATCTATACAAACCCTTCCATGCTCAGTGCTCAACAAAGGGCATTTATAGACATTCAATGAGAGTTGAACAGAGGGGTCAGACTTCACACAAATGTCACCCTGCATGGATGTGGGCCAGGATCCAAAGCACAGAAAGAGTTGAAATAAAGCTGTTGAACTCTGCATAATTCTGGTAGAAGTCCATGCAATCTGATAATAAGACTGGGACCTCACATTCAGGCAGACTGTGTGGAAGTTCTCTAAAATAACTATGGAAAGAAGAAATGTAAGCATGTACTACAGTTCAGTGATGCCCAGGACTGAGCCTTGGACCCAACAAACTCTCAGACAGACTTTAGCTTTATAGCAAGTCTTTGGGCAAAAATGCTATTTAGACTATTTGACAACCAGTCCCCCATACAGCATGGTACCACACCAATCAGAACAGACACTAGTCATGCATCCTGGCCAAACACCAGCTCTGGAGTGAGGCCCTGCCCTTTTATCTACCAGCAAGTCTCAGAGATGGGATTAGAACCTAGCTCTGTCAGATTCCAGAACTTGGGTTTGTTTTTTTGTTTGATTGATTGTTTATTGGGGGGTTGGGTTTTTTTAAGACTTAATTTTTTGGAGCAGTTTTAGGTCACATCAAAATTGAGAAGAATGTACAGAGATTTCCCATTTATCGTCTGCTCCCACACATGCACAGCCTCCCCCACCATGGACATCCCACACTAAACTGGTACATTTGTTACAACTGATAAACCTACACTGACACATCATCACCCAAAGTCCACAGCTTTCATTAGGGTTTAATCTTAGGGTTACATATCCTATGGGTTTGGACAAATGTATAATGACACATGTCCATCAGTACAGTATCATATAGAGTATTTTCACTTCCTAAAAGAACTCAGGATTTTAACTGCTGCAGGCTATAACCATCATTTATATGTGCTGAATATTAATTATTAAATGGTTCATTACAAAAATATTTGACTAACTTGACTTAGCAAATTCTTCTGTTGCCCTAAGAAAGCCCACAATGAAACCTTCTTTATTTAATTTTCAGAAGGCCATTAACACTCAGTGGTTGCCACTGACAGACATGCTCTCTGCTCTGATACATGGGCTCTATGAGTCAGGTAAGCACATCCCTCACATGGGAGGACTATACACATGCTTGAAGCATAGGTCTTTTCCCATTACATTGAATGCCAAATTTCAAAAACAAAGTTTGCCTGGGTTCTGCCACCTGCTAATGAGCACACAAAGACCACTTTCTAATAACATATAAGAGGTAAGGTGTTGGTTTTGTTCATTATTCACATTTTTATATTTGCATGTATTTCAGTATTGCTGATACTTATGAATTTCTTTTTTTGGCGTCTTGTATGTCAAAGGGAGACCTAAATGTTGACATCTCTTAATAAGTTAACTTTTTTAAAAAAAGATTAACCATTTTTTAAATTTTAAAAACGCCAATAATTTGTGATCCCTTTTAAAACGTGTAAAATTAGCCTTGACTTTATACATAAATTGGTATTTTCATCATCATTGGTCATAAAATATAACATCACAAAAATCAACAGACCTTAAGATATGAACTTGTTTTGGAAAGTTTAAATAATGGCTGCCCAAGGTAAAAAAAAGAGAGAGAGAGAGAAATCACATATTATTTACTCTTTAAAAATGTAGGCATATAGCATGTATGGCTGCAATGATAAAATGTACTTGTTCTCCCATGGCATAAACCAGGCTTATGTGCTTTAGGCAACGGAGGATGTCAACATTCCATATAAATGCTAAGCATTCACCTTGTTCTTCCCTACAATGCTGGTGCCCTTCTATTAACAGAGAGTTGCTGCGTTGCACACCACACTAGTCAATGTGGATAACTTCCCAGATGATGGTGGAAATTTGCCTCTTCAGGATGAAGAGCAACTGCCTGTCACACCAAATCTCATCTAGCTTAACATCCGATGCTATTTCCCTGGAAGAGCTACCCCACTCTGCCTGATGGTGGACACCAGTGCAGGTGCAGCGCAGGTGAGTGGCCTAAGGAGGTCAGTAGCCTCAGGGCAGCACATTCTTAGGCAGGCATGCTGACTCCATCATTGGCTCTCTCTCCCCTGAGAATTTGAACTGGGGCCCAGGGCTCAGAGACAGTGAATGCTGTAGGTGGCATTTCATTGTGGATTCTTGACCAATTTGGTACCACTCTTACCCAGATATGCACCAGCTGGGGTTGTAGAGAAGCAGAAACTAGGAGGAAGCAGGGGAAGTGAGTCATCAGAGAGAAGAAAGGATCAGATGTGCACAGGGAAGAGAGCAGAGGCCATGCAGAAGAAGTAGAAGCAAAGGGAAGATGAAAGAGAAAGGGAGAAAAGGAGAACAAAGGGGTAGACTTCTAGTTTCCTAGCTTGACTGCTCACAACTGGGTTCTCTGAAATTTTCTTGGATCCTTTAAAAATGTCCCTTTTGATTCAGTGTTAGTAGGCTGGGCTAATCTCATACATTACTCCTTTATGTTGGGTTTTTACTGGTTGTGAAAGAAAACATAGGGACATACAAGATACTTGATTCATTTGGATTCCCCCAAAAACAATAAGCCAAGGATTTGAGAGCAAGTTGTTTATGTGGGAACACAAGGAACCCAGTAAGGGAAGAAAGAAGGTGTACAGAAAAGAAAAGGCGTCCTTTAATAAAGGGCCCACAAGGATGCCAGCAACAACAGTGGGTTGATCCTGTGGGGAAACCAGTAAAACACAAGGCTCAACATCATCCCACACAGGAGGCAAGGGAGCGGGGGTATTTATACACCAATTCACAAGAGTCATTGGCTGAGGGCTGCTCCCTGGGGTACTAAATCCCCCACAGTTCTGGTCTCCTATGGTCACAAGCCAAGCAACTTCCCATAATCCTGGTAAATGCCCTCAGTCAGAGAGACACTCATATTGGCAGCTCGAGGTCTGCAGAAACTCAGAGAAATGACAAACCCAGAGGATGGGTAGGCAGGGGGGCAGCATTCTACAACAACGGGATTTTGGGTCACTGATCCTCTGTTCCTAAAGTGTAGCCATGCATTGGACATCAACAGTCCATAATGATGGCTGATCAGTATCTGTCCACACTTGTGGCACTATTTCCAGATCTTCTTAATTACACTGGACTCTACTTCCTGATCTATCCCATCATTTCACATTAGAGTCAGGCATTTCCTCTAGGATCTGGTATTTGTTTCTTCCCTGCAAACTTGCCTCCTTTAGCAACTCTAACATTCTCAGCAGCCTCACCGTATCATTCTCTAATTCAGGCTTTCCAAGGGAAGGATATAATCCGTTTTTTAAAGACAAAGGGTATTCCTGTAATAGGAATTCAGAATCTGGTTTCTGATCTGGGTTGCAAGATATAAACTCTCCTGATCTATAAAATAAAAGATTCCAACTAAGGCTCATGGTTCTTAAATACTGGCTCATGGATCATAATGGGGTTCATGGGGAGCCTATAATGACAGAAATACCCAGACCCCATGCCTGGGAATTCTGATTCAGGAAGACAGGCTGGGGTCTGGGCATCTTGAGTAGTCTACTTGTGGTTCTGCTCCTCAGCCAGGCACAAGAAACTCCTAATAAATGGCATCTAAGGTATCTTTCATCTCTATGACTCTGCAGTCCACTTAAAAGTCAGTTTGGTCTTATTGTCTCTAATGATGACTCTGAAAATGGTTTGGGGCTACAGGAGAGTGGCATTTCATGTAAACATCCTCACTGAATGATTAGTGAAGATTTGCCACAAAATGACCCGTCTCCTTATTAACCAATGACATCACTATCATCCTCAAATCTAACCCCCTTTTCAGAGCTATATATACATGGATCCCACATATTTACTGCTTACTATATATGTTTCATGTTCTAAAATTAACACAAATGAAATCAAATGGATTCTCATCATCCATATGATGAGATGACTCCCCCTATCCTTAGAGTTGTGTGCAATGGTGAACAATTCTACCATCTCCCCATATAAACCCTTTATGTTTTTTCAGGCTTTGTTCCCATGCCTGAAAAGAGGAAAAGAGTTATAATTATTTTGGGCTTCTTTCAGGGAAGCAAATACTTAAATCAAAGCAAGCAGGGATTGCAGAGGTGGAGAAATGTGTTTTTAACATACAGCCCAGGCATTTCTAAAGAGCATCAAGATTATCCCCATGGTTGTTTCCAAACCCTCCAAATTATTTCCTGGAGGAAAATGCTCAAGAAGTCAAAGCACCTGTCAACACATTAAGACCTCAAGTTTGATAAGCCATTCTCTCTTCTTAAAGTGAGGCACTCTGTGAAAGTTTTAGGAAGACCCCATCAGGAGCCGTTTTCTGTTCTAAACAGGTTTCTCCCAAACCTCATTTGTCTTACGAGTACTTCAGCACCTACCATTAGAAGTATTAACTCCTTCACAGAACAAGAAACAAACCTGATTTGACATTAAGTTAACACAGAAGATGACTTTATAATCTAACTTGCAAGTAGGTAGAATTGTGTTTTCACATCAATATTACCTTCCAACAAATACTAAGTTCTACAGGTCTTAACTAGAGCAGAGGGAAGCAAGCTCTACAGCCAGCCAGGAATTCTTCAGAAACATTTTCTGCTCTAGGTTTTGCTCATATTTCTAGAGGCAGAAGTATTAGCTTGTCCAGGCAGCTATATATAGACACTGTCTTGGGTTCTGTGGGTCTAAATTTGCATTTTAAAATTTTCTGTTGGGGGGGCCCCTAGGTGGCTCAGTTGGTTGGGTGACTGCCTTTGGCTCAGGTCATGATCCTGGAGTCCTGGAATCGAGTCCCACATCGGGCTCCCTGCTCAGTGGGGAGTCTGCTTCTCCCTCTGACCCCCCTTCTTCTCATGCTCTCTCTCATTCTCTCTCTCTCAAATAAATAAATAAAATCTAAAAAAAAAAATTAAAATAAATAAATAAATAAAATTTCCTGTTGGATTCATTTGAAGGCTCCTGGAGACTACCTTGCTCATCTTGCTAGCTATCAGAATGCCTGTAGAACTCTAGAACATGGCAGGTGCTTGATAAACAATTTTTAAAGAAATGAGTGAGTGAATTAGATTCACCATGGGTGTCACACCACACCGTACAATAAAATCAATTGGGGAATTTTTAAAAACTCTGATGCTAAGACCCAAATCCTTGGCTAATTAAATCAGAATCTCTGGGGCTTGGTGACCCCTAATATATATATTAGGCAAAGAGTTACACATTTTATTATATTATATATATATATATATGATATATTGGTTAAATATTTTAGGCAATTCTATTGTGTAATGATTGCTAAGAAAAAAGAGATCAGAATAATCATATAAACTAAGCTCCTTAGCGTAGTATTTCCATTTTAACAGAGGCTACTCATATATGAGGGCATTGGGGATATCTGAAAAACAGGATCAAATAAATTATTTAAACTTAGCCCATACGATTTGTTGATTGTGTTAAATGCAATGAATGTTGTTAAGTGGCCCTCCTTTGACTAAGAATATTTGTGTGTGTATGTACTTACACACATACACATGTACATAGATATATACACACACACATATATACATACATATATCACATTAACTAAAAATTTGTCAGTCCTTCTCCTCTATTTTGAATGGTACATGAATTAGATTAACTATCCCGATTATGCAGAGAAATTTAGCTTAATGACCTACAATTACTTTAATGGCTTTGAAATTCAGAAGGTAAGGAGACACTGTGTTTCTTCCATTGAGCACTAAATATAAAATGCCTCTGATTGACTGTCATGAAAACCCAATTTTATTGCTATTTGAATTATTCAGAATCAATACCCGACATTAGCCAGCATGGCGAAGCTCAAATGCAAGGCAGTGTCTGAGAGCAGCATTTCCCTATATTGAGTAATTGTGCTTTGTGTGGGGGATAATGAGCTGTTTGCTGCATGTCACCACTTTAGATGCATCGAGAATTAACAACTTTATCTTCCCTTTATATTATGTAATAAAAGGGATTACTTCATAGAGATGAACAATTCTCAAGGTTATGAAACATTCAAAATACAGTTGAGCTCAAGGAATCTTGCCTCCTCTGTAAGGAGTGAGAAAAAACAAGACACTGGATTTTAACTGTTTACACAAGAGAGAAATTTGCTCAAGTTATGTTTTTAGTTATTTGATGAGTAAACTGCAGTCCTTGTATTTCCCCAAGCTGAATATTGCTTAGAGGCATATACACCACGCCACAGCCGTCTCGCAGGAGCTTCACTTTAGATGATACAGTAACTGTAGGAATTGGTACTGCTTGAAGGAATTTGCCAAACACATAATGAAAGGGAATGAGAACAATAGTAAAAATAATAATAATAATAATAATAAACAGGATGTTAGACATTTGTTTTGTGTTTACTACACGGCTGGTCCTATGCTAAGAACCTGACTGCTTTACCTCATATAAGTCTCAAAAGAAACTGATGAAGGCAGATGTATTGTGATCCCCCCATTTTACAGATGAGGAAGCTAAAGGGATCTAAAAGAATTTCCTTTTCCCCATCTCTAAGTGCCTGAGTAGTGCAGCTGAGATTCCAAAATAGACTGTAGGATTCCAGAATGGAATCAGGTAAATACTACACTACAAGAATGGCCTCTAACATGGCCCTAGGAGGAAGAACAGTGAAACAAAGTAAAATACAATGGAACATTGTCAACTGAATGCCTGTCAGCTCAAAAATGGGACGGATGCTACTGAAATCAACAAGGTACTTCATGCAGGTGCTCCCACATGTCAGCCTATTTGGTAACTGTGCCTGGGGCATGTCCACCTGGACACACTCTTCATTCCTCCCCCGAGCAGATAGAACACCCCAACCCGAATTCATACCGAAACTCGGCATTGCTGCGGAATTCTACTCAAACAGATCCCCCAAGAGCTATTTATACTGTTTCCTTTCCCCTCATTAAAGTCCTGGCTCAGGCTAATAAATCAGTGTACAATTTGTGTATAAACTAATTTTTGCCTTGTGCTTCATCTGGTGTAGGTGGAAGCAGGGGAAAAATGAAAAAAGGCAACAACTGTAAAATGAAGACTAATGAGAACTTGGATCTTTAAGAAAATATCCTTTAGAAATGCCCAGAAATGTCCAATCTGCACTTTGGAGTTGTCGGAACTGCAGGAAAAAATGAGTCTGACCTCTTCCTTCTGTGGAATTGTGACTTGTGATCTGCCCTCCCAAATATGTATGTGTGTGTGTGTGTGTGTGTGCCCTAATATATATGTGTGTGTATATATATGTATGTTTTTATAATGAATAATAAAATTTTTTAAAAAAAATAAAAAATATATATCCATATATCCAAATACTTTAAAGTAATGATGAATTTTCACTGTGTGCAGTTATTTCTCTGGGTGGCACATAGGCTGTGCCATTAGGAGGTGTTAACTATGTCCTGGGAGTGTCCTCTATTTCTCTTCCTAGACATTTATAGCACAGCCAATAATAATTCCCAAACCACCCCCAAATCATCCCACAGAGAAAACTTGGTGTTCCTTAAAACTAGCCAGATATATTAGGTACCCGGGTAGGGAACATAGCAATTACATAAGTTAATGGTATTCAAATGTGTAAGTTGAAGGAAGAAGCAACCACAGAAAAAGAAAAGGAATGTGCGTCCGCATGCTGAAGGTTCCAATCCACAGATGCATCGTTAACCTTGGTCTCTGGGCACACACGCGTGTTTGAAATCACAGCATTTGCTGAAGCAGTGGAATATTACAAGGAAAGTGGCTGTTTATTTTAAAGGCATCATACTCTCCTCTCATTTTCACAAGGACCTGAACACACCAAAGCATTATACTTTGATTTCACTTTATCTGCTGCCATTCTACCTTCACCTACTTATGAGTGGGAAGAGCAAGACAGGACCTAAGACAAGTCATGATTTCATCACATTTACAAAGTGGGGGAAAAAAAAAAAGATATTTTTTGCAAGTGCAAAATTTGTTTTTGTCCATTTACGGGAAGTAATTGGAAAGGACACAAATTAAGACCTAACGGAAGAAAACAGAAACTACAGAAACCAGAACTATAGTGAAGCCCTCAAAATTTCCCTCCTGGTGGGGGAAAATGTGGTCAAACTCTGGGAGAACTGTTCCCGGTGAGATCTTGCTATGCATAAAACATGGGATTCATTTTTAATAACAGTAAAAAAGGAAATTTACTGCCCCCTCCTGGTTCTGTAAAACAAAGTTCTATTATATTTAACACTGAATAACATAATTATGTAGGAGTCAACACTGAACAAATCTTAGTTCCTCTCTCTTAGCTGAGAGAGCAAGGTTGATTTGCAATTCTGCAAGGATAATGAAAGGGCCAGTGTTATTATTTAATATAAAAAATAGATTTCCTGGTTTCTCTCAAGTGTTTATCATTGGATACAGGGAACGATATCAAACTGAATTACCAAGCATCATCTCTGATAAATCAAATGAACACCACTGGAAAATGACAAACTGTGTGTACAACCCAATGCTTGAAGAGAATACATAGCCCCATAAAATAGCTTAAAATGAGAGAATTTTCAACATTTTTGGTTCATTTACATAAGAAAGGGAGAGAAATATACACCGGATGTGGAGTTTCAGAACTGATGACTAACCTAAACTCTTACATGTTGAGTTTGAAATAAATACTACTGCTCCCAGACTATTAAGTGGACATCCTGCATGCCTTCAGCCAAGGGCCAGTGAGGGATCTTTCTGGCTCTGCATTTTCTCTTTCGGTTATAACTGGGTGAGTGCTCTCTGCTTGGCCAGGGAGTGAGGCTTGGAAACAAGGGTGAGAACCTAGTGCAGGACACTCAGGTCCATAAAGCTAAGACCTTAAGGATATGGTCGGAAAGATCAGGGTCAAGGTGAGACTCCTCACTAGGTACTAAAAGGATGTCTCCTCAATTGCAAAAGAATAGCTTCATTTGGGACAGAAGCATATTTCTATATTTCATTCTTTGCTTTGAAAATGAAAACTTTTCCTTATAAATATTAATATATCACATAATGAAATAAAAATAAAGACCACAATACAAAATAATAATCAAGACATTCCCCCACTGAACATCCACTTCCCCAGAGGAATCCAATTAGGTTTGTGTTTAGAACCTTTCCAGAAATGCTATGTACATGCAAATAACAATCTGTAATTGTATTTTCCTGCTCAAATAGAAGCCTGCTGTATATAACATTTTCACCTTTGTATTTTCATCCATAATATATCTTTGAAATCACTCCACGGTAGTACCTCTAAATCTTTATCTTTTTTGTCCACAGTTGCATGGTACTCCATTTTATGACTGTATATTTTCAAGAAACCCTCACAACCACTTTGTATGGTAGGCCCCTCTTACATCACTGTCCAGGTTCAGAATATGAGGAAACTGCTTGCCCAAAGTCACACAGTACTTAGTGGGGGAGCTGGGACTCAAGCCCCTATGCCCCCATTTTTATCCATCTACTGCCTCAGTCTGTTTGGGCTGCTATAAAAAAAGAAAAAAGTACCAAAAAAAAGCTGTAAGTTGAGTAGTTTACAAACAACAAACATTTATTCATCATAGTTCTGAGGACTGGGAGGTCCAAGATCGAGGCACCAGCAGATCCAGTGTCTTTGTACCTCACATGGCTCAGGGGTCTTTCTAAAAAGGGCATTCATCTAATTCATGAGGCTTCCACCTTCATGACCTAATCAGCTCCTAGAGGCCCCATCTCCTAATACTGCCACACTGAGGGCTGGGTTTCAATACATGAATTTTGGAGGGACACAAACATTTGTACCATAGCATCCACTGTATGATACTGCCCTTCTTAAACATTAGCTACTGCTATTATTATAAGTTTTACATTAGCATTAAAAACCAAGACAGATGGGTTGTGAAAATATTGGTGTCAACATCACCACTCAGAGGATATTGCCTTTCCTTCCCCAAAGCTTTGGCATCTCTCAGATCCTTTCTACTTCACTCTGATGGGACCTACTTAGGGGTGACTAATCAAGTGTCAAGCACCAGAACTTGCAGCACTCCTGAATTTTCTAGAAGCATAAGGTCCCCTAGTCCCCAACCACAAGTATGCACTGTAGCCCACGGGTGGTCAGACCATGCACAGATGTCAGTGTGCCATTTGGATTTCTTACTGATGAATATTACAGCCAACGTACCCATCTGGCCGCTGAGATAAATAATGTAAGAATGAAGATATGCCTACATAATTCATGTACTATTGATGAACGGGGCCCTTCATTTAGATTGCTCCTACAAATCATTTAATTATGGGCCACACAACCAAGAGAGAAACAGCATTTTAGCCATGTTTAAATGGGTTTGGTTTGGATACTTTCACGTGCACAAGACAGAAGAAACTCAAGGCCCTCTCAATTATTCTAAAGAAATCTGTGGATTCTCATAAACAACAAACATTATACTGAATACACGGGACTATTTTCCTGAGCAAAATGCCATTTGTTTATCTGTATGGTAAAGATTCTGTCGATGGCCTCTAAGTCCCTTTCATTAGGAAGCTGTAGATGGACGGGAATGGTGTTACCAACTATTGTACAAATGACATACTTCCTGAGGAGACAGCCCAGATGACATAAACTGAGCACCTCACACTCACTAGCAGAGCTATTATAAAAATAAAAATAAAAACAAAGAGACAAACAGAAACAGCCCCAGAAAATAACAAGTATGGACAAGGATGTGGAGAAATTAGAAACTTTGTGTGCTATCGGTGGGGATGTTAAAGGGTGCAGCTCCTGTGGAAAACATTGTGGCAGTTCCCTAAAAAATTAAAAATAGAATTAGCATGTGATCCAGCATCTCCAGTTTTGGGTTATATGCCCACAAAAACTGAAAGCAAGGTCTTGAAAAGATATTTGTACACCCATGCTCAGAGTAGCATTATTCACAAATGACAAAAAGTGGAGGCTATCTGGATATCCACCAACAGATGGAAGAATTAGTAAAATGTGGTATATACATACAATGGAGTAATATTCAGTCTTAAAAAGAAAGGAAAACATGACACATGTTACATCATGAATGAACTGAGGATATTATGCTAAGTGAAATAAGCCAGTTGCAAAGACACAAAACTACATGATTCCATTTACATAAGGTTAGCTAGTAGTCACACTCACAGAGACAAAAGGTGGAATGGTGGCTGCCAGGGGTGGGGGTGAGGGAACTGGGAGTTAGTTTTTAATGAGTACAAATTTTCAATTTTGCAAAATGAAAAAGTTCTGGAGATTGGTTATACAACAATGTGAATGTATTTAGCACTATTGAACTTTATGCTCTAAAATGGATAAAATGGTAAACTTTCTGTCTGTTTTACATCAGTTTATCTGTATCAGTATCTAACATGATAGGGAGACTGGGCAGCCAGCAGAGGAAGCATCACGTTATCTATCATGCACTAACTCTGCCTGACACTGAGCTAAGACATCTACATTCATGACCTCATTTAACCCCTGTGATACTTACACTAAATAGGCATTAATAGGCATTGCCCCATCATTTATTGGATCCATCTGTGGTATAGAAACCAGCTAATGTCATGGTGGCATCCTGTCAGGGTGAAGTGGACAGACCCTGGAAAGAGAACTAGTGAACCATGGTTTCGCTACCCATGAGTGGTGTGGACTTCAAAAACATCCTTCATCGTTTCAGGAGTGCCTACGTCATCAGCCGATATTGAAGAGCAAATACGGTAGCACACTCATGAGTGAAATCCAAGCTTCCTAACATTTGTATGGGTCCCAGCATGTCTTGACTACTGCCTGTTCCTAACTCCATCCCACATATCTCTCCTTCTCACTCACTATATACCAGCAGGATTGATTTCACCTCTGGTTCTTCTCCATGCCAAGCTCTTTCCAGCCTCAGGGACTTTGCCTTTGCTGTTCTCCCAGTCTGGAACAACGCCCTTTCTTGAATTATCTTTGGCTGGCTCCTTCTCTACCTGTAGGTCTCCATTCAAATGTTGACCTCCTCAGAGAGGGCTTTACCTTGAAACCATCCATTCTAAAGACGAGCTTCTCCTACCACCACCAACTATCACTGCCACCAATTACTGTTTATCACATCACCCTACAGATTCCTTTATATCACTTATCAAAACCTGTAATTATCTTGTTCATGTATCAGCTTCTTCATCATCTATCTCTCCCACTAAAATATACACTTTATAAGAACAAGGATAGGCCAGTACCATTCAGCACTCTATCCCCTGGGCTTGGAATAGGGCTGGGGTACCTGACACATGGAAAGGACCAATAAATAAATAGTAGCTACTGTTAAATTTTGTATGGTGACTTTGTACTAATAAGACAGTGGAAATAAAGGACCAAGGCCTCTTGGCAAGAAACTCAGTATTCAGGTTCTCTGCAGAAATATCCCCACCGGCTGGGTGAGAACTAGTCACTGGCTTTCAAAGAAGACAAAGACCTCATGCCTTCAACTCTAGGACCCCTCTGGGCAGAAGCCATTCTCGCTCTGGGTAAATCAAAGGACTATGTGAAGAACTCCTCTTTCCTTTGAGTACACGTACAGACTCATAGCCTCCAAAGCACATGCTAATGACACATCCCTGGACAAGCAGCACCATCAATAACCAAACCACATGACCGGGGCTCTCCACTGGTTTATCACTTGTCAGTTCCAAAGACACTTGCTGAGCTGACAGAGAGAGTCGATCCAGGATGTGACATATAAAAATTGCTATATTTCTAGGTAAAAAATGACTTAGGTGTCTCAGGCTCACAGGCTATCTTAATTCATCTGGTTGACTATGCAAGATTTTCAGTTGTTAAATCTCTGCCTCTGAACATCTAAGTTTGGCATTTTTGAACTTGACATAATGAATGCCAAAATGTGTCATGCAGATACACCACCCTGCTCTCAAATTTCTCATGCTCTAGTAGAGTAGACTCTATTAGACGGTACACAACTGAGTACCATATTTTGAACTACCTTATATACAAAAGCTGGGGTGGGGGTGATTTATCACAAAAATGAAAACTTCAGGGCTTCAGGGTCCATTAGATACAAGTGCTGACATTCAAATCATTTCAGAAAAAAAAATATTTTTAACATTTTGTTTTGTGTTCAGACCGGATTTTCCCATTCATTGTCCGTTCAGGTTGCTATAACAGAATACTGAAGAATGGGTGGCTTAAAGAATAAACATTTATTTCTAACAGTTCTGAAGGCTAGGAAGTTCAAGACCAGGGCACCAACAGAACTGATGTCAGGCAAGAGCCCACCTCCTGGTTCGCATACGGCCATCTTCTTGTTGTATCCTTACATGATAGAAAGGAGAGAGAGAGCACACACATATGTGCAAACTCTCCTGTTTCTTCTTATAAAGGCACCAAATCCCATTTGTGAGGACTCCACTCTCATGACCCAATCATCTCCCAATAGCCCCATGATCACATTCGGGGTTAGGATTTCAACATATGAATTTTGGGGAGGGCATAAATATTCAGTCTACAACAGCCATGTACTACAACATGACCATCAGATATCCCAAGCTTATACCCTATTCATTTAGGATATAAGGAAAAATAGGATATTAGGAAAGAGAGGCTCTTTCCTGGTTACACGTCCATTGGTAAGCCAATCACCATGTCCAGAAGAATGAGAAAGGCTGAATGGACAAGCCTGAGTCATGGGCAGATTTCCAGAGTTAGAGGGAGGTGTCAGTCCTGTCTGAATAATAGGAACTGTAAGTTGCAGCTGCTCAAACAATTCCAAGATGGGCTCCATTCCCAGAAGATGGGAGAGTAAATGCTGGCCAGACAGGTAACAAGCACACAGATTTTTGCTGCAGCAATGGACATGTGAAAATAGAGTTGGCCACATACTATGAGAACTGCAGTAAAACAAAATAAAGCAAAACAAAATGAAAAAAAATCTACTCTTGTATCAGTTTTAACAGCAATGGTATGAGATTTTATTAAAAAAAAATATATATATACATATATATATATAAATGAAGAAATCTGTCCAAGGTCCTTCTTTTTTCTGTGGGATTTACCTCACGCCAATGTAACTCCAAAAACTCATCTCTGCACCAGGCCCACTGTGCATAATCATGCAAGGTGAGCTCATGCAAAGGTAGTAGCTCCATTCATATAGGTTGTGAGGTTCATGATATCCCCTGGAGTGGGCACCACAAATCTGGTCAATTGTGCCTGGTGGTTCTGCATGAACCAACGAACCAAGGAGAAAGGAGCAGCATATTATTGCAGTCATTAGCAGAAACTTGATCCCAAAGGGCCTTCATACTCTGCTAAGAAATCTGGACAGTATTAGTTAATGTTCTCATGAAACACACCATTTTATTTCCTGATTTTGTGTAGCCTACAAGGATTTAAAATGGATTCTACCATGCCACTCACTTCTTTCCAATTCTCAAGATAAAGTCACCCACAAACAACAAAGCAGGCATTACTGGGCCAGGTGAGCAGCTGCACTGTAAAGAAATGGGTTTTCCAAGTGTCTTATCTGGGTGGGAGATGGAGCCAAAAAGGAAAAGTCGCTAGAGAAACCAAGCTTAGCCAATCTGGGTTTTTAGTTCTTAAGGCTCCTCAGGAGTTTCCGGCAACTGAGGCAATGAAGTTCTGTTAGAGAATAAATTGGTTGGGACACAAAGCTCCTTATAGATTATAATACCTCCTTCCTTGCCAATTACAAACTTGGCAATCATTTGTTTATTAACCTGATGGCTTGCTGCATTAAATAGCATCACATATTTATAATGTACCAAGATAAAGCTGTAGCATTCAAAATCACTAACCCCATCTGTCCCTCCTCACTGTGGTCCCACACTCCAAAGCACTTCTGAAGATAATTCAATAGAACAGGTTTTAAAAAAGTTTAAAACTTTCTCTTGTGTTGCCTCAGGGGAAGGTTCCCTGTTATGTGTGTGTGAGTGATAAGGTTTAGCCCCTTAAATTCATTCTGAGGAGTGTTTGTTAAAGTCTTTATTTGGAAATGCTGTGGCTTAGTCCCAAGTGGCAGTCATCACTGCATTCACCAGTTCCACTGCTGCACACAGACGTTAGAAGTAGCAAAGCTAATCCCAAATACAGTCTTCTCCACTTATCCCTCCTCCCCACACCTCCTACCTTTCTCTTTGAGACTTAACTACCATCTCCACAAACATGCCTCCACACCTAGGTTCTTCAGTTCCAATCTATTTCCTCTCTTACCTTCCCTATTTCCAGTTACTTTCTAGAGACCTTATTCTGATAGCCACCAGAATCTCAAATGCAACTTACTGAGGATGTAGCGCTTGCTATTCTAAGAAACAAAACAGCCCTCCTAATAAGTTCCACTGTTTTGAACATGGCACCACCCATCTCAGAGTTTTGTAGACTCAAAATCTTGGAATTAGCTCGTGTAGCAGACATGGGGGATATGCCCGAGCATATCCCTCACCTTCACAACGTCCAAGCATGCTGGCCCGACTTTTAATATGTGAATGTCCAAGACCTGGACATAAGGGACATTTGACAATGTTTGGGAAGGGTTTTGATTGACACAACTGGGAAAGGGTGCTAATGGCCAGGGATGTTGCTAAACACCCTACAGTACACAGGATGGCCCCACAACAAAAAATGGCCCAACACAAAATGTCAACAGTGCTGAGTGTGAGAGATCCTGGTCTGGAGCTTAGAGTTTAAAAGAGTTTGATAACAGACAGGAGTAAGGAGATTAGCAGGGGCCAGATCATGAAGACTCTCGTGGGACTCTGGGACTTTACCCCATGAGCAGTGAGGGACAGTTATTATTGAAAAACAGGGAAGTGATATAATCAGAGTTGTATGTGAAGAAGAAAAGATTATCCTGGCTCTGAGCAGAATAGGGGTTGGAGAAAGGCAAGACTGAGAGACAGCATGAGAATGGTGAGGCAGAGATCGTACAGTCCAGCTACAAAATGGTGTCCGGGACTAAGGAAGTGGAAGGAGGAGTTGGAGGGAAGTGGGCACATTTTTGGAGATCCTTAGGAAGTATTTTGGCTGCTATGCCTATCAAACTACCTACCCCATGATGGGTTTTCAATTAAACATTTCTGGATAAATGAATGCAATAATGAATGATTAAATTATAATATCCTGCCATGGAAGGAATTGGGACTGAGGCTTGGATGTTGAGCTAGGTTGAATTTTTTAAGATGATGCCCTGGGCAATTGGTAGACGCCATCCACTGAGATGGAGAAGAGGTTACTCCTGGCAGAGGCAACACACACAATGCAAAGATCTCAAAGGAGAACCAAGTCTGGAGCAAGGAGGCCAGGGTGGCAGGCCTAGGGTCAGTGAGGAGAGAAGGAACAAGAGACAAGGTGAGAACGCTGGTAGGGACTGGAGTGTGCGGGGCTTGTGGGAAATGACAAAGACATTGGCTTCTATTCTCAGGGAGATGGAAGTCATAGGGGGAGAGGGGTACCACAGTGGAAGCAGAGGTAGGAGGGTGCATCAGTGATCCAGGCGAGGGATGATGGGACCTGAGACAGGGTGATGGTCACAGCAATGGGAAGCAGCACATTCATGGATATGTTAGGATGTCAACTAGTTTTCCTGGGGGGAGGGATTAAGAACACCATATTTAAGAAAAAGAGGAATCAAGAATGACTCCACAAAGTTCTGGCCTGAGCAGTCTTTATGATAACCTTTAAAGTAGGTTGTATCATTTCATTTGCAGTGGGTACGTGTTGTTTTTGCCCCCTCATGGTCCTTTTGGGGAACGCCCGTGTGCACTATACGCCGCCTGGATGGATCTGGCCATCATCACCTTTCCTTTCTTCTGGAAAGGGTACTTCCTAATTTGTTTTTGCTAGACCTGTGGGGGAAGATGGTCTCTCATCCTCTGAAGTCACAAACTTAAGAGCCACATAGGTTTGGGGTAGCCACAGGCCATTTTCCTACCGTCTAAGTGACCACATAAGAGCAACTGGAGCCTAAACATGGAAATTTGAAAGCAACGTCTGGGTTTCTAGATCTAGTCATATTTGAAACAAAAGGTCTTTTCTTGCTGAAGTTAATCTGAATCTAGTTTTCCTCTCTTGCAACTGGGAATATCCTGATAACGTATGAGCTAGATTTGCACTATTCAATAGGGTAGTGGTCACCATATGAGGTGACTACTGAGCACCTGTAACGTGTCAAGCCCAAAGGGAAATGTGCTGTAGGTGTAAAATACCCAGTGGGTTTCAAAGAATTCGTGTGAAAAAGGGAATATATCTTTTTATGTTGACAACAGGCTGAATGGATAATACTTTAGATATAATGAATTAAATGAAATGTATTTAATTAATTCCACCTGTTTCTTTCTATTTTTTTTTTTTTAACGTGGCTGTTAGAAAAACCAAGACGACATAAGCAGCTTGCATCATGTTTCACTGGGCAGTGCTATTATAGATGAAAATTGGGTAGTGAGATTTTTGAACCCTAGTCAGTCCAACTCAAAACCCATTGTATTTTTGCTGTGGTTGTCTTCCACCACACCCTTCTATTAGGAAAATCACCTCTTGCTACACCACGCCATCTCTCAAAGGGTGAGCAGCATATTTCAGACCAGTAGGTTGCCTGTATCTCATTTCACGTTGAGCACAGGTGGCTCTACCGTCTGCCAACTCACAAAATTGCCAAGTGATTCACCTTAAAGGGCCCCCTTAGAACAGCAATCCATCTGGCCAGTAGCCCCGGGCCATTCCCTCTCCAGTTTCCCATTGCCTTCAGCCTGTGCACCAGCCAGGATTCTGATCTGGCCTGTGAGCTCGCTGCCTCAGAGATCTTTGCCGCACTATCTCCAGGGCTGAGCGAACTTAGAGAGAATCAAACCCACACTTAAGGTACCAGGGAACAGTTCCACTGAAACCCACAACACTATAATTACCATAAACCCTTCAGCACCACCAGCTCTGAGAGGTAAAAGAAATTAAATCAATGGGCATAGATCGAATCAAGAGCAATCTTATGGGAAATTCATGTAAATGCACAATCTTACATTGGAAATGAGTTTTAAGATTAATACCCTTCACAAATGGAAAAGTATAAAGAAGTATGTAGGAGAATATGCTGTTGCAACAATAGGTCAACCCTTCTTTTTACGAGCTGCCAGTTATATTGTATGAAGAACTCATGAAGCTTAACGTTCTCGGTATATATTTTTTAAAACCCTGTAATGCAAATTCTTCAAGAGAATAACAAGTGATGCATGCTTGAAATTTATTTTTAAATCAAGAGCAAAACGAAACCCTTTAATTAATCTCAGAGAATTTAGCTCTTTCCCTTTCAGATCTGTCTTTTGCACAGTTAGATGCTTAAAATAATTGCATCTGCTCGCGTGAAACTGCAGCAGTAATTCAGTGCATTTATACTTGTGCAACCTTTTAAAAACAGGCCTTAAAACATTCATCTGTTGAACCAATTTACCAGCTTTCAATAAAGCATCTTTAAGATACTTTCTGTTACATTTATATGACATAAACTATATTATTTTAATAATCTGTGCTTGAGTTATATGGTGATGAGGGAATTATCGCTCACCTGGGGAGATGGTGTAATTAGAAAAGAGGCACAGTCGGGAAATAAAAATGATTAAAAAAAAAAAAAACTTGCTGAAATTAACCAGCCACTGCTACTGGGATGCTATGATGTTGGCTTAAGTTGTTGGGAAAGCATTGGAGTGAGAAGCAGAGAAGAGGGAAACCAAGCAAACTTGTGGTGCCTGAAATAATTACAATTTCTTACCCGTCGTTTCTCAAGGCTCACGGGGAGCAAGGATGCACACCCAGCCAGGGCAGACGAATGAACACTTTCCCCAGAGCTGGGCAAGGGGGCTGCCTGCTTTGAGCTAATGCGCTGGGGCAAGAAGATGAGGGCAGGTATAATTATACTAATGATTTATTGAATGTTTGATTAATTGGAAATTAAGTGAATGCATAGTGGAAGAATTGTCATAGCAAATCGCTCAGCTGTTGGCTTAAAATGTGTTCTATTTTCCTCCAGTAAAGCAATTAAGAGAATCTTAAATCACTGGGTGAAAAAAATATTGGTATGGGATTGTCTAACAGAGTGGGGGGGGGGGGAACATGGCGAAAAAGATCCTAACAGACCCTCACTGGGTGGTGTTGGAGAAAGGGACATTTTTCACCAGAATGTTAGCTGCAAAACCGTATCATCTCAGAAGTTAATCCTCACTTATTTAAGAAAAGAGACAGAAAAGAAAATAGATTATAGCCTCAGGGTAGCTGGGAAGACAGTGGTTTGGCTTGCAGGATCTCTGCTAGCTCATACAATGACTTTGTGCAAGATAAAAAAGTGTGACCCTTTAGCAGGGACTCATCCCCGAGAGAGCAGGGCTTGGTGAGAGAAGATGGAGCTGGTCTTCTGCCCCACTAGCCCATTCAGCCAGGTGTCTGTGGGAGCGACCAAATGCAGAAATTCACTGTGGCCTTTCCTACTGCCCACATAAGAGGAAACCAAGAGGAGGGAGGGAAAAGAGCAAGGGTTTTGAGATATAACCTCAGATGATCCTCCATAGCTTGAGCTAATTGTTAGTACCAGATTTTACTTTGCAGAACAGCACGCTCCTTCCAGCTACACTGTTTACCCATTCCCTCCATCTTCTCCTTGGCCCCTGTCTCTCAGAGTAACAAACTAAGAGTTACAAGTTTAATGTTTTCCATGTGGTGCCTTGAGCTTGGGGAAGGAAAAGGCTGATGCAAATTGAATACATAAATAAGAATTTAATAAACTTTCTCTTCTGATCTCCTGCATCACCACTAAAGTTGCAGAATCCAGAATTAAAAATGTACTTCAGAGCAGAAACCAAGAGCAGGAAGTTTCATGTGCCTTGTGGGTGGGTTTGTAAATGCACATGACCGTCTGGAGACAGAAATTCACCAAAAGTAAGTCCAAAACCTTAAAATATATATGCCTTTTGACATCTGACTCATGTATGGATTAATTTAGGCAAATACTGGATACACTCAAAGATGTATATTTTAAGGATGTTCACTGCAGTGATGCTTACAATAACAAAAAATTTTTTCAAAATGAAAAGTTATCTAAATGCGCAATAGCATTTTAACAAGTGTAGTTTAAGGAAAGCCATGGCAAGGGCTCTTTTCTTGTGTTTAAGGAAAAAATTGCTTTTCTCCTAAATAATGTTTTTTTAACATTTAAACAAAAACTTTCATACAGGAATGTTCATTGCATGGTACCAAGAGGGAAAAAGAAAATGCATATTGTCTCAGCTAAATTCTCAGATTAGCAGATCCCAAACTTCAGAGGAGGACAGTTTAGGAAAACCCGGGGTAGAACTAATTCAAAAACAGTTGCTAAGATCGAACGACATATTAACAAAATAGCATGCATACCCAATCCCAATTTTGCAAACAGAAATCACATCTAAATAAACAGGTATATGTGGGGAGGAGTGTGTGTGTGTGTGTGTGTGTGTGTGTGTGTGTGTAACCGGAAAGACAGCATGCCAAATGTTAATAGTGGTTATATCTCAGTTGAAGGATGCTTAGAGGTGATTGTTTTCTCTTTGTTCTCTGTGCCTTTCTCTATTTTTTGGTAAAAATAACACACTTTTGTAACAGTTCATATTTCTGTTTTCTGCCACTATACAGGTCTAGCATTTAATTGTAACAAACAAGAGTGCCCTGGGACACATGCAGGAGATAGACACCTATGCAGATACACAAAACGGGACGATTTCATGTTATCCTAAGAACATGTCAACTCTGGCCATATGTCTTGCAAGACTGGAACTCTGCCACCAAGTCTATCCAAAAAAAAAAAAAAAATCTGCAGAGTAGCCATTGCATTCAGCCAATTAAAGAAATCTCAAAAGTATAACAGCGTTGCCCTTCAGAACAGCCAGGGTTGGCAAGACCAGAAAATGAGTACAACTCTATTAGACCAGTGGCACATCCCAGCATCTAGAAACAAGTAAATCTGTTTTGTCCCCATGCACAGAAAGATACAATTAACATGGCTGCAAAGTCAGTGACACTGCCTCATTACCAGCCATCAGGCTGTCCTGCAGGGGCCTCCATCCAAAGCTGGGAGGGGAGGTTACTAATTATCGTGCCAAATTAAGCCTTGATTATTCCTCAAGAGACACCTGTTAATTGGGCTGCTACATTACGTAACAGTTCTGTGCATTAATAATTGAGTTGCAATGACTTGATTTTCTCCTCAGAAATGTGATTTATTTTTCACTCTGCTCATTGCAGGTTCCCCCGTCTTCAAAACTAGCCTAGGGCAGCTCTGTGGTTGTGAACCTAAGGAGAAGAATTCAGGTCTCCCCTACTCACAGGAAGAGCAGAGAGCCGGCATAAACCTCGTCACAACAGAAACTGCATAAAGTCAGCCGTTACTGCCAAGCACCTGGTTTTTAACAAGAGTGAAATGTGGTCAGAAACTGTCCATGTAACTCATGATAACCCTCTTTATTTCTCATTCAGGAGACATACTTCACCATAGTGCCTTTTTTGCTGTTGTTCTGAGCACCTCCTTGCCTTCTTATACCGTAAGAAGTTCAGTATCAGGCTCATCTCATAGATTTTATGCCCAGTCCTACAAGCAGCCATTTTTCCAAGGAGCCCTCATTCCCTTTTTTTGGAGAATGGTATTAGAAACCAAGATGTGGGTGTAGATGTGCTCACTGATGCTGGGGTATTACTGCTTCTAGTTCCTCTTAGCTGACAGATCAAGAAGATAGAGGTGCATACTAATCCATATATATAAATATTTCTATATTTAACCATCTGCATCTATATGAAGCCAAACATGTGCTTATAATGATGTCCAACTCTCATCCATGACAACATGGATCATTCTAGCCTTCTTCCTTGGCTTATCTGTTATCTCCCACTTAAATGGTGAGAACCCTTTGCCCAGTATGTTCTGAGTAACCTTGCTGGAGTTGCATTCCCATTAGATTAGTGCCAACCCTTCTGTTCATTTAAAAGGACTTTGGAACCATGTAGCAATGACTGGGCCTGGTCCACTATGCTCATCTCATGGGAACATGAAGGCACAGTCCAGAAACTCTAAGACCACAGAGTCCTACCGCTTCCTCAATACCAACCTTCAAGCTGGTTGGTGCATCTGGTTGGGGCACTAAAAAAAAAAAAAAAAATCCACACATCACTCCAAGGCTCCAGATGAAAGTTAAAAAAATAGCCATGAGGTAGTGCCATGCCAAATAAAGAATCTGGCACAACTCTAATTAGTGAGAGCTGGTATTTCTTTTTAAAAACTAAAACCCAGAAGCAGCTAAAGGAGCAAAAAACTGAGGGCAAAACAAACCCAAAAATGCAGCCAAGAAAAGATGATGGAAAGCACAAAAAGGTTGAGAAAGGAATACAACAGAATTAAATGAAGCTACAGTTCTTGGGAAGGTTCTGAGAGACCAGATGGCAAAAGGAGTGATGTATCCCTCCACATATTTCTGCAATACTGAATGTTCCAAAATAATATATGGATTTGGGATAAATACAGAGGCAGTAGGCAGCATCTCTCTGTGTCTCTGTCTCTGAGTCTCTCTGTCTCTCTCTCCCTCCCCCCACCCCCAGATCTTGGCTCCAGCTAGGTGGAGGAGAAAGCAGCCTTATTACAAATGATCTGCCGTGCTTGCCTCCAACAGCTTCCGCACCCAAGAGGGCTGTAGAATAGCGAGGCAGCTGCAATGGCCTCCGGGTTTGCTGCTCAGCCTGCTGTGAATAGGGAAGACCTGAGCCCAGCTAGAGTGTGTGGGCAGAGATGGCGAGCAGCAGGCTCTGAACGATAGAACGGCCTGAGCTATGTTTGTCTAGGCTTGGCTGGAGGGTCGTCTTCTAACTCTGAGATGCTGCGTCTACAAGTGGGTCTGAATTTCTCTCCGGTCCAAGACGCGGCATTGTTTTGTGTGGAGAGTGAGCTGCCTCTGTCAGTTCCGCTGCTTACTAGCTGTATGAACCTTGGGTGGGGGGTGGGGAGGTTTAACTTCTCTGGGACCCCACTGCCTCATACACAACACAGGAGGATAATAATAACAATACCTGCCCCATCAGGTTAGTAGAAAGGTTAAAAGAATTAAGAAGTTAGAAGAGTAGGGGTAGTTCCTGACATTATGGATTCCTTCACCTTGAAGGAGCTCAACAAGAAGGAAGAAGTAGGTGTGGGGCAGTGAGATGAACAAATAGAGAGGGTTCAAGCTGGAAGTGGGCCACAGTGCTTGGAAAAGTTGCCCCTGCTAGCCCGCTAGCCGAAACATCTTTCACAGGCGAGAGCTGTAGCCTGCTACGGCCTCAAGCATGACAGAGCATTAATTAGGGTATCGGCCATACTTGTCAAAGGAGCGAGGTGACAGAGACAGCCGTGGAGAGCTTGGACTCAGAATCGGACAGATGCAGATTTGGTTGCTGACCCTACCCCTCTGATCTGTTTGAGCTGCATTTTCTTATCTAGAAAATGGGATTAAGAATAGTACCTGCTTTGATCTCAAAGAGGTATCTGCACCTCCACCTTCATGGCAGCATTAGTCACAACAGCCAAGATACGGAAACAGCCTCAGTGTCCACCAACAGGATGGATGAATGGATAGAAATCAGGATGCATACATATATCTATACATACTATATAAAATTGTATATTGGAGCTATATATGGAATATAATGGAGTATTTTTCAGCCATGAGAAAGAGGGAAATTCTGCTATGTGCAACAACTTAGATGAACCTTGAGGGCATTAGGCTAAGTGAAATAAGTCAGAGAAAGACAAGTACTGTAGGACATCACTTACATGTGGAACCTAAAAAAGCTGAACTCAGAGAAACAAGGTAGAGTGGTGGTTACCAGAGGCTAGTGGAAAGGGAAAATAGAGAGATATCGGTCAAAGGGGACAAACTTCCAGTTACAAATTTAGCAACTGTGGGGATCTAACATAGAGTATGGTGATTACAGCTAGTAGCACTGTATTATTCACTTGAGAGGTGCTAAGAGAGTAAACCCTAAGTGTTCTCACCACACAAAGGAAATGGTAGTTTTGCAGCAGGATGGAGGTGTTAGCTAAGGCTGTGGTGGTAATCATGTTACAATATATGAATGCACGAAAACAACAAGTTGTACACCTTAAACTTATACGATGTTATATGTCAATTTTATCTCAATAAAGCTGGGATTTTTTTTTTTTAAATGATAGTCCCTGCTTGTACACCAATGCTCATAGCAGCATTATTCACAATAGCCAAAAGGTGGAAGCAACTCAAGTGTCCACCGACAGATAAATGGATAAACACAATGTGGTCTATATGAACAATGGAGTATCACTGAGCTTTAAAACAGAAGGAAATTCTGACACATGTTACCACATGGATGAACCTTGAAGACACTAGGCTAAGCGCAATAAGCCAGGCACAACAAAACAGATATTGCATGATTCCACTGATATGAGGTACCATATATTATGAGTATACTCATTATATAAGTACTCAAATTCATAGAGACAGGAAGTAGAATGGTGGTTGCCAGGGGCTGGGGGGGGAGAAAAGAGAAAAGGTAGTTAATTCTTAATCTATGGAGTTTTCCTTTGGGGAGAAGAAAAAGTTCTGGGACAGATGTGGTGAGGGCCGCACAACAATGTGAATGTATTTAATGTCACTGAACTGTACATTTAAAATGGTTAAAATGGTAAATTTTATGTTATGTATATTTTACCACAACAAATAATAATTGTAAAAAAATAAATAAATAAAAGGCTTGGGAAAAAAATACTGTCTGCTGTATAGGCTTAAATAAAAGGATTATTGAGCAATTATTTTCTCCAACCACTGGCTGAGTACTTTAAATGTAAAATCTCACTGAATCCCCACAAGAACTCCTCGGGGATAGGGATGGTGATCTTCCCACTTTAGGGAGTTAGTAAGATGATGGGAGATACAGAAACGCACCACTCAGGGACCTTCTCACCGCAGGACCAGCTGCCCAGCTGTGGAAGGCGAGCTCAGCAGGCAACCACAGCTGGCAGTCCTGCAGAGTCTGCCTCGGCTGCAGAGAGCCTCTTTGGTAAAGGTCACACCATTCCTGGGGCAGCCTGCATCCAAAGCCTGAGAGAGGTAGGGTATAAAGACTCAGACATTCCAGCCCACTGCAGGGAAACTCTGATGGGATATTCACTCTGACGCGCCCCACTGGCTTTGCCAGGTTCACACCACTGTCTTACTTCTCCCTCTGCCCAAACCTGTTCCCTACTCCTTTCTTTCACAGATGTGGATCCCCAATAAGCATCTTACACCCCAAGCGTCTTGTGAGCATCTGCTTGTGAAGACCCTGACAAGGGTTACGTAGTTCAAGGGTATGGCTAGTAAAGGGAGGAAAGAGGATATTTGGAGCATTAACAAATACACCTTGGTACAGTCCTCACTACAGGGATAGGTGATCATAAATTCTCAGCATCGTCAACTATTACTTTTCACCACCTATTAAGACACTGTATAGAAAATATGGTAAATGTAGTAATAATGACAATGTGAGTTTCAAGATCTTGTCTTACCAGGTGATGATCTCATCTTACCAGGTGATTAGCTTCAAAACTACCTACGCTTTTTTTTTTTTTTTAATCCTTGAAGGCTATACTCGTTTCTCATTTCAATGAGCCTTGAGTCCATCTACTAAGAGGGACATCCAGGACAGGGAGATGTGAGATATGGGCTCTTCCAACACTTCCGGACCAAACAGAAACACTTGAGTATGCCCCACCTCTGTCTTTGACTACCAAACAAATCACCTTGGGCCAACTGCTCCATAGTTTGCAGATGCCTGCCTGCTTTGTGCAGGCCTTCTGGTGTTGGGGGAGGGAACAGTTATCTGATAAGAGAGAGGTTTCAAGCTTTTCTTGCCAATCATAAGAGAAGGAAAGGCTACCCAGCAAACATTTTTGACAGCTGGCTCACCCCACGTACCCAGGCAAATTATGTTTTGACTCAATAACGCAGAACAATTTATACCTGTCCACCAATTTAACATTGCCTTTGAGCCCGAATTGAAGGACTTGTAGCAGAATAGCTATACTTAGTGCCCAGACCACTCATTTGGCACTTACATACAACTAACTATCATGAGTTTTCCTTTACTGTGCCTTAAGTGTTCATATCGTTATGCTCCTTTTCCCAACTTGATCATAAACCCCTTCAAAACAAGAGCCATGTCCGATGGTTCATTTTTGATCCCAGAGCATCAACCCAATGCCACGGCCATAATTAGAGTGGGGCACGGGCTGATTGACAGAAAACTATCTATGCCAACGAAAACACTCTTCCTGTTGTCTAGTTTAAAGGGTCCATTTGTCTGTTATGACATATCATTCACTTGGTGTTTGTTCCCCGAGTGCCTGACTAGTCAGTGTGTACAAGCCCCTAACACATTATGTAATGTGCTGAAATCAACCCAGTTAATATTGCCAAATGGCTTGGATTTTAAAGCCAGGCTTCTCCCACAAAGAAAAGCAGCAGAATCTTGACTGAAAAGTCTTTGCTTTTGCCTAGAAAAATACTTCTACGTCATGGCCACTACTGAGAATCTTATTTTAGTTGCTAGTCCTTATAGCAACTTTGGAAGAATAGAGGGGGGAGAGCTCTGGAGGGAAACCTGAATAGAATGAACTTGGAAAGACTGCAAGGCCAAAGTCCACCAGAATAGTAGCCCATATTCTGTCTAGCATGCTGATAAAACGTTTTAAAAAGTGACATGACAGGGGTACCTGAATGTGCTTTTGAAATGGGCTGGAGATGCTGCTTACTAATGGTGCTGATGGCTGCCTGCTGATTATGATTTGTGTCACTCACCCACCCATTCTAATCCATAGATAACAAGGGAAGTGTCCAGTTTTGTGAACTTAACATGTGCCAAGAAACACGACACACTCTCTACCTAAATGAAATTAACATTTAAATTTAACAACAAAATCCCATACTCTAGAACCTACATATAGTACAGACAAATGTATTATGCCTCATTTATGGGAAAGGGAAAAAAAAATGTCAGAAAGAATCCAAAAGCCCCCTAAGGTCATATAAATTAGAAAGTGGCAGAGCTGGAATTCAGTATCAGGGATGGGACCTAACTTTTTCACCATTGAGCAATGCTGAGAAATCCAAACCACTGGGGAGGACAATGGGGCAGAACAAACACATGGGATTTGAGAATGCTTGGAGGACAGCAGGTGGAAGATGCTGAAAATAGCACATAATAATGTGATTCAAACCAAAAAGGGGTGGGACCACCACGTCTGCATTGCTGAATAACAGATGGAGAAGTGGCATGCTAGACCCTACGGGCCCCCGGCAAATATTAATTGATGATGATGACTTCAGAAGAGCAAACAAAAATTTGAAGAGACAAAAGAAAGAGTCAAGTGCACATGGGGAAAGACAGGGGCCAGCCAGGGGAGAGATACTGACGGAATTGATTTGGGTTATGGCTGCCACAAAAGGACTTCAGAGAAATATTCTTGCTTAAGCATCTCAAGTTTCTGTAGCTGAAGCATCCATTCTGTTCTCTAAAAAAAGTTGCACTTGAGAATGAATGCAGGTTTTCCCACATTCTCCTAAATCTTAGTAAAATGAACTGGCTAAGATGCAGAAATAGATTAGCCACACACCCTTTGTTTAGGTCCTAATGCTCTGTTCATTTACCTAATGATATTCACGTGAGCCAATTGTCAAACTGGAGCATGAGGGAAAATAAAATTTTAAGGGAGTTGGAAGAAACGTAAGTAGATTTCTGGCTTCCAACTCCTAATTCATGAGTAACAAAATGCATATTTTATGATCTCCAAAGAGCTGATACAACACCATATTCACAGATTATATGCTGTGGGACAAGAGACAATTCTAGTTAGTTCAATTACTGAGGAAGGTGATCAATCAGGACATAGTTATTGAGTACCTACCAATGGCCAACTGACTCTTTGATTGGCTCCTTAATAGAAATAGAACAGATAGATATAAATAATAGACTATTGGTCTTTGGGATACATACAACACTTGATTAGAATTTCTCTTCTAGTATCTGGGGTAGGTCTAGAAGCCCTGGTGATAGCTGAAGGTGAGTATGTAGGGACATCTTCCAATTTTAAGGTTGGGTCTTCCATTAGACATTTGTTGTTTCAGTTTACCCAGTAACAATTTCCCTTTCTGCTGTTGACAACACTGTTTGGGGAAGGATCATCCCACACTCCATTTTTTTTTAGATGGAGTTGCCTCGATTTCTTTAGCTCCAGAGGTGAGCACATGCCCTTGGCTTGGTACTTCAGCATATTCCATCCATCCATCATAGAGACTTATTCAGCAATAATCATTTGAACCAAGTTAGTTCCGAGTGAATGATTCAAGTGGTAAAATGGATTTACAACAAATTATTAGATTCTGGACAATTTGAGTTTTTGGATTCTTCTAGTCCTAAAGTCAATACGACCCCTGGACTTTCCATATGAACCAATATATTCCCTTTCATGCATAAGCTAGTTTGAGTTGGGTTTCTGTCATTTGCACCCAAAGGATTCCTGATTAGTAGAATGCTTAATATAAGTTTCTTTAGCAAGTGCAATGAGCAAAGTCAAGAGTCATGAATAAAGTGGGTGGAAAAGGATTTAAATTCTGGCAAAATAGGGGCGCCTGGGAGGCTCAGTCATTAAGCGTCTGCCTTCGGCTCAGGTCGTGATCCCAGGGTCCTAGGATCCAGCCCCGCGTCGGGCTCCCTGCTCAGTGGGGAGTCTGCTTCTTTCGCTCCCACTCCCCCTGCTGTGTCCCCTCTCTCGCTATGTCTCTCTGTCAAATAAATAAATAAAATCCTAAAAATAAATAAATAAATAAATTCTGGCAAAATAACAAACCTGGTATACTTTTAGAACTACTGCTACAGTGACCACACTGTTAATCACTATCAAAGTAGTACCCTGACTCCTCTAGGCTACTCCTAAATATCTTCACAGAATTCATTTATATGTACATATATATCTATATTTTTTTTTCATTACCTCAAGGAAATTCTGAAAGGAGAGAAATGAAGAATCTTGCATTGGCCAAGCAATTGTTTGAAATGCCTAAGCTTTTCTTTATGGAAGTTTTTAAATGCAGTCACTTTTGATTTAGTACAGAATTATAATCAACTAGCGGCTACAGGCATTTTAAGCTGCTGGAGTTTATTTTGGGAGTTTTGCAAGACAGCAATCTCCATTTCTTAAACATGTGCTTTAGTAAGACAAAATACTATTTCTCAGTAGAGCACACCCTTAAAGAAAATCAATGTAAATGTTATTCTACTTCTCACCTCCTTTTCCATATAAAACTAAACACTCCAAAACACGGGCACCGCGAACTCTATTTCTAAAGGTTTTGTAAGTTAAGCAATCCAAGGAAGTTACATGAAAAAAGTCCCCTTTGAGATATGAAAGTGTTCATATCTGAACAAGACTGTACTGATAGCAAAAGGGAATATACTGCAATATTTGATGAAGAGAAGTAATTATCATTTATGAATGAGGAAGCTCAATGTTTTCCTAAATCACTCAAATTAAACCTCAAATAAATATTTGAAGTTCTCCATCTAATTCAGCTACAATGAAACACTGAATCTCATTACCTTTGGATTTACACTGACTCTAATTTCAAAGATTATATTTATTTCAGGAAGGACTAAAAAGCATTTTTCACTAGGAGGAAAATGGGTTGAAGTTTCAATATAAAACAACACCCATTGCATATTATAAAAACAACGTGACATTCTTGGACTTTTTTCCAAAGAAAAATCTCTAAAAATAAGTTCTGGATATTTCACTTAGCTCAGAGATAAAAAAAAAAAAAATTATAATGTAAATATCAGTTGTTCCATTAAGTTATCATTACATGTCTATAAGAGCAGTACATAGTGATATTGTATACCTCACTTCTAGCTGATCTATTATATAAACTAGAGAATGTTATTCACTTTACAAAATAATTCCCCACTCTACAAAAATACTCAGAATAAGATTTCATTTAATAATGAGTTCCCTAGTGCATTCTACCTGTAACTTAATTCAATTTTCACAGTTTTCTAGACACAACAATTGCCTCAAGCAAGGTAAACTTCTTTGTCAGTTTATGTGCACATACAATCAAAAATCAGATGCGTATGTGTAAGTCTGGACATCTCTTGAAAAACTTATGCAATGTGAATCTCAAAAGAATCCCCAGTTGGTCACCATTTTCACCATATCCTAACTCCTCCATAGTTTCATGGTTGTATGGAGATGCTGACCCAGAAGCCCCCTTAGATTTCAAGCAGGGAAAACAAGTAAAGAAACAAACAAAATAGGACACTACAACAAAAACATCAAAGGCATGTTATTTATCTTTGCTACAGGATGTAGAGAGAAGATTCATGATTATTGAACTGCATTTCCCAATGTAATCCACAGTCATTAATTTATTTAACAAATATTTGCTGAGTGCCAACTATAAACTGGACACTGTAACAGTCTTTTACCATGATATTCTCCTTGAAGGGCAGGGCGGGGGGGGGGGGGCAGATTTCAAGGAACAATACTTTTAGAGTGCACATCATTCCATATCCCATTCTTGGAGATTCATAACAGGTGCATTGCTCTCTTTAAGGGCTCTGAGAAATCTTGCAGTAAAGAAACTTATTAATCCAACTGTTTCCAAATACATTTAATTATGCCACTTTACTTTTTTTAAAAATACTCAATATCCACTCAGACAAGGGTTTTCTGAGATATTGGTCATCTAAAAATTATATTATTCTCTGTATACTCATCAAAAGCCTGCCTAATTTAATGTCAAATCTTTTCATACAGCTTTTGGAATGCCTTCATACTGCTTTTTGTTCCTTCCACCAAATACTTCTAACTTGTAGTGACACCTGTGCTTTGATCTGTCAAGCATCCCCCCAAACCCTGAAACTTCTGGTTCCAACTCTTCAATCTTGCTCTCAAGGTATGCCTTCTTTCTCATCCTGCCTTATGTTACCCAGTGTTCCAGGGGTGGGAACATAAACCAGGTCTGTCCATTCACTGTCTTCAATTACAGTGATTGATACGGGGGGAAAGCCCATGCCCTAAACTGGTCAAAGGAGAGGCAATTCTAGAACTCCATTTTTATAATTGTTACCCATGTAGTTGCTGGGAGGATATGATGGACCCTATGGCTCCTGGTGGCCATCATGCTACTACGTGGGACAGTAACAGCCATTATAAAGCTAACACACAGAAAACAGAGGCAAAGAATGGCCTGAGAGTCTGCGTTACTGCATCTTGGTTAGTAAAGTGGACCTTGATGAACAAAATATCTAGAAATAATTTTAAGGGGATGTAACTAAAATATTTTGGAATTTCCTTGGGCCAGGTATTCTTTGATAACATTTCCCATTCATATCCAAACTAAATTTTTCATGTGATGAGAGAGGCCAGTTCCCTCTTTTTCTCTCTATAATGGAATTTGGATGAGAACTGTGGATATAATCTACATAATTAATCTGTGCCAACTCCAAATGGTGGATAATCTCTTAAATTTTTTGTCAAGATAAATAGGATAGAAAATTGATTCACATCCCAGCCTCTGCTCTAATTTAATAGACATCGGAGACTTGTACAATGGAAAGAATATTGACAATATGATATAATAGCAGCCAAAAAGGGATTCTTTAATAGGGGCAAAAAACTCAACAGATGGTAGATGTACTGTGATCCTCCATAAGAGATGAAATTCTTCTCTGAGTCTGGAAATCAAATTATGGAAGTTTGTTTAAAATATTTCAGCATCTTAGTAGTAACACAAACATGTTTATATTACAACAGAAAGTTAAACTTGGCATAAAGTAATCTTGGAGATTGACTCAATTTTCTCATCTGTAAAGTGGGGGAAATAACCATGACCTCTTCATATGGGTGAACTGTAAATGAGATAATCCACACAAAGGATCTAGC
Source organism: Phoca vitulina (assembly GCF_004348235.1). Classification (NCBI taxonomy): domain Eukaryota; kingdom Metazoa; phylum Chordata; class Mammalia; order Carnivora; family Phocidae; genus Phoca; species Phoca vitulina. The sequence continues at coordinate 416,172 of NW_022589769.1, read as the reverse complement.
ATAGTGTCGGGCACATTGTCTACACTACATAATTGTTTGATGATGATGGTGGGGGTGATTATTGGGATGATGCTGACGACAATGTGGACTGCATGATGACGCTGACAATGTTGGTGTTGGAAGTGATTCTGAATGGATCAGAAGAGAGAGACATTACTCTGACTTGGAAGACAGGTGGCATTTCGATCAGGTGTCAGGAGAAATGCATTCCAAATAGAAGAAGGGGTAGGAGAAAAGGTGCTCAGGGGCGAAGCACATGGTGGGGCATGGACAGGACAATTTTCCAGTTTTGCTACAGTATAGGTGAATAAATGACTTAGGTGGAAGATAATTTGGGAGAGGAACACAGGAGGTCAAACCATGCTGTTTCTTTCCTTTATTAAGCCATGGAGTCACTGAAAGTAGTTAAGTATTCCAATGTGTTAGGCAGAATAATCTACCAGTGATGAGTAGGATGGATTGAAATGGAAGGAACTCTAGGCAGAGGTATCAGTTAGCAAACGGTTTCAAGAATGTAGGTTAGAGAGAAGGAGGGCTAAAACATTAGTGAAGTTACGGGAAACCACATCAGTTCTGTAATGTTCAACCACAGAGCTCAGATATCTACTGAGCCAAAGGTAGGTCACTGGTCACTGTAACAGTTTCCTGTTGTTGCTATAACATGTCACCACCAACACAGTAGCTCAAAATACTTACAGATTTATTATCTTATAGTTCTGCATATTACAAACCTGGCATTTATCTCACTAGACTAAAATCCCAGTGTCTGCAGACAGGGCTGCATTCTTTCTTGGAGGTTCTTAGGGATAATCATTTCCTTGCCTTTTCCAACATTGAGATGCTTCCAATATTCCTTGGCCCATGATTGCTTCCTCCATCATCAAAGCCAGAAAAGTTGCAGCCCTCTGACAATTTTTCCCTTGTCACACCTCCACTCTGAGCACAGCAGGGGAAGATTCTCAGCCTTTAAGGACCCTTGTGATCACATGGGGTCCACCCAGAAAATCCAGGATAATGTCCCCAGTCCAAGGTCCTTAATTTAACCATATCTGCAAAGTCCCTTTGCCACTTAAGGCGAAATATTCACAAGTTCCAGGGATAAGGATATGGACTTTGCAGGGGAGCGACAGCATTATTCTGCCTGCCACTGTCTTTTCACATTTGTGCACTTATGTCATCTTGGATTGCGGAGACACACATCCTTACTTCCTAGGGGTGATATAAAGATGATGTGAAATGTTATGTCTAATGTACATATTGTGATACCTGTTACATAGCAATTGCTTAGAAACTAGGGTGGTAGCCCCCCCCACACACATACACACACAGCATGGGTATGGATGCCACAGGGACCAAGGAAGTAGAATTAATAGGTCTTGAAAGTGACAGGTTTGGATTTGAGGACAAGGGAAGATAGAAAGGGAGAGAGAAGAATGCAGAGTGACAGCAGAATAAGCAATTTAGAAATTAAGAAATCAGCCACATTTATTATGGCTTAAAGTTCCCCCATATCCCTCCCCGCCACCCCCAGCGCACATACAGTTGTTCTGAAAACCACAGGAATAATTTTATAGGGACAGGAAATCATCTCCTGATGTGAGTGACATCTAGCTCCCACACAGCTAATAGCAGACTCTTTTTGATACAAAAGACGTAATTGGGAGATTTCTTTCCAGAACTCTGTAATTCCCTTTTACTTTTCCCAACATACATCAAGGCAAAGTGACATCTTCATGTTAACAATCAGAACGAACATGATGTAACATGAATAACAAAATGAATGGGTGCTGCATGAGCTGGTACTTGTTTCCACCCTACAAATATGAAAACATTTGCTTCATGATGATCTTCAACCAACCTCATCACAAGTTGACAGATTTAGCCGGAGGTGAAAATGAAAATCCAGCTCTGCCAATTCCACTGATTATGTTTCAGAGGCCAAAGGGGGAGGAATTCAGTAACGTGAATTTATAAGGAAGAAAAAGGATGTCCTCAAGACACTATGTTTCTTGGCTCACGGTACTTCTAAAGTCAAGAAAAACAAACTTGAAATATCTTGGTGTTAGAAATACCTTTTCTGGGTTCAACCCATTTCTTATTTGACTATAATTGACTAAAAACAGAGGTTTATGATTCCCAACCAATCAATCAATGAATCTCTGCCTGGTCTTGCTTAACAATGAGGCATAAAATCATTTTATCATCATCTTGGTATGATTATAGTTTTGGAATGATGATTTTTGAGGTTTTATCTGCCTTTCACTTATATACCATTTTTAAAACAAATAGGTCAATTTTCTTGTTTTTCATGTTAAACTGTCTTACCAGGCAATTCCATTCTGTATTTTAAATCCTCTAGTTTCTTGCTTTTTTGTTCAAAAAAAATAATTTTTCACGTCAATTTATGTCAATGAACAGATCTGTGAATTATCTTCTACAGAAAGATATATCGAATGGGTGATATTATCACTCTATGTACACTTAAAAGCATGCATAATACCATTATTTCTCCACATCATAGAATTCCAATAAAACAAAATGAAATATCTTCTTAGAGAGTAATGTTATTTAAAATAAACTGCTGATGAATTAGCCCATGTTTTAAGCCATGGGTAATATAACATTTATTGAAATTCTTATAAGCTAGAGGCTCAAATCTAAGAACACCTTTTAAGCCTTTTTTATTTCAGTCATGGATAATTCCCTACAGGAAAAAAAATCATATTAATAAATAAATAAGGCAAGCTTTGTTTTCAAAAGATTACCCAAAGAAGATTAGCGTGTTTATCATCAATACCCAAAACTAATTTTCTATCAGCTTGCCCCCATGCTCTGGGGACCAGTCAACTCTCATACCTCATAGCTGCGGATTCTCGACTGACACACACATGCACACACTCAAAGCACAACACAAAAGGAAACCGCATTCAGAGACTAATCGCTTTGCACAAGATGAAGCTTATTGCCCTCGCTCAGGAGGTCTGTGCAATGAGTCTCTCCCTCTAGGAAGACAGAGAAATAAAACAGCTGGGCTCTCTGTTTATTTCCATGTTGTGGGAGCTGCAGCGAGGAACCAAACAGAACATGAATGATAGACATGTCACTGAAGTACTTCCTGAGAGTTTTCAAGACAACCGTCCCCAGCGAATCTGTCTACATTCAGGAAGATAGCAACTACAGAAACCCTTAGATATCATTTACAATGGACATTGCCGTGAACAGTCAGAGGCACTTTATATGAAAGATAGGTCCCTGATAAGCATCTCTTACATAATAGTAAAAATTATTTTGTACAAGAAATAAAATGTGTTTAAATGCATGAGAGGAAGTTACTATTTCAAAAGTTTGTTTTTTTTCCTTTTTGTAAAAGAAAGACTTATCCATCGGTCACATCCAATAAATCTAGATTTTCATATAAAATAAATGTGGAGGATAAGACTTAAGAGAAATGTCTTCCTTATTACAAAGTCTATTTTATCACCTCACTTGAGTCATAAACATGTATTAAAAAACAAACAAACAAACAATTCAAGTCAGAGATCCTACAAGCAGTTTGTATAAAAGCTCCAGCCACAATCAGCCTGAGAGGATGACTGTGGGGTCTTTTAGCTTCCTAACAAGGGTCTGTGGGCAGAATGGCTGAGTGCATGAAGCGTGATGATGCAGGCGTGGCCTCTGGTAGACCTGGGTTAGAATCCCAGCATCCCCTCCACTAGTGCTTCAGAAATTACCTGGATAAAATGCTTGCCCCCTCAGCTACTGCTGTGGGGCTTAAGGGAAATAATACAGGTAAAGCACAGAAGTCAGTGCATGGCATGCACTGAATGCAAAGAATATTTCCGCTAACATGCAGCATCTTCTATTTCTAAAGCTTACACCCAGAAGGCCCACTTTGGTGGCAGAGATAAATGAGAGGTATTTACTAAGTCCTGGTTCATTCCACACTTCCTGAGCACACATTTCCCAGACTCCCTTGCAGCTAGGCTGGGCCCATGTGATTTGTTCTGGATGATCTGTAGTAAGTGGGAGTATCACGTGACAACTCTGGACTGACACACTGAAGAGTAGGTGTCAGCTCTATACGCCCTCTCCTCCCTGCTACCACAATCCCGGAAAGCCATATAGGACACAAGTATAGCTAGTCAAATGGAAGCACCCTGCATCCTGGCATCGTCCTTTGGAAGTTCACAGCCTTCAGGATCTACAGGATCTGAAGAGGGCTCAGTGTGGCAAGAATGAAACTTGCAAGTAATAAGCCACTGAGGGTCCAGGGAATGCTTGTTACTGTAGCACAGACTAGCCTATCCTGACTAATATAGATTATCCCCCTCACTTTAAAACCAAGAATTCAGAAGGGTCAATTCTAATTTGAGTTTCCACAGATGCCCCAAGTCACAGAAATGTCTTTCTTCCCTAAGTCTGATTTCTCCAAAACTGCATACCCGCCCTTCCGATGTGCTAATATTGCAGCGATTTGTGAAGCGAGTTTAGCAGTGTTTTTCCATGAAGTCACATAATATTTGTTTGTGTTTACATAACGAATAGTTTGAAATAATACCATCATGAGCCGAATCTGCACACACACACACACACACACACACACACACAAGCACACACACTGTAACGTAAATCAGATACATGAAATGATTCCATCAAAAGCATTGCTCGGAAGATGGTTTACCCTCGTCATAGGCACCAAAAACACAAGACAGTAGCAGCAACAGTCTGCAGAATGTTTAGAAAGAACACGAAATCTGCATTACCAACAATATCCGTGGGTCTCTGGATGTGAACGCGAAGGGGAGCGGGGAGAGGGTGTGATGGGGGAAACTGGGGAAAAGGAATGAGTTGCAGCTGGATACATAACGGGAAGCTTATATTTACAGTTTAGTTGCCTTAGAATTTAAAAAGAATGTGCCTGGCTTTGTGTCTCAAAGTGGCAAGGAGAGATAGCCGCGCTCTTTGGGGTAAGCTCTATCAGCTCGTGCTGGCTCACCCCTTTTGAAGAATGCATTCAGTCCTTAGTAACTGGAAATATTCCCAAGATGTATATAATTTCATGGATGGGAGAACACCAATTTCACAGAACTTAAACGGCAAAACCATGTAGTGCTTAAAATTATGCAAAAACAAGCTGCGTCCCGGGTACAGGGGGCCCTGGGCATAGCGGTCCTTGGGTGTGCTCTCATCTACGTGCAACCAGACGGCACACAGGGCCTCCCAAAGCATCAACATAGTGAAAGGGAAGGGACAAAGGTTCAGGAGAAGCCGATGAGATTCTGCAAAGTTCCCATTTGAAAAGAAGCCTTCAGATTGCAATGAAAGGCCCCAGGCCATTACCTAGCCTGGTTTGAGTCCTACCTGAGCGACAAGAACCTGGCTACTCAAGAGGCAGGTGTGGGGTGGGTGGAAAGCGGCCTGATTACATTGGAAGAGTTGGCTCTTTCAATATTCTCTCCCTTTCTTACATGGAGGAAGTGATAGGCCCCACTACTGTGGGATTGCCTCGAGGTTTAAATGAAACTATGCAAAGTGCACTGCCCAGTGATCGGCACATCATACATTTTCTAAGAATATTTTCATTAAGATGTAGCATCTTCTATTTTTCAAAAGCCAGAGAGAATCTATTCTTTTTCCCAAGTTGGAATCCACCTAATTGTACAAAAAGAAAAAAAAAAAAAACAGAGAAATTGTTAAAAAAAAAAAAGAAAGAAAGAAAGAAAAAGAAACAACCAGGAAATATCCATGTCATAGAAAGAGGTCATAAAGCCATTAAACATGGTATTTGTAAGAAAATAGTATTTATTGAGACAGAAGATGCATTTGTGATATAACGTAAACACAACAGTGCATGAACACTGTTTGTTAAAATTATAGGTAGTTAGGGGAAAACAAGATAAAAGAAAGCACCAAACTGTGAAAATTGTTATTCCTGAGTGGTAAGGTACTCTCTTACACGTTTCTCTATTTTTTAAAATGTTCTGCAATGGGCATGTGCTACTTTTGCATAATTAACAAATGATGTCTGGGCTTGGTTTATTTTTAAAGTGTTATTTTAAAAACCTGAATCTCTTCCTCTTTCAGTATCTAATTAAGGTAATTTACTGCCGATGTAATGATCTCCTGTCTTTATTTTCTGATAGCTAATAAGAAGGGTAGGAATAAAGGAATTGCACAGAATACAAGAGAAGACAGCGCATATTTATTTAGCATCCCTTTCTGTATATGGAGGCCAGCTGGGAAAAAGGATGTGACAGGGAACGGAGGCTCAAATCTCACCTGAAAGCTTTTAGTCATCATGTAACTGCAGGCAAGTTACCCAGTGTTTCTGGGACTCAGTTGTCCTCATCTGTAAAATGGCTCTAATACCACCTGACACCTAGGTTCCCTTGAAGATTACTTTAAGTAATAACATAAAATGTATAAGACGGGTCTGGTATTTATACTACATACTGAAAACATAGCAGTCCCTTTCACATTAAGCTTTTCTCACTTAAAGGACAGGAAGCAACTAGAGGAAAAATCATGCTTTAAGGAATTTTTATTTTCCTCCAGCCTTCCATGTTTCAATTACTTTGCTGACCAGTTAACAGTAATTCATTACAGGGGGCTTAGCCATCATGTACAAATTTAAGCTGATCTTTAACTTCTTCCTCCAGGGCTCCAGATCAACTTCTAGGACATTGATAAAGCAGCCCGCTTCTCATCACGACGCTGTCCCCTAATCTCACCCACAGAGTCAGCTGGCTTGCTTTTCAAGGACAGAGGGGATTGCAGCCCTAGAAGTAATTGATAGCTCCATGCCTCCTTCCACTGCAGCAATTTCTAAGATGGCACAAGCTGATGATGTTTGCAAGACTTAAGTTCAGGGGGTTTGCTGTGGCCAGCAATTGATTGCATCTTGATATTCCCTTTCTTCTGATACTTAAACTGGGGGAAAGGATGAAAACATCTGCCCTCAATGGCTGCTCAGGAAAATTACAAAATCAAAACTGTGTAAAAGCGTACCTGTCTTGGCTTTTAGCTAATTAAAACGGTGGCCAGCAGCCGGGAGCTTTTTCTTTATCGTGCACTGCCATCTACTGGTCCCATCAGGCTCTGCACCAAGGACCCACAGGTTACATGATTGGACTACTAATGAACATACCCACATGCAGGTGTGTTTAAAATCAGGTCTTAAAGTTGACTCATAAAAAATACTAATAGCCCCCGCAAACCATAATGGAACTCAACTATTTTTCTATGCTTAAACATACGAGTGAAATGCCAAACAAAACTTTAAAGAGCCCACCATGAGCTAGTCATAACTGGGAGCCATTCATGATCTCCCCCACCATTGTGACAAGACTACATACCCTGGAGAAAAGACGGGGACAGCTATGAGCAGGCACCTACTACATGACAGAAGCTTTCACATGTTACCTCATTTCATGCTTACGACCATTTCTTTTTTTTTTTTTTAAGATTTTATTTATTCATTTGAGACACAGAGATACAGAGAGAGAGAGAGAGAAAGCATGAGCAGGGAGAGAGGGAGAGGGAGAAGCAGGCTCCCTGCTGAGCCAGTAGCCCGATGTGGGGCTCGATCCCAGGACCCTGGGATCATGACCTGAGCCGAAGGCAGACGCTTAATAACTGAGCCACCCAGGCGCCCCACGACCATTTCTTGTAAGGAAAGTGTGACTCCTATTTTACTCAGGCTTCAAAGTTACAAAACCCATTAAGAGGCAACTTGCTGTTAGCTGGAGGAAAGAGGACTTGCAACCCAGCGTGTCTGACTGTGAATGGACAGTGTCCAGCCTGCACCTCGCCCCCCCACACTCCTGTCTGCACCCAGACCACAGCATGCAGACCTCGGGGCTTGCGGTCACCGTAGACCTGATGTGATCCACGTGGCCTGTGCAGTTTGCCTCCTTACACACACACAGTATACACACATACATATATGTGTGTATATGTATGTGTATGTATTATATGTGTGGGCGTATCATATGTATATGTATGTGTATGTATATACCTATATTTATCTTTGATTTTACTAAACCATTTGAAAGTATTTTACCCCCAAATACCTCAGCATGCATGTCCTGATAGCCTCCTATATAACCTCAATTTTATTAGCACACTATAGAAATACACTTTAATTCAAAACTGGCATCTACTATTACTATCTACTGTCATATTTAAATACCTCAATGCTCATTTAGAGCCTTTCCAAAAAATAACCTCACTGCACTGCATTCAGTTGGTATGCTTTTTTTGTTTCTTTTAATTTAGAAAGGACCCCCCCCCTTTTGTTTGTTTGTTCATTAACATTTTAAAGTAAGTCCTCTGGGTAAAGTCCAATGAAAAACAATAAACTCTTTTGTCATTAAATAAATATCAAGCTAGGGTCTTCAGAATCACTTAGTCCCATTCCTAAAGACAGCTCCCCACTGACTGAAAGCTGCCACAAGCCCTCACTCTCACTGTTTGGAGCAGAGATTCAGAGATGGGGCTTGTCAGCCACCAGGAGCCTGATGGGGCTTGCTGGCCTGGGACTCTTGGCTCTCATAGTTGTTTTCCTCTTTGTTCTTTTCTTTCCCTTCTTTATTTTTTTTTTTTTAAGATTTTATTTATTTATTTGAGAGAGAGAGCGAAAACGAGCAGGGGTAAGGGCAGAGGCAGAGAGACAAGCAGACTTCCCACTGAGTGGGGAGCCGACGTGGGACTCCATCCCAAGACCCTGAGATGACAACCTGAGCCGAAGGCAGACGCTTAACAAAATGAGCCACCCAGGCGCCCATTTTCCTTCTTTATTTTTTTTTCTTTTTCTAAATTGTAGTACATCCCCCTTTCTTTTCTTTTCTCTTTTTGCCTTTATTTTACCTTTTTGTTAAACCATTTGAAAGTTGTAGAAATTTCACCCCTGAAATACTTTACCATGAATCTACTGCTAATGGAAACATTCTCCCATATCAGTGATTCTCAACCAGGGACAACTTTGTCCCCCAGGAGACACCTGGCAGCTTCTGGTGACATTTTCATCTGTCATGACTGGAGGGGGTAGGGAAGGAGGGGATGCTACTAGCATCCAGTGGGTGGAAGCCCAGGATGTGGTTAAGCATCCTACAGTGCACAGGACGGCCCCCACACAGAGAATTATCTGGTCCAAATGTAAGCAATGCCAAGATTGAAAAACCCTATTTCAAAAACCACAAAATCATTATTAAATGCATGAATGATAAATACATTAAAATATCATTATTATTAAGTACACTTCTAACTTTCCTTTTCTATGAAACACATTTTTCTGGTCTTCATAGCTCCACAAAAGGGGGCAATCAGCTGTAAAACCTGAGGGAGCAACCTCGATAGAAACAGAAGGGTGCCTCTAGTGGCCAGCAGAGGGACCTGCACCTGGCGGCTGAATTCTTCCCGCGCCATGCTTCAGTATCTGAGAACACAGGAGGAAAGCAAGAATTCTGCCTTGCTGTTGTTTGCTGTTTTTATTGTTTGAATGACCAAGTCCCTGTGCACAAGTGATACAATTTACATGCAAAAACAAAAACAAAAACAAAACAAAAAAACGCACACTCAAGGTCCAGGAATTTCACTATTTCCCACGAAGAACTTTAAAAGGATCCAAACATTCACTCTTTCGGGTAAAAAAACTGGGTCTGGAAAACAGGTAATAGCAAAGAGTTCTGAGTCACAGGAACTCTATCTTTTTGACACAAGCTCCAAATTTAGGAGAAATACAAGTAAAATAAATTAAATAAATAAATAAGGTAAAAAAAATTAAAAGATACTGATATCAAAATTCACTCTAAGGAGCTGGCTTTACTTTTTCCAAGCATCATCACAGTGAATGCCACAATGGACTCAGTAAATGTTTACTGGATTGATCTTCTAAATAACTCACTTTATCTTCAGAACAACCTGGTTGAGTAGAAAGAGCAGCTATCTCCACCTTACATATGTGAGAACTGAGGTATAAAGGCAGAGGTTATGTTTATGACACCTATATTATCAGTTGAAAATTGAACATATAATCCATTGAGCCAAGATTCTATCTGTTGGTAAAACAACTTGATTGTGTGTGTGTGGGGGGGGTATTATGATTGTGTGTGTGCTGTTCATTCCTTTGTTTTTGCTTTGAACTAGTAGGCTAAATTAACAATAAGTTATTTTAATTCTTTTCTCAACTGACTATATTATAGAGAGAGAAAAAATACTTGCATATGTCCCCCCCCCCACCTTTGCAGACAAAACGTTACAAATTGATCACAGAACTACTCTGCTAATTCTGGTTATACCTCCAAACCCTTCTCAACAGTTTGCCAGGCAAATATTACTTGCTGATAAAGTTTTGCTACCAAGAGAGATAGCAAAGATTTTTTTTTTTTAAGTTTATTTATTTTCAAGAGAGAGAGAGAGAGCACGGGGAGGGTCAGAGGGAGAAGGACAGAGAGAATCCTCAAGCAGACTCCCCACCGAGCAGGGAGGCCAGCTCTGGACTTGATCCCAGGACCCTGAGATCATGACCTGAGCCTAAATCAAGAGTCAGCTACCTAAATGACTGAGCCATCCGGGAGCCCCAAGATTTTTTTTAAACCAAGATAGGATAAACACACACACACACACACACACAAACACACACACATACACACACGCTTCTACTTCCTCTGAGACCAGGATCAAAACCTGAAATCTCTATACACTATGTTAAAAGTTACTCCATCCCAATTATCGCATGGCTCTATGTGCATTTATACTGTGATCTTTCTATAACTACTAATTCAATACTATGCTCATGATGGTAGCTGAAACAGTAGGAAGCACTCCATTAATGTTTTGACCAGGAAGTTTGGAACATTGCAACATTTGTGGAATGAATAGTTTGCTGAGTTAGATGGCCACCTACCCATCCTTTCTGCCTCAGGAAGATGAAACAAAGATTTAAACCATAACCACAGTACTCACTCTCACCAAACATGACCTCTACCATCTCTACCACCCATTAAGTGCCAGCTTATCTCTGACACTGGAAATGCAGAATAAGACGGTCAAGTCAAAACACTGTAGTTCTAGAATACAACCCAAGTCACCCTAGCCACTAGGTGGTCAGAAAAGAAGAAGCAAAGAGGTGAAGGATACTAGTAATTATGATTCTACCACTTAGTGAGTATATCCATACCAATCACTATCCTATCTCTTTTAATTATCAATCTACATGATGGTTCTCCTGTGACTCCATTGTACAGATGAGGAAATTGAAGTTCACAGATGTGGTTTCACCTCCTCAGGACCACAGTGGTAGGAAGTAGCAAAACTGGGCTGAATTCCATTATAGTCAGGAATCTAGACTTTTAATCACCCTGTCTTGTCTCTCAGGCATATAAAAAATAAATACTGCTCTAATAAACCCTAGAGGAACATGAAGTAAATCTCAGAAAAATGAAAGAGCTCTGAGAAACTCTTAGAGTTGAAAGATGACATGAAAGAAAATAAATAGCCAGAAAGGATGGTTTTATGAAGAAAGTTCTAGTATTTGTTTAACGTCTCCCTGATGAGTTAACCATTAACAAACAGAACTTGAAAGCAGAAAGGAGAGGAAGAAGTTGCATATAAAAAGATTTCATCCTTTCCTTCCTCAAAGAACACATTGGGGTCCTTTTGGATGGTGTGGGTGGTTACTTTGAACTTGGATGAGCCCACACTTTGTGTAAGCATTTTAAGTTTTTGAGCAAAAGAGATACTTAAAATATGCTAGTCCCTTTCCAATCCATTCGTACTTGGCATAAAAAGATAATTAGGGCACCTCCTGGAAGGTATGGGTATAGCACTGTAAAATTTTCTCCATTGGTAGTTGGGGGCCAAGGGCAGGCACCCCAAGACAGGCCACTGTGGCATAATGATTATTTTGAGTTAAAAGCAATCAAGACCCAGCAGATTCAGGAATAGCTCTTTACCTCCCTCTACAACTGCCTAAAAGGAATTTAGATAGAGAGCCTGCTCCAGGAAGAGAGCTATCACCACAGGTAACTACATTATGATAAGAACTAGGTATGGTAGACAGGAAAGAACCTAGCAAGGCCTGTTTGATCACAGTCTTCTCTTTGTCCCGTTGTTTCTGAGTGGCCCAGGATATAATTGTTTACCGAACATTTACTCTTTTTCATGATTCCTGAGGATTGCTTTCCATCCCTTTGAAGAACCAGACTCCTACCCCTCCTCCTTAGTTCAGAATGACATATATCCCTCATTTTGCCTGACTTTGGAATTTCCATGTCTGTGTGGCTTCCCTGTACATATGTAATAAATTTAATGTCTCATGTCAATATGATTCTTAGTCCAACCAGAAGGACCCTTGAGAGGACAGGCTATTCTTGCTCCCCAGTGGTAGCAAAGGATTTCAAGTGCTATATCCACATGTCTCTCTGTGAATAGGAAACATCATTTGTAGAAATTGGCCAGAGCTAGGAAGGGAAACTGAGAGCAAGAAATGATGCAATGCAATGATGTTTGAAACAAGCAGAGACAAACCTCCCTAATATATCACCAAGACAAGACAAATATTTCCCAGATGTCAGTTCATTCACATAACTACTTCACTATTTTTTCCTCACCCATGGGTCACCTTTACAGTTATTAGGTTATTATTTTGTCTTTAAATTGGCTCTTATGCTTCAATAAAATTTAAAACACTGCTTTATGTCACCACCAAAACTGAAAACCAGTGTACTTTGCCATAAATAGATGGAAACTACCAGACTAAATGGGTTGAAAACACAGCAATGCTCCTCAACTGTTGAATTCCAGCTGGAAATTTGTCTGCCAAAAGTTCTCACTCCATTCAAAAAAAATTAGCAAGGGTTAGGAAAGAGGTGTTAGAGACATAATAGAAACACACAGAGACGTTCTCCTGACATTTGAAAGACTGAAATGAGTTTGAAAGGGAAATTATGTTCTTACTCTATGATTCAATTACAGACAGTTTCCAACTTACAATGGTTTGACTTAACAATTTTTCAACTTTATGAGGGTGTGAAAACAATATGCATTCAGTAGAAACTGTACTTCAGATTTTGAATTTGGATTTTTTTTCTAGACTAGCGATCTGTGATTCAATCTTCTCTCAGGAAGCTGGGCAGTAGCAGGAGCCCTGGTTCCCAGTCAGCCCTGCGGGCATGAGGGTAAACAACCAGGACGCTGACAACCATTTTTCACTTTCAGTACAGTATTCAATAAACTATATGAACTATTCAACATTTTATTATAAAATACACTTTGTCTTATAAGATTTTTCCCAACTGCAGGCTAATGTCAGTGTTCAGAGTATGTTTAAGGTAGCCTAGCTAATCTATGATGTTTGGTAAGTTAGGTGTATTCAATGCCTTTTTGACTTAGAATATTTTCAACGTATGATGGGTTTCTTGGGATGTAACCCCACTATAAGTCAAGGAAGATCTGTATATTACATGACAAATCCATACACCACCCAGAATGACTTCATCTGGGAATGCGGGATGCATGGGACACTTGGAAACACTGTATAAACCACTGATCCATCAAGCTTCCTTGATAAGCTACATAACAAGCCTTATCAAATATTCATAGTCAGAGATTAAGTTTGCAAGCTTACAGTGGGGGAGATGTTGGCACTTCCTTGAAATCAATTCGCTAGAGCCTCTATTAAGAGATCCGTGGGGACTAAAGGAGTCCCTACATCAGTTCAGCTTACTTTTTGTCTTAGAAGTGTTTCCCCAAAGCACATTATTGAGGGGAAATCAAGTACACAACCAGTTCTCAAAAGAAAACTCTTTAGTTATTGGAAAATCTCTAAAGAGATCTCTTAGATCCTTGGTTTCTCTTTCAAAGGACAAGATTGGATTGCTGACCAATATAAAAGTCACACTGAGCACCTGAGATGAGACCAGTCCGAATTGAGATGTGAAATGCACACTAGATATTGAAGACATAAAAAAAAAGATATAAAATATCTCATAAATAATTTTATATTGACTACATGTTGAAATGATAATATGGCATATAGGTTAAATAAACCACATTATTAAAATTAATTTCATCTCTTCTTTTTTACCTTTTTATTGTGGCTACTAGAAAAATGTTAGCATGACATACGTGATTTGCATTCTCTTTCTACTGGGTTAGTGGAGGATTAGATGCTCACCATGGTGCCTTACTGATGAATCAGTCTAGACACATATAGAAATTATTCCCTAAAATCACAACAGACTATAAAAATAGGCCCTTTAATTTTATGAGGTAAAAGTCGCTGGTAGATATTTAAAAAGCTTTACCATCTCTGTTCACTCTTCCTCTATATTAATAACCTTTATAATGATGTCAGAAGATAAATAGCTCGCTGTCTTTTTTAGTTAGAAAAGAAGGAAAAAAGATTTCATGGCTCATATGTCTGTGGATAAAGTGATCCAACTCTGGAACAATCCAAACTTGTTCCCTAATCAAAGATATACTTTTAATGAGATTTTATCTTTGAAAATGTAAGGCTGTAATGAACCACTGGGTCATTACTCCGCTTCCAGGCTTAATTTTTATTTAATTCTAGCTCCCTGGTGTTTTTCAGATGGGGCTCTTAATTTATGCAGGATGTTTAAAACTTTCTTTTTTGGATCTTTTGATGTAGGTAGCCTTTTGGGGCAAAAAGTCCTTTTTGAACTTAAAGTAACAAAGACATCTAGTCTCCACAGGAACAGGTCATACACTCTATGTCTTGATATGTATTTGTATTTATACAGGTAACCAGTCAAATGTTACAAAAGGGCCTTAAGTACTGTCAAGTGTGTTGGCAACCCTTAATTTTGCAGCAGCTGGGAACAGAGGAAAAATGACTGGTCTTTGGGCTTAGGTGAACCTCGGTTCTAATTGTAGCCCTGCCACCCAACTCACTGTGTGAGCTTGGGAGATTCATTTCATATTTCTGGAATTCCCTTTCATCATCTGAAAAAAAAGAGTGTCTAAATTTTTAGTTGGGCATGCAGATTAACTGAATCGTGCTTACAAAGCAGTTAGCAAATGCTCTTGTAGGTAGAAAATATTTAGTACTTGAGAGCAGTTGTTACTCCTTTGGAAGCCTGATCCTCTTCTGGTCCCATGCAGGACAATGAGTTCATATCAGGAAACCATCCAGGCCTTTCTGTCCCCAAAAGCACTGGTCCAGGTCAGGCCTCTTCCACCTCCTCTTGGGGCTACTAAGACACCTTTATTTACTATCAGGAGTTTACTCCAGGCTAGGGCCCACCTGGGGTTAGGGGCTACAGTTACAAAACAGGAAGGGCTCAGGACTTTTCAGAATTTATAGGAGGGTGGGATGGTGTTGTATCCTCAGTCCACCTTTTGCCAAACTTTCCTGATCATGCGGGCCTTCCTCAGAACTGTAATTCTCACCTCTTGGTCCACTGTTCTCAAGTTTACCTATGCAACCAGTGTTAAAAACCTTCCTGCCTGCACTCATGGCTCTCCATAATGTGATCCCAGTTGACCTAGGGAAGGTGTGTGTGTGTGTGTGTGTGTGTGTGTGTGTGTGTGTGTTCCCCCCTGCGCAGTGTCCTTTCATCTACTTCTGGTAACAACTGTCCCTGCTCCTCCCCATCTCTCCAGTTTTCCTTTTGAGAAATCTTTTGGGGCCTTCTTTCCTTTTGGAGATCTCTCCTCTCCCATTTCCTTTGGAGTCCATGTGGAGCTGACACTTGCCCTAAGTTTCACAATGCACTTGGGACCCAGACCTAGCCAAAGACAGCATCCCATGCCTATGTCAGCAAGAACTGGTTCAGCAATAGACACAGGACCCAACCCTGACCAAGCCTCGGACTTTTTCATGAAATTGGTCAAAGGTAAATCTGGAATTAATCTTCTGGAGCCATTTTGCTCCACTTGGTAACAGCCTGCCAAAAATTAAGTCAAATCCAAGATAAACAGAGCTTAGATATAGAGACAGGTATATTCCTGATGACATGTTAGGAGCACCTGGGTCTAGCCATCCCTGAAGCTAGATACTCCTAGATTTGCAGATGTGGAAGTGTATTAGTTTTCCAAGGCTGCTATAACAAATCACCACATCCCGGGTGGCTTAAAAAACAGAAATACATTATCTCTTAGTTATGGAGACTAGAAGTCTGAAACAAGGTGTCCACAGACCCATGTTTCGTTTGAAGGCTCTAGGGAAGAATCCTTCTTGCTTCTGGTGGTTACCAGCAATCCTTGTCATTCTTGGCTTGTAGCTGCATCTCTCCATCTCTGCCTCCATCATCATACTGCCTCTACCCTCAGTGTGTGTCTCTATATCCAAATCTCCCTCTCCTTTCTCTTATAAAAACACCAGCCATTGGATTAGTACCTTTATCTGCAATCCAATATGACCTTATTTTAACTTGATTACATCTCCAAAGATGTATTTCCAAGTAAGGTCAACATTTACAGGTGCAGGGGGTTGGAACTTCTAACATATCTTTTTGGAGGTCATTATTCAACCCAGTAGAGGGAGTTAATCAATTACATTTTTAGCTGACGCCAATCTGAACTGTATTTCTATTACAGCCAAGAGACAGTTGAATTTCTGACATCTTTCCTATAATAATCCCAAAGTGCTATTTCTTTAATATGTCTCTAAAGGAAGGAATTCTGCTTATACTGTCTTCTTTTCTAGATCCCCTTTCCTTTGTTCTCTATTTATGCAGATGCTTTCGAAGCTTGGCTAGGATTGCAGGGTCCACCTGATATGGCACTTCCTCCAGCAAGGGTTTATTTTCTCCTATAAATGTCTAAAACTAATTTCCCCTCCATCACTGACTTGACTATTATCATTCTCTGTTCAGACTTGTATGTTGGCTTTTCATGTGAATATAGATACCTCATCTCCTCAACTGACCATAAAGTTCTGTCCTTGTGTTCATTCAAAACCTCTACTCTACTGTAGGCACTCTGCTGAGTAAGCAACACATAGCACCCCTGTCTGTCCTAAAGCTTAGAGTCCAGTCCAGCAGGTCAGCCCTGCATTTCATACTTCTTTGTGCTGAATACATTTCTGATTGATGAATACCTTGTGCTTTGTGCAGGGATGTGGGTGGAAAAGAGATGGAGCAAGGTGGGGAGATTAGGTAAGATAGAGACCAGAAAGCAATCAACCAGGGAATTTTAGAGACTGGTGATCATCTGGAAATTGTGCTCTGTGAAGGCAATTGCTGCTTTTACCTAACCAATATCCATTCTACTCTATAAGAAACACTGTAGCTTTTCTTTGGGGTGGGGGGAGATTATCCTTCCCCCATTATGATCCCATATTGTTGGTGTTGGACTGGCTTCATCTCAGTGAGGAGGTAATTACTCAGGACATAATTCTAGAGCCACTAGTGCCCCCACCACTTCATGGCATAAGCCAAACCCAAGGAAAGTAGTAAAGCAGAGTTAAGAGATGGAGAAGGCTCCCTAAGGAATCATTTGAGGACCTGGATCCAGGTGTACCTGGAATCAATAAATTAATTTTGAGTTTCTGAGAACCTGTGTTCCAATGACCCTAGTATTTTCAGTGATTCATGTATAGAAACTAAATGAAAAATGACTGTCAACTTCTTATCTAATGCTAACTTAGCCTCCAATCCTGATATAACCAGATGAGTCAGACCTACACTCCTCAACCTCGAATGTGATTAATAACTGTTAGATAACTTCACTGATTCCAAATAATGTCACACCTGTAATAGACCGTATAGTATAAGGAAACAAATAACCAAGGCATTAAAAATCACCTGTTTGATATGGATACTTGAGAGTTACCATCATCTTTTCTTAGTCATCTCAGCAGCTTTAAAGTGGTTTTATGGAATCTTAAAATTATTGGGATAGGCTGATAAACAAAGGGCTCCAACTTATTTGGAAGAGTGGTCTTTGAATGACATATATGAGCAAGGTGAAACAGGAAATTGAAGTCATTTCCTTGATAATTCTGCCAAAACGGACTTCTAGTAAAATACATAGGCACGCCTCCAAATTAAGGGCTGAAATAGATCTGACTTAGACAGTTATGTTTCAAGAGTATCAGTAGTTGCTTTAGCTTCATGACTAACAAAGGGCCTAGAGACCCTTACTTGGAAACTTCCACCCAATGGGTTGGAGGCAACAGCTAAGGATGCTTGGTCTCAGGATGTGGCAGGCTTCTCTCTTTGTGATTGTCCCATCCATCATTTTCCAAGTTGCTACAAATCCCGGATGGTCCCATTTCAGAAATCATGAAGCACATTCATCCGGAAAATTTTACCTGCTTGAATTAGTAATGTTTTCCCAGTAGATTTAGCCAGGTATTGGATAACAATCCTGTGAACTCTACTCATCCTTTTCAAAAATGAAACGAAATGAAATAAAATAAAATATAAGATTCTTTCAAGGACCACTCAGCAATGGGACAGCTGTTGATTTCATATGTTTGGCCCCTTGGTAACATTTCACTTGAGACACTTCTTATAGACTATGGTGTCTTGTTTAGATATTCTTTTTACCTCATTCTAATTCTCAACAGGAATATAAATTGTTTATCATGATTTCTGTTGTTATGGCTTTTACTACTTTTTTTTTTTTTTTCAAGATTTTATTTATTTGACAGAGAGAGACAGCCAGAGAGAGAACACAAGCAGGGGGAGCGGGAGAGGGAGAAGCAGGCTTACCGCGGAGCAGGGAGCCCGATGTGGGGCTCGATCCCAGGACCCTGGGATCATGACCTGAGCCGAAGGCAGATGCTTAACGACTGAGCCACCCAGGCACCCCAGTGATGTTACTACTATTAACAACCATGCATTCAATAATTACTATGTGCCAAGAACTGGACTGGCAATTGGGGTACATTATGGATAAAGTTCACAATAACCTTAAGAGGTAGGTGGTATCATTGTCATCTCTTCGCAGAAGAGGAATCTGAGATGCAGAAAGGTTAAGTAACATGCCCAAACTCAGCCCTAAACTTAATCCTGCACATCTTCTATTGGAGGAACTCCATTCCTTCCATTATGACTGTAGCCAGGGTTCTCCAGATAAACAGAACCAATAGAAGATATATAGATATAGACAGATAGATAGAGATAGAGATAGAGATAGATAGAGATAGAGATAGAGATGTAGATATAGCTATGGGGGAGGAGAGGAAAAGAAAGAGAGAGAGAGAAATTCATTGATTTAATATGAAGAATTGGCTCATGTGATTATGGAGGCTGAAAAATCCTATGATCTGCCATCTGCAAGCTGGAGATCCCAGGAAGCTGGTGGCCAACTCAGTCTGAAGTTCCGAGAACCAGAGGAGCCAATAGTATAAATCCCAGCCTGAGGGCCAAAGAGATAAGATGAAGCTTCCCAGCTCAATCAGTGAGGGGAGGAGGCTGGGCACAGACACCAAATTCTTCCTTTCTCTGCCTTTTCTCTTATTCAGACCCTGGATGGAGGATGAGGCCCACCCAGCTTCAGGAGACTTATCTAATTTACTAAATCCACTGATTCTAATATTAACCTGGAAACAACCTCACAGACACACCCAGAAACCATAGTTCATCTGGGCATTCCATGGCCAATCAAGTTGACACATAAAATTAACCAACACAATGACTTATTTTCTAATTCTCAAATCATAAATTAATGAAACTGTGTTTGAACATTGAAAAACATAAATATTTCTCCTTCTCCATGTGAATTTTATACGTGACCATAGCAGAAGCCCATGCTATCTTATGGGATGTGTTTTTGTTCAACATCACATCAGTTATTATTCCATGGACCTCTGACACAAGCCTATTAATCACTTTTAACAGCTGCATTATACTCCATCATGTTCTATACTCAACATAATAAGCCACTCCCTTAAGATTGGGCAATTGTAATAATTCATAGGAATAAGACTGGGTCAAAGGAGTTAATTATCTGCATGGTTGATCATAGGTATGGGTGCTCTGGTTTTTAAATGAGTTCCACCAAATTGCAGTATAACCAGTAAAGAATGCAGGAGCCAGTTTCATGGCAATTTTGCTAGTACGGGAAAAGGTAATATTCCTAATTTCATATCAATACAGCATTATTTAGTAGGCAGAAATTAGTATCTCACACTGGCTTTAATTTGCATTTTCATACAGCTATCAAAGACAGGTGTTCACCATGAGTTTGAGCCTATTTATGATTTCCTTTGTGTGAATTTTCTGTTAGCTCCTTAGTGATCACTCTCAAGCTTTTATGATTTCCCCATGAAGACACTCCTATCATTAGGGTAAAATTAATATTTGTCCACCTACACGTTAATGTATTGGATCAACAGAAAAACTCAATCGGAATAGATCAAATTAGAAACTGTATATTTTTTTCCTTATTGCAGGGTGGGGTACTATTTTGAGGGGATGCAAGAGATACACTTAAAATTCTATTACTCCCTTGACTTGATTCTCTGTATACCTTGGGAACCAGTGATTCAACCAAATCAGGTGCCTGGCAAAAGCTATCAGCCTCCCTGGCTGAGTCATCCTGCTAGCATGCCTCATGACCAGGATTTGCTTCCCTACATATGCTCCCTTAACCAAAAGCTGGAATGTCTTAAGCTTGAAATATTTTCTGTTCTAAAGAATCTGTCCTCCAATCCACCCAGAAAATCATCAGGTTAATTTTTTTTTTTTTAAGGTTTTTATTTATTTGACAGAGAGACAGAGAGAGAGCATAAGTAGGCAGAGCGGCAGGCAGAGGGAGAGGGAGAAGAAGGCTCTCCGCTGAGCAAGGAGCCCGACGCGGGGCTCGATCCCAGGACCCTGAGATCATGACCTGAGCTGAAGGCAGATGCTTAACCGACTGAGCCACCCAGGCGCCCTGAAAATCTTCAGGTTAAAAAGAAAATATTAAAAACCTCTGGTTGACCTGTAGATTCTGATAGTTTTTAGTCTGCAATGGCACATAAAAGATACTGCATTTTTGATGACTTTATTCAAAAATAAATTCTAATTTATAATAGGCCAAAAAAAAAAAAAGCCCAATTAAAATGACAAAAACTCAATATAACACATGCATGGGCTTGTGCTTGTATATGCATGTGCATATGTGAATTTACACATGTGTGCATGTCTTCCCCAACCTATCTTTGGATTTTGTTGCTATTGCATTAAGTTCCATCAAAAATTATTTCAGCACTCCAGCTGCTAAGATGGATGGTATAATCCCTGGGTTTTCTGACCTTGATCAACATGAAGAAAATTTCAGCTGAACTGTGCAAAAGTTCTGGGACAACATAAATCACATTTGGACAGGACATGCTTTCTATCTAAAGCATCATAAAGTCACCAATCACACATCAAGAAGTGAGATAATAAAACACACCAACGAAGAGGAAAAAAAATTAATTAACACTCACTCCACTCATCACAAAAGAAGCCTATGGCTATTTTTTTTTTTTTTTTTTTTTTGAGGAGAAGATGACAGAACTGCTCTAGAGAACTAGCTCTGCACTTAATTAGGTGTTTCCTAAATGCATTTTAATTCAGAGTTTAAAGAAGTATCACTAAAAATTATACAAAAATAGACTTGCTTCTTTTAAGTAAAATAAATGACAAATGAAAGTAACAGCTATAATTAATGGTATTAAAATGTAAGCAATTCAGACCCAATTAATACATAATGCAAAGAGATGACAGATATCTTTTTTTTTAAAGAGATGACAAATATCTTATAGATAAATCACACTTTTAAAAACCCTATCTGAGGCTGAAGTCAGGTCAGTTATCACCAGAAGTAATCAAATAGAGTAGGCTTCCCAAGGGCCTAGGAAAGTGAGGCCATAGGTGTCTGGCATAAGGCTTTTATGTGTTAAATTGTGTTTAAGCCATGCACCATCTCTTAAAATACCAGTGCGTTGATGGATTGCAAATCTGTAACAAGAGAAACAGGAGTGCTTAAAAGTAAAGACCAAACAAAGAATGCAACAGAGGCATGAAGTGTCTGTCTTCTCGTCATCTTTAGGCTTAAATACAAAGCATTTGGGGGTTTGTTGCCAGATTCGAGGCCAGGAACCACCTATTTCTGGCACACATACTGTAATTCCCACTCCTTCACCCTTGTCAGACATCACTAATCAATCATGCACTCCTGTAGAACCCAGGGCTCAGACTCCTCATCAACACAGCATTCCGTGCAGACACTATCAATCAATCTGAGTTGACACCAGAGATTAAATCTGGTTTCCAATCACTGGCCTACACTTTTAGGCATGTTTTCCAACCCTCTCCATGCACCTTCAACCAGACTGGTAAGTACCTGCAGGATATACAAAACTCTAGAGTTATAACTGGGGACCTGGTATCTAGTTTCAGTTTTGTTATTTGTGTTGCTATGTACTTAACTGGTCCTAGGCCAGTTTTACTTAACTTCTCTGATCCCACCAGAGATCTAAGAAACTGACTCCAGAGTGAAAGAAGAAGAGGAGAAAAGCAAATGTAAGAATGTAATAAAGCAGCTTGCATTTACTGGAGGCATATCCTCTGCCTAGCCAGGATGCTAAGTACCCTAAGTAAATTAGCTCAATGAGTCCCACAGTAACCCCAGAAAGTCTCTACTCTTACTCTGTCCATTTTACATGAGAACATGAGCATCTGAGAGGTTAAGTTGCCAAGCTGGGGTGCAAACCCAGGCCTTTTGAGAATCCTGAGCTAAAGCTCTTAACCAGTCTGTTCATACCCGTGATTCTTTAGACTAGCTTCCCAAAGCCAACTTCAAGGCTGACGGGAGGGTGTATCAGACAAATGGCCTGATCTATCTCAGTAGCTTTTTCACCGCACTCTATGCATTACATCTTCGCCCATCCTACTGCTGAGTGTGCCCAGCACCCCTCCTCATCTGTCATTTGAGTTTCCGGCCCATCAGAGGCTAATTTAACCCCATTCCACATCCATTTTAGAAGCTCTTCCAGTTTTTATGTGCCTCCCCTCAACCCCCAGCCCACCACCACCTTCAAATTTCCCTAAAATCAATGAGAGAGGAAAGTATGACTAACGCCTCATTTTCAAAGTTCAGTAAAAGAGAAAGCATCAGCTAACCTGCAGATAAAATATAAAAGGCAGGTGCAGAGACCCATCCTGGAGTAAGAAGCTCTTGTCTACAAAAATAACTCTCAGTCATGCAGAGAAGTGAAGCACTAACTGGAACCACGAACATTTTGATCATTCCAAAAAGCAGAGCCATTGAGGACCTCAAGATAATACCTATGGAGGAGTGATTAAGAGGAAATTAAATGCAGAGATGCACTGCAGAATGTCATTTAGCAATGGCCCAAGTTATTTCTATTCCTTCGAGGGCTTTGTTACAGTAATTCTCAAAAACAGAGTGACCATTTACTTGTGTGCCAGGCACTGAGCATGTTGAGCGAAGACCATTTATTGTTTTCTCCTGTGAGGCATCCTTAGCAGAAGTAGCATCGTCAGTGGTTAAGAATCAAAGGCAGACCACCTGGGTCGGAAATCCGTCCTACACTTACTACCTGGGTGATCTCAGGCATGTTAGTTAAGTCCTCCTTCCCTCAGTTTTCTCATCTGCAAAATGGAGATAAATATTGTACATATCTTAAAGGATCTTTATAAAGATTCAATAATAGAATGCACATAAGGGCGCCTGGGTGGCTCAGCTGGTTAAGCGTCCGACTCTTGATCTCAGCTCATCAGGTCTTGATCTCAGGGTCATGAGTTCAAGCCCTGAACTGGGCTCCACACTTGGTGGAGTCTACTTAAAAAAAAATAAAAATAATAATAGGATGTACATAAAGTGCTAAAAACAGTGTCTAGTATATAGTAAGTGCTCGAGGCAAGCTAGGTCAATTGCTATTTCTCTTCTGGAAAAACATTCAGTCAAGGTTTCCTTTAGAGACTCTACTGTACTCCATTTAATTTGTTCAGTTGGGGCCCAACCGACTTCTGGATGTGGATGAAGGCAGACAGACAAGCTGAGTACTGCTTTCCATAACTGACTCGGATTAAGCCAATAAACATCACCCCCAACATTTGTACTGAAACCATTGGAAAAGAAGCTCTCTCTTTTGGCAGGTAGAATTTAAGCCTGTAGCTAGTGGTCCCCATTTTCACCATCTCATCTGAGCTTAAACACCAGGATCCAGCTATACCAGAAGACAGCCCAATTTTGCTGTTATTTGACCCAACAGCTGTCTTTTTCTTTTTAATCTTTAAGCTGACCCAGATTGGTTTTCTATTGTGCTGTTGAAGATGTCCTAATACAGCCCACAAGAACAATCCATGGCATGCATTATCTATCCCCATTTTACAGATGTATGACTGTGGATCAGGAAGCTAATGTGGCTTTCCCAAGATCTTGCAACTAGTAACTAAGGCCAGAACCAGGATTCAAACCCAGATCTGATTCCCAAACTCTTTTCTACCATATTACATTGTCTTTTGAAATAAATTATGTAGAAGTGAACAAAAATGCCAAAGATTTCTTGGCAGCAACCAATTTTGGGGGGAGGGGGTGTCCTCTCCAGAGTTGACTTCCATCCCCTATCTGAGGTTCTGCACACATAATTCCAGACCCTGGGATTTATCATCTCTACTCTTGGCTAGACACCAAGTCCAAGTAGAAATGATGTTGAGTCTGGCTGTCGGTGTGCTCCATGTGTAGCTCTCTGTCAGCGTGCCTGGTTTCCCAGCAGAGAGAAGGATAAGATGGGGTCTATTGTGGTATACACACCAAGTCTCATGAATATCTCAAAAGAACAGAGGCAAATCTATAAATGTGGGTCGCTTTGCCGATGCAATGCTAGATGGCCAGATATGGTGCCAGCAAGAATAACCTGCTGCCCCAAACACATCCAAAGCACAGGCCGGGTAGTGGCTATGAACTTATGTGGAATGACAGCCTTGTCTGATAGGAATGATGGTTAATAATCTGAAGAAGATTCATGGTCTTGAGGAATTTGCATGAGATGAAGAAGGCAACACCCATAGAAAAGGTAAGCAACCCACACAAAAGCTTTGGTGGTGTCACATGACCCCACCCCATTCTTGGGCCAGAGATAGTGGGACCAGAGATGACCTGCTAGAGGTCTTAGGAGTCAAGTATAAGCTGTGAGCAAGTGGACACCATAGGCAATGGGACTGTTTTTATGCATCTGATTATTTCCACACCATCAGATCACATTCCATGTAAAGTCAATTGCATTCTATGACACTGGACGAAGTACTCCCGTGCTTGCAAGGCTTTAGATGGCTCTTGCCTGCTTCCCAGCCTCATCTCAAGCCACATAACTCTGTTCAGTTCCTGAGTTATGCCACGCTTCTTCCTCCACACTTCCATCTCTCTACGCCACCCAGGAGTCTCTACTCCTCTCCCTGCCTTCAACTGTGACTCAAGTATCATTTCTCAGGGATGCTTTAATTTTCATTTCCACAGCTTTGGGGAATCTTGGAGCATCTACCCATTTAATGCATAAACATAATCAGCCTTAAACAAAGGACATTTGGAGCAGAAAAGAAATCCAGTCCCCAGACAAATCCTGAGTCTCACCAAATGGTGCTCACTGCAGTCTTTGCCCTTGTCCGCCTTGAGTATCTCATTTCAGTCTTTAATGAGAAACTCGTCCATGAATGCTTCCCATTGCAGGGAGAGGCCCTCCCGAGTAAGGAGCATGCCTTCCCCTCTGTCTTTGTTCTGCCTGTCAGAACCCAGAGGACTAATCCACTCCTATCCCCACAGCAAGAGAGCAGTTCTAATAGAAAAGCAACCCTGGTGACTGCTTTATGCTCATTTTCAACCTCAATGGCATCTAAGCCTCTGAAATCCAGGAGATTAATTTATTGTCCATGTTGATCAACTTCACTCCTCATGGCAGCCAGCTGTACGCAGATACGTAAGCTGAGCAGCCTCTGACATGTCCCTGGATGGAGCTGTCCATGACCCAGGGTCAGGGTCACCAAACCACGTGGATAGGTCTGATGAACTCTCTCCAAATTCAGACCTTCCTCTTTGTCCCCTATGTGGCTCTAGCTCAGACTCCTGGCCTCTTGTCTGTATTCCAGTCTTGACTCCTGATTGCATCCTTGCCCCCAACTAGTCCCCCTTGCAGACAGCGGAGTTTGAAATTCGCCAAATGCAAACCCAAATCTCTCCCCTGACTGCAAACCCACCATCTGAAAACAGATTCTTAAACTCCAGTTATTTGCAATCCATATATACACTTTCTTGACATCCATCTGATTTTCAATAAATCAACTCACTTTTGTTCTAAATGAATATGTTAAAATTATAAAAGATGATCCTAAGTAGAATTTTGTAAAAGAAAATTGTATACTGAAGTAAATGGAAAGGGCAGTATCCTTTGTCAGATACAGAATGTGAGCCTAATTCAAAAGTAAAACAATGTTACTGAATTATAGCTACATGTTAAGAACTGCCTGTCAAGTGTTCTGGGTCTCTTGGTTAGAAAGGTAGATTAGCAAATGTTCGAGACCTTGGGGCTTATTAAAAACAAAACAAAACACCAACCAAATTGAGTCTCCTTGATGCAATCCCCGGGTCTGAAAAATAACTGACAAGACAATAACTTCAACACTTCTTCACTAAGTGATGTGATGCCATGTCCACGAGCCACCTGAAGGTACCTCATTTATCATATGAAATCTGAGCCGCACACGTGGCAATACTGGCCCACAGGAAAACACGGTCCTCCTCCACCACACATCTTTAAAAAGAGGACATCTGGCTGGGAACCCAGCACCATTATTTTTGAGTCCTGGCTGACCTCACCTTGTTCTCGGCAAAGCCTTCCCCTTCGCTCATCCCTGCACTCAACCAAGGCCCAGCCTCTGGCTCTGTTTCTGGGCTCTGTCCCCTCTCCCTCTTTCCTCGGGACTTCTTTTTTGGTGCGTTAGTACCTATTTGGTTCCATACACCTCTGGCCTCCTCTGTCAAGGACCTGCCCTCCCTTACACTCTCCTTCCACTGGGAGGAGAGATTTATACAACGCCCTGATCCATCAGCAAGGCAAACAATACCCTCCATAAACTTCTACCCACTCACTGCTCCAGTCTCCCCTCTGGCCACTCTCAGACTTGCACACTGGGTCTGGACCTACCCGAAGCCACATGCTTTCACACCTCTGTCTTTGCCCTCACTGTTCCCTCTGCCAGGTGGGCCTTCAACAGACACTGAAAATACTCACATCTTCCTAATCCACTGAGATTTAGCTTTCATGTCTCAAGCCTTCAAGTCTCTTGAATCTTTTCTGCATATGTGTTTTCTTGACTTGCACAGTGTTTTAAAGATCAGTAGTTTTCCATTAAAATCTGTATTTCCAGATTGGCTTAGAAATTGGCAACACTGAACATATTATTCCCCCTGGCAAAAGGTAGCTATATCAGAGCCCCTGCATTTGGGGCCACTCCTCTTGAGTTCACTGCTGTTCCCATGGCTTCATGTTGGCCCACAGTCTCCCTTCACTAACATAGGATTCCTGCCTGGACCCGGCATACGGGTGGGTTTATTTCTTGACTTAGGCCAAGCATCTCTTCTTCTGTAAAATATACCCCAAGCCTTCTAGGTCCCCTGGTGGTCTCTTTCTGTGAGCCTCCATAACACTTTCTGGGGGACTCATGTTTTTTTTTTTTTTTTTTTTTTTAATTTAATTATAAATGACATGTGATGCCTATAGGTGTGGACATTAGCAAAACCAAAAATAAAAGTAGATGCAGTTGACTGTGTTCTTATTTTGTGCCAGGCATTATATATATGTATGTGTGTGTGTACATATACATATATATATGTATATATATGGTGTGTGTGTATATATCTATATGTATATAGATACATATACACATATATATGTATTATGGTATTATCAACTCCTCAAATCAACTTTTCAAGTGAATTGTATTATCTCCAATTCACACACAGGCAGATGGAGACTGATACAAGGTAAGTGCCGAGAATACAGAAGGCACTTAAGAGTCCTGATCCAGAGCAAGTCTCATAAAAGGGAAAAGTCAGAACGCTAAGGGTTAACCGAGGCAGACAGCATCTACTATGGACCCCAATCGCAGCTCCAACTGGATCCAATCTGAAAGTCACCCTAACTTTGAAAACAGCTCAAACTCCTTCCATGCAATTTCATAGCAGATCTGAAACTGTTTAGCTGCACCAGGCCAGGCGATAAGTGAGAAGAGGAAGGGCTGTCTGTGTTTATAGCCTTTGACAAATGGGCTCTCATCTCCTCCTGACAGATTCTCCCCCCGGCTGATCCATCCGCCTCTTCTGCCATCACCTGAATTGCAGTCTTCATAATAGTACTGGAATTCAGATGGACTTTACACCACAAATAAAAATGAATTTAAATGCCTTAGCTCCCCACTAGCAACATGGGTACTGTAAATGTCAAATGCATGCGGTTTTGCAAGGCCATACGGCCACTCCGAGTGATGGGCTACCTCGCATCACCTTTGCTAAATCTGCATTAGCTCCACGGCACTCACCTTCAGGAGGAAACAATCTGAGCTCTGCTTCCCACTTAAGGGTGAAAAATGCCTCCAGCCCTTGAGATCTCCCAGTGACAGCCTCTGGATGACTCTAAGAAATGGCCAGAAAGGGGGCTCTGTGATTTGGTGGGCTTGGAAGCAAAAAGGAAACGTGAAACAGAAGCACACCCCAATATAAGCCATGCATTTGTCCATACACGACCGGGCAAGGAGCTCCTCGCCGATGTCTGCCGGTGGAAAACAGGCACTTAGAATAAAGAAATATAGAGATGTAGGGGAGAACGATTCTCTCATTCGGTCAGCAGTCTCAGACGGAACCAGACAGTGCGCAGACCAGAAGAGTGATGTTATTGCTCTTCTTAGGGTGAGTGCTCTCTCCGTCTCTTGCGATTCACTGCTTATCTTCCATCATTATATCTGGTCTGAGATTCAGTTAATGCAAAAAATGATTCACCTCAAGGTAAACGCCCCTACCGAGTGGGATGAGGCATGAAATTGGAGGGGGCAGCAGGGAGAGACCCTATTAGACTCTATAGCAAACTTGAGAGCTTGTTTTCTAAAATCCTTCTCTCCAGAAGGTACTCAACTACATACAGAGGCACAGGTGTGAGCACACAAAAATATCCATATGTAGAGAATACACTGAAGAGAGGCAGAGAGGAAGGAAGGAAAAGCGAAAGGGAAATGAAAAAGGAAATCATAAACAGGTTTCGCAGGGATCCACCTAGTCCCACAGACACCATGCGAAGCTCTCCTAACTAAAGGAAACTGAGCTTGAAAGAACCCACTGCGGGTTTGCCGTCAGAGCCCTCAGCATTTCGTCAACATGCACGCAGGCCGAGGGCTGCGTCTTCAGAGGCAGGCTGACTTATCATTTCGGCACCTCTGTCATCTCTTATCACTTCAGTTCTACTTTATCAAATTACTGATTTTGCCAGAAGCCTTCGGATTAAGTGGAGAGGGGCATGCACATGCAAGAGCAAGTGTCATTACTCCAATGGTGAAATTTCATAATTATACGTCAGGGTGACAGAAGCCCCAGAGTGCATTCAAGAGCCTGGATGAAGATCACTCCAGATGCCACGGCTGCTGTGTCCCCGCGTGCCCTCCCGCCACACCTCTGCACGCAGGGGCGGGGCCTGCACTCTTCTGTGGAGGGTGGGGCCACTGCCCCTCTGGGATGACTGGGGCGGACTTTTCCACTAGGAGACAAGACCCCGATGGACAGAGCTACCCCCCACACCTCACCCCCACCCCCAGCCCCATTAGGGGACCCAGAGAAGCTACCGCCCAAATGTAAGAATCACACAAAAAAAAACCCGGAAAGAATTCCAAGAGGAAGAAAAGTTCTCTGGTTGGACAGAAGGAGTAACAAGTCCTTAGAGAAGAAGGCCGTCAAAACGGAGGGGGGCATGAGAGTTATAGCACTGCTACGAGTCATCACCAACGAACTGCACGCAAAGGGGTTTGGTTAATTCACGTGTCCTCAGGCAGGAGCACTCGTGTTTAGGAAACACCAGGTGAACCTGTTTAGAGATGAGGCTTTTTTTGAAGTGCCTGACCTGACTCAACCCCACAGGCTATGCCAAAGCCCAGAAATGCATATGCGTGTGTGCATGTGTGTGCACACTCATGTGTGTTACTCTTTTTTTTGAAGAGTTGAAACCGTGTACGGATATGACTTTTCCTACCAGTAAGCATCACGAGGCATCCGCAGACTTGGGGGATCCTTATCACCATGATGTATGAACCAGCGGCAGTTTGGGTGGGCAGAATGGAGCCATGTGGCCAGCTTTCACTGCCCAGAGATTATCCTGGCTGTTCATTTATCTTTCGGGTGATGGAACTGATATTATTTTAACAGTATCAGGTCTCCTGGTGTCTTTCAAACACTACTGGCAAAGAAGGTACCAAAAAAAAAAAAAAATACTGGACAGAAACATGTTTGTGAATTTCACAGAAGTCCAAGGGAAGTGGAGGCATCCCAAACTTAGGAAGCAGGGCAGGCGACATGCTTTCACTCTGATGTGGGCAGAGCAGCTGGGGCAGATGACCCACGGCACAACTGGTAGGAACGGATGAAAAAAGACTGTAGACATATGTTCAGCCTAAATTCCATTTGTCCAACTCACAAAACACACACCTGCAAGTATGCCAGCATGCAAATACATGGTGGACACAAATACGAATTGAAATGCCTTTGCCTGCAAATGAGAGAGCAACCCAGAACCAGAACCGACCTAAGGATCACGCGGACTGAATCTCAGCTACCATATCCTTATTCCTTTCTACACGAGGAGATTAACACTTCTTAAAATAATGCATGACAATTGCCCTTTATTTAAAAGCAAATTTTGTTTTGAGGAGTCCTCAACCACCTTATTAATCAGCAGATGACTGAGCTATCACAAAATCAGGGCTGAAAACCTCTGCTTGAAATAACAAGTGCGTTTGACAATGGTATGGTTGCAGAGAGAAACATCTTTCAAAACTGTGGAATGATGTCAAAAGTAGCCAGGAGATATGTACCCTCAATTCACTTATTTGACCTCTTTGGATCCAAGGCGTTAAAGGTAAAATTTGATCTGCTTGGATGCATTTTACCAGGGAAACTTCTGTGAACTCTTGTGAATAAGCACAGACCATGGAGAACAATTGTCTAACAGCTGTTTTTCCTGAGGGGATCCACACCAAGTGTAACAGGAAGATGAATGGAGGGCAGGGGGACTCTGAAAATATAGGAAAGGACCTCCCCTCCCCAAGGCCCCCAAACATCTCACATAAATAGATTTATGCCATAGAAAGTCGCTGCTCACATAAATGTGTCATGAGGGTAACTGAGGCAGGCTCTCTCTCAAAGTTTGTAGATCAAATATAGGGACACACCTTGGAAAGCCCAATATTGTATATGCTATCATATATGTAATATTACAGAATAATCACTAATGATGTTCAATAACAAGGTGAAATGAGTTAAGGATAAATGAGCTATTTTCCTGAAGACAAGCATATGACTAAAATAAAAATCGGCACCAATATATTTAATACTTAATTATGTTATGCACTCTTCACTGAAGCCATCAGAGTAACACAGACGAATATTTAAAAGTATGACTGTCTTTAAGCATCTAGTATCAGTACACGAATCACTGCTGCAAGCCATCGTCCAGCCTTAAACACTTGGGTTTAAATCATAGGGTTCTTGGTTTTTTTTTTGAAACCAAAAAGATGAAAAATACTGACTCACCTTTCTGTCCTCTATTTCCACACAGGTATTGCAATCTGCTTTGATATCCTGAGAGGAAGAGAAAAGAAAGAGAAAGAACAGGAGTCAGACTTATGGTCAGGGAACATTCAGGAGTGTCGTTGAAATGCCCTTTAAAATAATAAAAAACCCACGCTCCTCATGGTTGTTTCTCAAGCCATTGCTCTTTATAGCCTTTTTAAGAAGTATATGCCCTGGTGTTTGCATTAGAGACATATGGATGTCATAACTAAGCTTTATTACATGCAGATGTGGGGTGAAGGCAAAAGCTATGGATCAGAGGCCACAAGAAAGAGAAGCTGATGGCTCATAAAAGAATATGCCCCCCCCCGACACCTTTATTCACATCAGCAGAAACTGCCCTCACTTGGACTTAGTATCTTTCTCTCTCTCATTCCAGATTTAGGATAGTCAAATCTACCACCTTTCAACACAAAACTATCACCATCTATTTTTTTTTAATCTTTCTGTCCATCTACTTATCCATCCATCATCTGTCCAACCATTCATCCATGGGTTCACCCATCCATCCATATTTATTGCACATTAACTTTCTTATGCATTTTTTCATGTTGCTCTGGAATGTAAAGGTGAGAAAAACGTGGTTTCTACCCTCAAGGGATTCACCAGTTAGACACATGGTTGATACACACACACACAAGCTCCTGAAATACTCATTTACTTATGCATTCAGAAGATAGGCATTCAGCACTTATTGCTTGCCAGGCCTTGTTCTCGGAAAGGAAGACTCAGTAACATACAAAACACATGGAAAGTCCTGCCCTGATGAGGCTTACATTCTGCTAGAAGAGACAGATAATAAAAAGAAACATCAATAAACGGTATTTTTTAATTTTATAAGAGGATTCGTACTATGAAGACAGATAAACCAGGGAGAAGGGAATGGAAATGGTGAGCATGGGGAATAAAATCTTAAATTTCAAGAGAAGTGGCAACTGAACAAAGGCATGAAGGAAGTTAGGGGATGAGCCAGGTTGCCATCTGGGGGAAGAGCCTCTCAGGCAAGGGAAGAGCAAGTGCAAAGTATCAGGACGTGGTTAAGCTGCAGGAAGGAAGGAGGAGGACTCGGTGGCAGGAGGGAAGTAAATTAGGAAAATACTGGGAGATGAGATCAGAGGAGGATGTTAGCTTTTATTCTGAGAGCAGTGAGGAACTATGCAGGGTTGTTTTTGTTTGTTTGTTTGTTTTTGAGGTTTATTTGTTTGTCTGATCTTGTGGCAAAATACACACAGCTTTTACTAATTTAACCATTTGAAGTGTATGGTTTAGTGGTCCGAAGCACATTCACATTGTTGTGCAACCATCCCCACCCTCCACCTCTAGAACTTTTCACCCTCCCAAACTGAAATGCTGCCCCCCAATAAACACTAATGCCCTTCCCCAGCCCCTGGCAGCCACCAGTCTACTTCCTGTCTCTGTGAGTTTGACAACTCTAGGGACCTCACTGTGCCGGTCTCTTAGGGCTGCCAATACAAATAACACAGACTGGGTGGCTTAAATAAAAGAAATCTATTTTTTTCACAATTCCAGAGGCCAGAAGTCCAAAATCAAGGTGCTGTCAAGGTGGGTTTCTGGTCGGAGACCTATCTTCCAGGCTTGTAGATGGCCACCTTCTCTCTGTGCCCTCCTGTGGCCTCTTCTCTGTGTGCATGGAGAAAGGTCTCTGGTGTCCCTTCCTCTTGTTAGAAGGACACCAGTACTGTCAAACTAGGGCCCTTATGACCTTTTAAATCTCCATTACCTCCCTAAGGGCCCTATATCTGAAAACAGTGATTGGGGGTTGGAGCCTCAATATACGAATTTGAGGGTAGGGCACACTTCAGTGTTTAACACTCATAGAAGAGGGCTCATAAGTATCTGCTATTTTGTGTCTGGGTTATTTTATTTAGCATGTCTTTATCCAAGGCTCAGCCATGTAGTAGTATGTGTCAGATTTCATTACTTTTTAAGGATTAAGAATATTCCATTGTATGTACATATGACACTGTGTTGATCCATTCATCCATGGATAGATATTAGGTTGTTTCCACCTTTTGGCTACTGTGAATAATGAACATGGGTGTACACGTATCTGTTCAAGTCCTTGCTTTCAAGTCTTTTGCATATATGCCCAGAGGAGGAATTGCTGGATCACCAGTTAATTCTATGTTTAATTTTTTTAGGAACCGTCTGTTTTTCATACCAGCTACGCCATTTTACATTCCCACCAGCAGTGCATGACAGTTCCAATTTCTCCATGTCCTGGCCAGCACTTGGCTTCACTCAGAGGTTTTGAAGAGAGGAGAGACATGATCTGACTTCTGTTTTAACAGGATAGACAACTGAGAGCCAAGGGCACAAGGAGAGACCACTTTGCGGGTAGCTACAGGAGGTCAGATATAAGATGATGGTGGCTGGGAAGGGTGATGTTAGGGAGGCGGCAAGAAGTGGTCAGAATCTGGATGGAGTGGGGCACCTGGGTGGATCAGTCGGTTGAGTGTCTGACTCTTGATTTCAGCTCAGGTCATGATCTCAGGGTTGTGGGATCCACGCTCAGTGGGGAGCCTGCTTCTCCCCCTCCCACTGGTCTCGCTCTCTCTCAAATAAAATAAAAAATCAAAAAAAAAAATAATCTGGATGGGGGTGAACAGATGTCTTAAAGGATTGGATGTGAAATATGAGGGAAAGATGGAGGCCAAGGACCATGCCAAGGTTTTTGGACTGAACATTCTAGCAATGGAGATGGGGGGTACTATGGGTGAGGCAGGATGATGTAGGGGTCTGCAAACAACAGTGGCTCAGTTTGGGGTAAGTTAAGTCTATAGAAATATTTATTCTCTCACAAAGAAGTAGCTGGGTTTACCCTGCTGATGTGTCATTAGGAGAGGGTGGATTAAGTGGAAGCCTATCACCACGGTGATTTATTAAGCACAACAAATTCTAGGTCTGTGTGAATCAAGAGTGGAACAAAAGAAGACAACACCATAAGGTGAAGATTCTGTTTTTTATATAACAGACGGTTTTAATATCAGTGAAACGGGACTGAAACAATGAGCAATGACTGAACACCTCCTTGGCTCCAGGAACTATGGCAGGTGTTTTTCAGACTTGTCTCTGAGCTCCCCCCAACCAAACAAGGTTGGCTTTTAGTTTTTACCATATGAAAATTGAGGTGAATGATTAGGTAACCCGCCCTGGGCCACACAACGATGGAGCTTAAGTCTACACCTGGAAGTGGCTCCTAACACCAGGTATTCTGCATTCCTTTCAGGTGCTTTTATTTTATTTTAGTCGAGGCGGTTGGTCAGTCTGGATAATTCAGGCCACATGTCTCGTCATTTTCCTTTCTCTGGGCAAGAGGGACATCTAAAGCAAAATTATCTAGAGAAGAGGCTCAGTTGTGATTCTCCAAGTGTGATTCCCCAGATCAGCAGCACCAGCATCACCTGAGAACCTATTCAAAAATGCATCTTCTGGGGCCGGACCTGGTGATATACTCGAGATCTGTGTGTTAGCAAGCCTTCCAGGGGTTCCACTGGGAGCTCAAGACTGAAGCACTGGAGGACACTGTCATGGTTAGCAGTTCCTGTGCAGAGCCAGACACCTGCATCCCAGGTGTGGTGCCATCACATGACGGCTGTGCGGCTGAGGTAAATGTCTTTGCCTTTCGAAGTCTTGATCGCCTCATCTGTGACATAGAGGTACTACGAGGAACTGGCTATTCAGAGTGGGGGTCTGTGCCCCAAATGGAGCATCTCAGGCTTCACCCCACATGTACTGAATCAGAATCTGCATTTTAATAAGCATGTAGACCGATGACTGTGTTCCCCAAAAATGCAGAGCTTGAAGCCCTAACCCCCCAGTGTGGCTGTATTTGGAAATGGGGCCTCTAAGGAAGTAATTAAGGTTAAATGAGATCATAAAAGGGGGAAATTTGATCTGATGGGATTAATGTCCTTATAAGAAGAGACACCAAAGAGCTTGCTCCCTCTCTCTCTGCATCCACACACAAAGGAAAGGCCATGTGAGAACATAGAGAGAAGGTGCTGTCTACAACCCAGGAAGAGTACTCCCCAGAACCTGACCATGCTGGCACCCTGATCTCAGACTTCCAGCTTCAAGAACTGTAAGAAAATAAATTTCTGTTGTTTTAAGTCTCTAACTTGGTAGTATTTTGTTACGGCAGCCCAAGCTGACTAGACAAGATTCCCAGATGATCTGCAAGGCTCACTCTTAGGACTTGGGGTCATGGTTTTCTCACACCCCTGATTTAATGGCTGAGGTCCCTGGCTGACCTTGAACCCTTACTCTTACTGAGAACTCTCTTTGAATTCATCCACTAAGACACATAGAGGTTAACTCAGTATGCGAATGATGAAAATCATGAATTATTTTTAAACCCAGGAGATGCCATCTAGAAATAAGGCAAGAAAAAGCAGTTCCTTGTCTGTTTTAGGTTGTTCTGACCAGGGGAAGTGTGCATTTCTTTTCTTTCCTCCAGTGAAAATATGTTGAGTTTGCAGGGAAGAGTCCATATCCAATTTTGATTTACCCACAAAGAAGTGGCAGGTGTTAATCAACTAACTAACAAAATCAATAAGCCAAAGGCAGGTTTTTGTTTTTAATCTGCCACCAAGGACTCACACAAGCTACAGAAAAAAGCCATCTGGCAGAATCAGAGCTCTTGCCATTTCCCTAAGATTATTCAATTTATTCTTGTCAGGATTAATTTACTAAACCCATGCTGGATTTTTTATATAGATGATATTGTTGGTTTGTCATCCGCTGCAGATCTACGCGGGAGGCACCACAGGGGACTGCACTTGCTTCTGAACAATGCTGGACTCAAATTGGAAAAATGTCACTTTGGCGGGAACAAATTATTGTTCGGATTGCTCCACGTAGAGCTGGTGTCTCTGGATGGGCTCCGACCTGACCTTTTCCGAACCAGAATAGTCAAGTAAGTACTTCAGCCCCACTTGATGACTTCGTTGGAAAACAGCTCAACTACTTAAGTGTTAAGTATGAATTTGGAGCCATGTACTCATCACCAAGCAATCAATTTCCCTACAGAAGCCAGGCATTCTCCTTTCTGTAGCTGGAAAACTCCAAATAGTGACTCAATCGCTAGCAACAGATGGGATTCTGCACACGCTACGGAGTCACACTGCTTGGCTTCACGTAATTGGACTCTGCACCACACTAGGTGTGGGCTGGTGCCTTAGTTTCCCCGTCTGTAAATTAATGAGAGCCACCTCATTTGTTGTCAGGCATATCTAATGCATGTAAATGTCTGCATATGGCGAGTCACCAATAAACGTTAGCTGTCATTGACAGCATCCTCCAAATGTCTCTGTGAGACCTCGTTCTGAGTAGAGTATTGAGAACTTAAAGAGAGTTCTATTTTTAAAGTTTGCTCTTCCAAGTCTACTGAGTTCTTCTGGCTTTTAGACATCAAAGCACTTGTGTGTCTGTTCTTTTCAGAAGCTGTTCTCTCTCCCAAGAGAGACTTCTTTTCTTCTGCATTTTGTGTGTTAGTTGTTTCTGATGATTTTTGTGGGTCAGGGTTATTTATGCCCACAGTGCAGAGAACCATCATCCTGGATCACGTATCAGCATCATTCACAGCTCTGAAGTGCCCAGAAGTTAAAGGTCCCTGTCTACAGGTGGGGACAAATGTCTGCCGGTGGGATTCTGGAGGCCTTAGAGGATTTAGAAGCTAGGAGTCTATAGTGGGTGGAATAGTAACCCTCAAAAGAGTATGTCCATGTCCAACCCCTAGAATCTGTGAATGTAACCTTATTTGGAAATAGGGTCTTTGCAAATGTAATTAAGGATCTTGAAGTGAGATCATCTTGGATTATCTGTATGGGCCCTAAATTCAATGACAAGTGTCCTTTTAAGAGACAGAGAAGAGATGGCCCTGTGAAGACAGAGGCAGAGCCTGGGGCAACATGGCACCAGCCAAAGAGTGCCCAGAGCCACCGGGAGCTGAAAGAGGCAAGGGGAGGATTCATTCCTAGCGAGTCTGGTAGGAGAGTAGCCCTGCTGACATCTTGATTTCAGACTTGTGCCCTCCAGAACTGTGAGAAAATACATTTCTGTTGTATTAAGCCACAAATTGTGGCAATTTTTTATAGAAGCCACAGGAAAACTAATCAAGAGCCTCAAGGAGCTTCCAGTGTGACTCTCTTGTGTTTGATACTTGCCTACTCATCACGAAGAAAAGAAAGGCATGATCCAGAGACCACACCATGTAATCCAAGCCCTAGGGAAAAGAAAAACCCCTTTATACAAGAGATGCCAGGGCAGGTGCATGCTGTTACATTCATGGACCCTTGTGTTTTCAGAGGACAGTCCCTGGAATCTGTGTTAATGACTTCAGGTATCAACCCTGGAAAGACAATATAGAGAAAAGACCAGGGTGCTTATATTGGACGTGAGAATAAAGTAAGCTCATTTTATCTTTGACATGGCATTGTTCTCCTGGACTCAGATACTCACCAAGTCCCAGAGAGCATTTCAAAGGAAACACCTACAGTTTCAAACATCTCTCGAGAGCTGATGGATGATGTGGGAAACAAAGGCAAAAAAAAAAAAAAAAAAAAAAATTTAAATCTCCTTACTACTTACAGCCCACTGACAAGTCCTTGAAACAGACAGAAAGACATTCCTCTAGGAACTCAGCTGCCTCAATGTTAATACTTTGCTGAGGGCAAAAGGCAATCTTAGCCTGACCCCCAGGATCCTGTAAGTCTACTTTAACATATAAAAATTCCTTTGGAAACTTCCTTTATCTCCTCTCCCCCAAGATATATGTTAGTAATCATCCCCAAGCATATGACCCACCGATATACATCTGAAGGGTCTCATGACTCAGGTTTTATTAGACAGTAATAAATGACCTTTTCCCAACAATAGCTAGCCCCCTCAAGGTCCTGGAAACCTTGCTTCCAAATTCCTTAGAGACTTATGCTATCCCTAACCCCGTCCCATCTTGAAAGTATATAATTGGGCACCCCTCATGACACCAGGGTAGCTCTTTCTGACCACACATCCTGTCCCCTTTTTGTACCAACATGTCTCAAGAATTCTTTCTCGGACCCCAAGCCCTAACATCTTTCCTGTATCAGGGGAGACACAGTCAAAGATTCATGACAAACCCAAATAGGGTTTATGATCAACTACCCTTCTACTGGGGGAGAAATCCAGGTGTTTTGCTCTTTCTTTTCAAACAGAAAATAAATGCTATGACAAGGAAGTTTATAACATTACCAAAAAAGTACATTTCGATATCACAACGCAAAAAGAATTCAAAAGTGCATTTTAAATTCTAAACCAACAATATGCAGGGAGAAAAAAAATAAGTTTCCCTCTTCCCTTTTAGCTTCTTCATTAATATCCCCCATAATAAAAGACAGATAAACTAGAGAAAAACAAACAGAAATTTAATGACTTTTACACCTCTTATATACATGGGACATACCCAGAAAAAAGGAGTAACTCCCAAAATGGCCCGGGCCATCAAAAATACCATCTTTAGCTAAAAGCAAAGAAAGAAGCTGGGGTAGGGATTTGGCCCATTATGGTAGATTATCAGGCAAAACACAAAAGGGTAAGGTTATTATGCAGATTTAAGCCACTGTATCCTCCACTGATGAGAGTTTCTGGAGAGTTAGAGTCATCCTTCTCTTCCTGGTACAGGAAGGGAGACACCCTTACCAATGGGATATCTCTTATAAATGTAAATATTTTTCTCACAAAAGGACAACTTCTACTGACTCTGCAGCCTCCCTGAAGTAATCATCCCCAAATAACCCTTATGCTAAAAAGGCATATTTTGGGGTGGCATCTGTTCCCCTCATTTATAGATCTTTTCCTTTTCAACAGCAATTCTTCTAGAGTTTGGACACTTAAGTTTCCTCTGTTCTGCAAATAACAATTACTTATCACTTAAAAGAAGCTAACCAATATGAGTTGAGATTCTAGGACTTAGAACATTTACTACAACCTGGGTTCTAATGTGTTTTTTTTTTTTTCCTACTTTCACAGAGATTCAAACTTTGAAAATAAATACAAGTTGTAGGACCACTTGGCCCAGGGCTTCCATTTTGCAGATGAGAAAACTGAGGATCAAAGAGTATAGGGCACTGGCTTTGATAACAAATGATGTAAGAGGGATTGAAACCAATTGACCTGCTTTGTATTTTATGCTTTCCTCTATACCATATTTTGTCTTTGGATCTGAATATTTAGACGAATATTCTA
Source organism: Phoca vitulina (assembly GCF_004348235.1). Taxonomy (NCBI): domain Eukaryota; kingdom Metazoa; phylum Chordata; class Mammalia; order Carnivora; family Phocidae; genus Phoca; species Phoca vitulina. The sequence goes on along the minus strand of NW_022589769.1, from coordinate 376,137 downwards.
AATTCAATTGCATTATTTAAGGATAACGATTGCGCCGCAACGTTTTTTGGAAAAAAAAAAAAAACAAAAAAAAAAACTGAGTAACTGTTATTTCGTAACTACAGTTGGTACAAATTTGGAGTCGTGCATGCCTTCCTGCTGGATTCTTCAGTGTGTATTCATTCAGCTCAAAAGACCAAGATTCAAACAAGGTCACTTGAATACATAAAGAATAGAAGAAAACGTTTGTACTGACATATTCTATCCACTTCATAGGTCTCCATTCACAAATTTGCTCAGCCCCTGCAATCTCACAGAGCGCCAGCAGATGGAAGCAAATAACTTTGTAAAATACTGAAAAGCGCGAAGCACTATTACCAGAGCATCCCATTCACGGAGTCTGTAAACTTCTTGAAATTTTATAATCTATCTGCTCCCTCAAAATTGAAGTCTCAAATGACTGTATGCTTTAATTAATAAGCTTTAATTACTTACCAGGAATGTGTTAATTTGAGAAAGCATTTTATTAGTATGTGTTTAAGAAGGTTCAGTATGACCGAGATCCCTGTTTCAAGGCACAGAATACTCCAAAAACAGGAAGTTTAAATCTGACTGTGAAGACTGAGAATTTACTTCAGAGCTGTTTTGCCTGAATTCATACAAATGGCAAAAAAAAAAAAAAAAAAAAAGTATGTAAACTAAGATCTCAACATAAATCCATTCAACCAAGAGAGTAGAATCTACTTTAGTGGGCTATCTCAGAATGCAATGTTTCTGACTTTATAAATGTTTGAGAGGAATTTTAAGTGGGGGATGGGTTATGGGATATTTTCTTTGGGAGAGAGGTAGCAGGAAAGAGCTGTAGAAGCCAGAAAGACCACAAAACAATTCCCAAGCCCCATCTTTAGCAAATAAAGATAGCAGGTCTTTCATCTTAGAATTGTGACTTCTTTCTTTGAAGACTGCACCCTCACCCCCCCATGAATTATTTTGTTCTCTTCATCCTATGTTTTTTGCAGCTTAGTTATCAGGGGACAAGAGAGAGTTGGCAGGAACCCTGGCAGCCCAGGGCTGCTGGCTCAGCACAATTAAATTTGCTACCGAGGAAGGCAGCCCCCTCTCAGGTAGGAGCAGCATGTCACCAAGGTAAGCTCAAACCAAGGGTCTGTTTGCAAATAAGAGCTATGCATTGGCATCACAGCAGGGGTTTAATGAGAGCGCTTTTAATTAACTGTAAAAGTAATTACCCATATTAGATGTAAATCGCACTTGTTTTTACATGAGGTGAATAATTTTAGTGCAGCTTTTAAGAAGAATACTTCTAGAGGGGCTGTCAGCGGCACGGGCTCTTAACAAGTCCATGTGTTTAAAAACAGTATGTAGGAGAAAAACACCAGCCCAGGAAGCCTTGGGTTTGTCACCTGGCTTCTGCCAGCTATGCAGCTTCCCTTCACTTATAGCAGGCCCCAGCAGCTGAGGACACCCCCACCACAGCTGCATACTCAGAGAAGCACCCCCACAAAAACTCCCAAACCCTGTCAGGTTTTTGTCCTATTACATTTTGTTTTGTTGTGTTGTCTTCTTGGCTTTTAGCCTCCTGGATGATCCCCAGCACTTCCATTGATGGGCTTTTGTGAATAATTAAGGGACTCAGCCCAAAACATAGGAACTGGAGGGAAGATGAAGGAAGAAGCCCAACAGGCCACTGGTGTGTGCCTTCCATGACTAAGGTGGATATTGTCCAAAGGACAAAACAGATTCCTGATGAGGAAGCAAGTGCAGGAACAAGCAGCCCAGGCTCACGGGGATCCTGGGTACCTTCAAGGAGCCAGGCGATTGCACCCAGGAGCTTCAGGGCAGGACCTCTGATGCAGACAGATGTCCGCATGACCAGCACCAAAACAAAAAGGCAGCTCTCCAATGGATTTATAAATAGTAGGAGAAAAAGTGGAGGTGAGTGTTGGGAGGGAGCGGGGCTGAACTCCTTGGGTGGGGAACGGTGTTAACATGCCATCCTCCGGGCTCTTGAAATTTCCCTGAATTAGCAAAGTGTGAGGTGGGCCCCTGAACTTCCCATTTGAACCACAGAGAAGCATAAACAGCCAGGATAGAGTTTGCAAATACAAAATTACTGGGTAATTATTTATACTTTGATAGGCACCTTCATTAAGGGATTTGAGGATGCAATTATCAAATTGAAGTTTAGTGCACTCCAGTTAAGCAACGGAACTGAACATCAGGAAAGCAGCTTGCAGAAAGGCGGGTTTAAGCCCTGCCCACTGAGTGGGCCAGCAGCTTAGCTGTCAATCAGGTCCTTTTTAAAAAGAAGACTGGCCTTCCATTTGAAGAGCCAGCTACCACCGTGATTGTTTTCCTGTCTATAGTCTCCTTTGGGTTTTGGTTGCTGTTGTGTTCTTATTAATGCTTGTGGTTGATCTTTGCCTTATAACAACCCCAAGAGGGGGCTAGAGCAGGAAATGTACTGGTTTAATACGATGCCCTGAAAACTTAATCTGGTTCAAGGTCAACTGAAAGAGGAGCCAGACGTGGAACTTGTGTCTCTCACAAGGAGCTTTTTATTCCTTACTATAGGGCCACATGTGTTTTCCCAGCGTCCCCTACATCTGACATAATGTAGCTATTTCCCACATTGACTACATAAAGGATTCAAATTAAGAAAAAAAAAATAAAGAATATAGCCTGGTTCTTAATTAATATACCAACCTCTTGAGGAAATGTGACACAGTGAACATTCAGCAATACTAAGATAATGAAATAATTCACAATGATATATGAGGGCAAAAGCAATGAGAACTTGTATTTTAATTTCACCTCCATCTATGGATCAAAATACGTAAGACAGAAGACTCAGGAATGAGTCTACCTTGCTTCAAATCTTGCCTCTGCCACTTAATAGCTGTGTGACTTTATGAGCAACTTATCTGTGCCCTCAGTTTTTCAGAAAATAGGATTAGTATCAGTCCGGATACCATCAGGCCGGTGTTAGTATTAAGCTGAGATAAAGCACATAAAGCGCTGTCATGTAGTCAGTGTTTGTTTTTATAGTTGCAATTTTTAAACATTATTATATTTATCTATATTCATTAGATATTATTCTGTATATTAGATAAATTTATTATCATTATTATTCTTTCTTCTCTATATGAGATGGTTCTAAACACTGCATGAATTCTGTGTCACTGCTCTCTCTGTCCATTAAATGGATCCCTAGGGAAACAAAAGATGGGAATTTCAAAGAGCACAAGTCCCCTGGGAATTGATGCTGCTAGTCTGCCTCAACACTAAACTGCTCTTATAAGGATCTTCACACCACAAGGACTAAACAAAACCACTTAATTAATATTTAATCTCCTTCTAGGAATCAGATATCCCAAAAACACATCTAATGGTCAAAGCAAGGATTATGCCAATAAGAGAAGGTACAGCACAACTGAAGTCCAACAGAGCTAGTGCAAACTATCTGGGGAAAAAAAAATAGCATTCTTGGGGCGCCTGGGTGGCTCAGTCGTTGAGCGTCTGCCTTCGGCTCAGGTCATGATCCCAGGGTCCTGGGATCGAGCCCCGCGTCGGGCTCCCTGCTCTGCGGGAAGCCTGCTTCTCCCTCTCCCACTCCCCCTGCTTGTGTTCCCTCTCTTGCTGTCAAATAAACAAATAAAATCTTTAAAAAAAAAAAAATAGCATTCTTGTATTACCTCTTGAGTATACAGAGATGAGTTACCAGTTTCCAAGAAGTGGCTCTGCTCTATGGGTGTTATGAATGAGACAACACTAAGTGTAGAAATTTGCTTTTGGAGGGCCAAACATTATATAAACGTGTAACACAAGATATTCAATCTGCGTGTACATATCTTCACTCATCAGAGAACATTATATCTTGGTTTAGCTTCCAATGGAAAATTCCTAAGTTTGACAACATGGATCTAAAAGTTAACATACCAAAAAAAAAAAAAAAAAAAAAAACTTTTTTTTTTTTTTTTTTTTTTTTTAAGATTTATTTATTTATTTTGAGGGATAGAGTGCACAAGCTGGGGGAGGGACAGACGAAGAATGAGAATCTCCAGCACACTCCCCTGCTGAGCAGGGAGCCAGAGGTGGGGCTCCATCCCAAGACCCTGAGATCATGACCTGAGCTGAAACTAACAGTCAGATGCTCAACTGAATGAGCTACCCAGGTGCCCCAAAAGTTTATTTTTTTATAATAATAAATTTATAAATCTAAATAGGCAGACCCTGAACTTCGGATCCCCAAGAGTAAATCTAAAAATCACCAGAGTTATAACCACTTAAGCTTTTTCAGAAAAATGAAATAGAAATATGGATGTAAATGTTCTTTCCCAAGCCATGTGATTTATTAGTAATCCACTCTGCAAAACACTCATATCAATTCTTACATGAGCACAGGAAAAAATGTACCTTAAAAGAGACAGTTTAGGATAATTACATTTCGCTGCTTGTTCACCCTCTTTCCCAAATGCCATGTTTACTTGCAGAAACTGTCATTTGGTTTTTATTCACAAAAAGAGAATTAAGAATATTCCTTTAAAGTTCTGATTACTTTTTCTTTTGCGTTGGCAGGCCTATACAATTTATAGGACATAGACATTATGTTGGGAAAGAGTAGCAGAAATCTAAGCTTATCCCTCAGGATGTCTTAAATACCTCAATTATCCATACTGTCCTGGGAACAAGGTAAGAAACAAATACTGACTAATCCCAATTAGGAAGGCTGATCTCTTTAAAAACAGAAATTTTGTCACTTTAACCCTTTGGGGTGAAATCCCTATAAAATGTTTGTCTCCACTTTCTAAAACATGGATAGTTGGTTCTGACTCAGTACAATGCCACCTCCAAGATGCTAACCTTAGCAAGTTTTGCCCTCCTGCTAAATAGTCCCAGATTGTTGTGTTCTTGAACAATATGTAGACGTATGTCAATGTTCTTCTAATGTCTGCTTTCATGCCTAGCTGTACTTCCTGCTGTCATTTCTTTTAATTTGGTTCTAGATTCACAACCAGTTGTCTGGATAGAGTTTCAACCTTTTGTTTTAAAAAAATTATTTATTTGAGAGAGAGAGAGAGAGAGCATGTGGGAAGAGGGGAGGCAGAGGGAGAGAGAGTCCCAAGCAGACTCAGCGCTTAGCACAGAGCCCAACCTGGGGCTCAATCCCACAACCCTGAGATCAAGATCTGAGTGGAAACCAAGAGTCGGACGCTCAACCGACTGCGCCACCCAGGCGCCCCAGAGTTTCATTCTTTTTAAATATTTAAAATTAAATATATGTTCTGGTGTTTGTCTGCTGCTTGTTTGTTTACTAACTTCTACATTTGTGAGTTTCAGATGATCAACCATAACAGAAATCTGTCTGGTTTCTGATATATTAATTAGAGGATTAATACCTTTTTAATATTTGGTTGCTTTTTGTTCAGATGCATTTGATATTGACCTGAACGTATGAGCTTGATTTTTCAAGTGTGTTTAAATAGTTTATGTTGGGTAAAATATATAAATACATAAAAAGAAAAATAAGTTTCCTTTTGGTACCATAATCACCCCAAAGCAATTCTGAATTGGTGAAAGCATGGAACTACCTGGATTTATTTAAATTACAGGGGAGTGAGCCATGCCCTGACCAATCCCACCTCCTTTCCTAGATTCATATTCTATGATGTTCCTCCCCAGATACTGCATTCTGTATGAATCTATCTGTTCTTAAACATTTTTATGTTCCAGAAAGTTGGCTCACTGTGTCCCCTTAACCTGAATCACTCTCCCTCTGCTTACCCAACTACCTGCTTACCAAAGCTAATTTCACCTCTTGCTCTGCTCTGTCCACCCAGAACAGACTGCTCTCTGGCACCACCCTCTACTTGCACCTCTGCTGCAGGGTTGAGCTCATCTGCATATGTATTTCCAGTGCACTGTATTTGTGCCTATCTCTTCCATGACATTATCAGCTCCTCAAAGGCAAGGGTACCAAAACCAACTAGCCTTCTTTTAAAAAGCCATCCTTAGTGATAAAATGTGTGTGTATGTATGTATGTGTGTGTGTGTGTGTGTGTATATATATGTATATATATACACACATATATATGAGATGTATATAATATATATAAAGAAAATATAAAATAAATATAAATATATTTTATATTTATATAGTATAAAATAAATATATAATATATACAATAAATAAGTCTATATTATGTATCATATATATGATATATAGTATATATAAAATATATTATATATAGAGAGATATATATTGGTATAAAACTTCACTGAATCCCATGAGGCAGACACAATGATTATCCCCATTTTAGAGAAAACAAACTCAAGAGAGGTTAGGTTTCTTGCCCAAGGTCACAGAGCTGACAAATGTTGGTTCTACGAATTAAACCTGGTTTATTTTACCCAAAAGCTGGTGATCTTAACTACTTAGCCAACTGGTCTTCCTGTTGAACTCATCATCATTTTCTTAAAACAGTAACCCAGCCCACAGGAAAAATTTGTTTTTAATGGAGAAGTTCATGAACACACAACAGAAGGCAGTCTTGCTATTTATTCGCTTTTCTAACCATTTTGAGCTTCCATCAATTACTCAGTATGACTGGTGTAACAGAATATACGAATGTGTGTGTATTTTTGTGTTTAAGAAAAATGCATATAAAGGGTTTAACGCAGAGCCTGGATTTATAAGTCACTAATACATATGCCCAATTACAATCTTCACTAACTGGCTTCTAAGCAAGCAACAGTGTGGCCTCCTATAGGCAGGCTCAAGAGTCTACAGACTTAAATACTGCAGAAGACTTTCTGCCTACCTGTGGAAGAAGAGTATTTCTTGGTCTATAGCCACAAACAGCAATTCTGAGCATATGACCTGTCCTAACACCCCCACATTGACACTGGGGTACTCATCAAGCTTTGTCTGTAAGATGGATACAGCCTTCCCCCAAGGGCTTGCAAAAAGGCATGCCATGGGGAAGAAACCGGCCAACCCCAGAAAAACACACCAAGAATTTATATTCCAATCTCTCCCCCGCCTTTTTTTTTTTTTTTTTTAAGTAACCTCTGCCAGGACCCCGGACAACGGGAAGCTCTCAACCTATTTTGGAGGCTTACAATTTCCCATCAGCTTCCTGTCGGAGAGCTCAAATGGTCCCATCCCCTTATATAAGGTTAACAGGTTTTAAGAAAAAAGATCAGCTCTGGTAATAGCAAATATAATGAAAAAGAAGAGCCACTGCCGATAAAGTCAGCCTAAGTCACTCTCTGAGGTCACAGGCCTCGAGGATGCTGCAAGCTTTATCAATGAGTTCCAGGTTGGGTAGGCCTGGCAGACACTTCAGCTGAAAAGGAGCTTTGCTGGGTATCACATGGGCACAGCAGCATCAGAGGAATTCCTCAAGCAAAACCCCCGTGCCAGCCTACCTTCTTACCTTGGAAGGTTCTTTCTTGTTCCACTGAAATCCATCAATAGTGGCAAGAGACACTGTGTCTCTGTCTCCCTCCCACCCCCGCCAGTGGACTGATGAACACAGGCAGGTAAACTCCATGCTGCTTATAAAATCCTAGTTCTCTACAGAGTTGAGATCTTTTATTCCAGTTTTATGGAGATATAATAGACACACCACACTGTGTAAGTTTGAGGTGTACAACATAATGATTTGATATATGTATATGTTGTGAAATAAAGACCACAATAAGTTTAGTAAATATCCATCACCTCACACAGTGACAAATTTTTTCCCCATGATGAGAATTTTTAAGATCTACTCTCTTCACAATTTTCAAGTACACAACACAATACTGGAGACTGCAGCCACCGTGTTGTCCATGAGGTTCCAGAGCTGATTCACCTTGTAACTGAAGTGTATACCATTTGACCACCTTCACCCAATTCCCTTACCCTTTACTCCTTGCCTCTGGCAACCACGAATCTATTCTCTGTTCCCATGAGTTTGGGGTTTTTTTCAGATCCACATGTAAGTAGGATCTGTCTTATTTCACTTAGCATAGTGCCCTCAAGGTCTATACATGTTGTCCTAAATGGCAAGATTTCCATCTTTCTAGTTGCTGAATGTCACTCTCTGTATGTACCATATCTTCTTTATCCATTCATCCATTGATGGACACTTGGGTTGTTTCCACATCCTGGCTATTGTGAATAATGCTGCAATGAATATGGAGGCTCAGGTATCTCAAGATGATGATTTTTCCTTCAGATACATATTCAGAAGTGTTCTACTTTTAATTTTTTTGAGGAACCACCATACTGTTTTCCAGAGGCTGTACCAGTTTATATTCCCACCAACAGTGTATAAGGGCAGATATTTTTTTTCTGGATATCTTTATAATAGCTGGTCCAAGGTTTCCCAAATCTGTGGTTGTTATTGCTGTTTGGATTTTTAGCTAGCATGTAATGAGTACTGACCTGTGGCAAGCACATCCTGAAATGGGTTACATGCATCACTTCTACAACAATCCTATGCAGGAAGTTTTACTATTATCTGTACTTCAGGGAGGAAGAAGGTAAGGTTCAGAAAAACAAAGTAATTTTTGTTCAGGACATATAAGTGGTAGATACAGTTATCAAATCCAGGTATATCCTAATGAAATATTCATCAAACTATGAAATTTCTCTCTTTGAAACCCTAATGGCTTCCCAGACCACTGAAGATGAAATCCAACTCCCCACAGAGCCCTGTTTGACCCATCCCCTAGCGACTATCCCTATCTACCATTGCTCACTCCACATTAGCCACACCGACCTTCTTACAGCATCTCAGATGCAGTGGCTATGCCGACCTTTGGGTGTTTGCTTGCTTCCCCCCTGCAAAGCTCCCCCCCCCATTCTGGTGTGGGTTCCAACCCCAGCTCATCACTGGGCTGTGCCCCTGACATGTGGTAATGCTCTACCATCTCTCTCTCTTTTCTTTATTGTACTATTTTTTTCACTTACAACATTGATCTTGTTTATTTTTCTCTCTACATCTACTAGACTCAGCTCCATGAAAGCAAGGTCTTTCACTTGCTTTTTTTCTGTGCTGGATCCTCACCTAGATCAGTACCTGGCAGATAGTATCTGTTCAGTGACAAATGGAGTAACTTAAAGAATGTGATGTCTGAGTCTGCTTTTACCCACCTCCCTACACCACTTGCCCTTTCTTTGGGGTTATTTCCCCCCCCCCAAAAAAATGTTTCAAAATAATCAGGGTCTTTAAAAAACATATTTACTTTACCTTCTTACAAGGTTCTGCCTTCCTTTTTCTTAAATATGCATTAAAGATCCATTTGCTTCTCTTACTACCTCCCACCTCTCCCCCTCTCCTCCCCTGCCTTTCTCTCCCTCCTCCTATTCAATGCACATACATTTTTTGGTTTTATTCTATTTGTCTCTTTACTTTTCCTTATCTTTCTATTTACCTACCCCTTAACCTCTAATTCTTTCTCAGATCCACAATTTCCAAAGTCTACTTCAATTACTCTGGCTTAACCTTCTAAATTTCTATCTGCCTTTGCATGTTAGGGTTTCTTTCTCTTTCCTTGTGCATGTACCCCCTCCCAGTATTCCCTGCCCCCCTTCTAATTTTGTCCATATTAAATGTCTTTCCTGATTTATTTCCAGCCAGGTCGGCAATCAACCAGCTAAATCCAAGTGCAGCCCTCCTCTCTCAACCAAATCCATATATATTCTATAGGGTACATTTAAATGTTTTTATTGAAGTTAATGTACACACATAGAGGATCATATATCATAGCTGTTGGGCCAGAAGTCCCTGGGGGATAGAACTGCCCCTGGTTGAGGACCATTGCTCTAGAGGAAAGTCACCTTGATCATTAACAGGTCAAGAGATATAGGTAATCTGCCATTAGGACATCCTTTCCATGATATGTTGTCATAAACCCCCACCCACCAATGTCAGGAATATAAACTTGACTACAAATACACAGGTACCTACCAGAGATGCTCTTGCTATCATGAGTGTTAAGAATCAGCTAGTTCAGGGTGCCTAGTTGGCTCAGTCGTTAAGCATCTGCCTTTGGCTCAGGTCATGATCCCAGGGTCCTGGGATCGAGCCCCGCATCGGGCTCGCTGCTCGGCGGGAAGCCTGCGTCTCTCTCTCCCACTCCCCCTGCTTGTGTTCCCTCTCTAGCTGTCTCTCTCTCTGTCAAATAAATAAATAAAATCTTAAAAAAAAAAAAAAAGAATCAGCTAGTTCTGGCTTCATGTTAAATTTTTGATGCCTACTAGCTGTGATATTTGAACAAATGAGTTAACTCAATAGAATTTTAGCTTTCCAGTCTGTGAAGTGCATATATTACAAGTGTTTCCCTCATAGGGCTGTTCTGAGTATTAAAAAAGATCATGTAAGAAAGACACCTCAAGCAGGACCTTGCATAGAGGGATGTTATGATTATCATCAAGCCAGATTATCAGATCATCACCATCGTCAACCTCATCCTCTTTTGAGTACAGTCCCATTAAGAGAAAAAAAATTCCCTCCAGGAACTGATGGATTGACCAAGCAAATAACATCCTCTCTCTTCTTCCCCCAACACATTTTCTCTCTGCTCACCTCTCTTTTCCTTCTTTTGGGTGTGTGTAGAAGAGAAAGAAGAGGCAAGAGAAAGTAGCAGGAGGGCAAGGATGAAGAAGCATCCCCCATCTCTCTCTGTCAGGGACAGGGAATCCAAACTGAATAATACATTCAATGAGTTACTTAATTAACTGGGTGAAGGTGAAGCTGAAACAGCTGAGTTAAATAATGAGATGTCAAGCACAGAAGCTTAGACCAAGGAGGGATTTGAAAACACTCTTCCTGTCAGAAGAAACCACAGGATTTTTTCAGGCAGATGACACTAAGGGGTTTAATCTTTCCATTTTTGTCCTTCTGAAAGCAATGGTCTTAAAAAAAAAAATCTACTGAAATAAGGCCAAATGTAAAATTAGCATTTATGTAGCAGAGGTCATTAAAATGAGTTAGCCCAGGCCCTTTATAACATTAAGCCAGTACTAAAATGAGAAGAATAAAAAATAAAAAAAAAAATAAAAGGTCTGGTTAAAAGGATCTTAAATGGAGAGGCTGTTGCTAATAGCAAGGCTATCTCAGAAGGACTAATTAAGCTAGAAATAAATGTGGTTCAAAGGGAAAGGCTATTGTGTGATCCACCTAAATGTCAAATGGCTGACCACAAGACTCACCTGCTGTTAATTAAAATCGAGTTGTCATCCCCAGTTAAGGGGCTGTGAGCATCTCTCTCAATGCTCTGAGAAGATTGTAGCCAGACACCCACCTTCCCCACCCTCATTCATCCTGCCAATTAATGTTGATTTTCATCTACATGTTTCAGGGTCAAAAGACAAAAGCATAACCTACTTTTTGAAACCAAGACAGCTGATCCCAACGTAAGTATTTGTGACAGTATGAGTACTTAAAAAATAAAATGTAAATCAAGGCTGACTTTGAAAAATTGTAACCGTTGGTACTCTCAGAGCAAAAAGTCGTTAAACATCCTCAATTAGACAAGTAACACTGTGTTTCTTCCCATTCATCTTGGACATTACATCAGTGTAGCCTTGCACGTTTTATACGCTCATGTTCTTTCTGAAGACATTGCTAATAGGACTAGCTTACCGGTTCCCTAGGTATGTAACTGCCAAATACAGGCACATGATCACACACTTAACAATTTTTGCCACTTCTGCATGCCACCTGTACTATTTATCCACTACAAATTATACACAGACACGCATATCTATGCATGCATACATATACACATTCACTTTTTAATTTAATCTATCCATGTAATCATAGGTTTAGTATGCAAATTGTTTAATACACACACATATCTAAACTTCTTGGAAATGATGGTTCTGTATCTTCAGAGAAATTCATGTCACACAAGTGCACCCAGCTGTCAGCTCTCATCAAATGGTGCACTTAAGATGTGTGTATTTCTTTTTTTTTTTTTTAAAGATTTTATTTATTTGACAGAGAAAGACACAGCGAGAGAGGGAACACAAGCAGGGACAGTGGGAGAGGGAGAAGCAGGCCAGGTCCTGCACCCAGGACCCCGGGATCATGACCCGAGCCGAAGGCAGACGCTCAACGACTGAGCCACCCAGGCGCCCCAAGATGTGTGTATTTCAATAGAAATCAATTTTACCTCAAAAAAAAAAAAAATGGACATAGTGAGCTCTTGTTAAAGATCTGCTTCCTAAAGTGTTCAAGGTTAGACGGTATTAGTGTCAACAAGTCACTTTTTTTTTTTTTAAAGATTTTATTTATTTATTCATAAGAGACAGAGAGAGAGAGAGAGAGAGAGAGAGAGGCAGGCTCCCCGCTGAGCAGGGAGCCCGATGCGGGACTCGATCCCAGGACCCTGGGATCATGACCTGAGCCGAAGGCAGACGCTTAACCATCTGAGCCACCCAGGCACCCAACAACTCACTTTGAAATGCATAAAAACCAAAATAAGATGGACTGGTGATGGATAGATGGATAGACTGTGATAAAACAAATATGTTAAAATGTTAATTCTAGTATCTTGCTGGTTGGTATATCAGTGTTCATGACTCTTGCATCTTTTCTATATTTGAAAAATAACGTAAGATGTTGAAAAAAAATACATACCTGAAATTACAACCAAATGCTTATCCATACACCACAAAAAATAAAATTACACCTATTGGAACATACTCCAGTCTTAGCAGCACCCTAGTGGTCTACAGCAGTCTACAATCAATGAACACTTCATGGGAAGGTTGCCAAATTTTGAACAAGATACAAAATATACTTCCGTTACTACTGAGTATACATTCTTAAAAGTGTTCTCCAGAGAGAACAGGGAGCTGAGCAAGATATCTAAGCTGTAAGAGGCCAACTGTTAACATTCAACTGATATCCCAGAACGACATCTGGTCTACTACAATCAGAACCAGAAGATGGGGGAACTTTGCCTCATGAACAAAGAAGGGAGTCTGATCAGACTCCTATATATTTATGTTTAAACAGTGTGACCCACAGATGCCTTTATGAACACCCGGAGACAGGGCACATCACAGCAACAATTATATTTTTACCGCTGTTGTCAAGTTTACTGATGTTTAGCGTGGGCCTTGAAAAGAAAAAGGTTGAAGATAATCACTACTTCAGGGAGTAATTGTTTTAAGCTACTCAGTATTACAGAATGTCTAAATGTTTCCTGTGAATATTCTCCTTTTACAGTGAGACACATTCAACTTTATTCAAACATTACCCCTGCCCTGTGGGACAGGCCTGTCTGTTCATAGTTTAGCTATAGCTTCATCTTCCACCAAATTCCCATCCTCCCTCCAGCTTCATGGAATGGTTGACCCTTCCCACTACCATGCCTTTGTTTTAGAAGGTGCTGCTTATTTGTATAAAAGTTTACTTCATTCACCACATGCCATGGATTCTTAAGATTCCATATAGGGGTTAACAATTTTCATTCCTTCCCATTCCTCCATGAATGCACCCATGACCCATGGACTAGGGACTTACTCCAACCCTCTACTATGTTAGGAGTGTTTTGGGAAGCAAGTGTCCAGTCTTCTCCCTCACTCAATCTACCTCACTGGGGGTAGAAGGACTTTTCTGATAGGTGTGCTCCTCTATCTCCCTCTCCTCTCTTTCTCGGCCTGATACCTCCAAACAACACATTTTTCTTTTCACCTCTGTTTCCTAAGCTCACCTAGGACAGGTAAGCACACCTAGGGCAGTGTCCAGAGTCCCACCTTCTAGAGGCCAGCTTTATGCTCCATCTCTCTGAATCTCATTCCTCTGTGGTAAGAGGTATAGCAATGTCCTCTATACCGCTCAACTAGTTCCACAGTCTAGATGTGGCTGTAGAGATAAAGGGAGTTGGGTGAAAGCCAATTTCATCTTGGGGAAAAGCAACAGGATAGAAGCACAAATTCTGGAGCCAGACCGTGTAGATTATATTCCTGGTTCTTTCACATTCCAGATTGGTGGCCTCAATTTGTGCCTCTGTGCCTCAATTTCTTCAGCTTTAATTTGGGGAGTAGGGGTGATAATAATAGTTTGTTTTCAGGGTTATTAGGATGATTAAGTGGGTCCTTTTTTAGTATAGAGTCCTTCAAATTACACCTGACACACAATAACTGTTAAATAACTGTCTGCCAAACAAGTATAAAAAGCGCCATTTTCCAATGAAGCTTCATGAGTAAATAAACCGAATTCTATACTTTAATTGCCACTGGGATTGTGTACTTATTTTTCCCTAGGTTGAGAGTCTGTAAGGAAGGAGGAAAATGATGAATCAGCTCCCTCCGTCCTCAGTAACCAGCTCCTAGACAAGCACTTCTCTGTTCTCATGGATCTTCCCTCCTATTCCGAGGAGTGGGCCAGACTTCTAGTGTAGCAAGCCTAGTCCTTCAGTGCTCAACACTAAAGGACACCCAGACAACATTTGCTGAACAGAACACAAAACTCACGGGGCATAAATGTTCCATCTGATCTATATCAGAAGATCAGGAGTACTGAAACACTATGCAATTTAAAAACTAAAAAAAGAAGGAAGAAAAAAAAAAAAACAGAGTTTTAAACCTTGATGAAATGTTGGTACAGAACTACAAGACGCACATCGGTGTGACTTCAGAGGCAGGCAACACTATAATCAGCAACTAAATTATATGAAGCTGTTTCTTTATTTCTGTAATTTGATTGCACATAAATCAATTTTGATTAGATTCAAAAATTACTGAACATGCACCTCAATGAGCTGTCAAGTTTTATCTGATAACGTAAACTTTACATGGGATCAGTGCTAATTTCTACCTAGAGCCAATGTAAGAATCCCCAACAACAATGGCAGACATCATTAAATGCTGCAAATGTAGAAACATAATTAAATTAGCTGATAATCATCATTCTCCTTCTATAGAGGCTCTAATTTAATGCACTTGCAAATGTAATGAGGCTCACCGGGTTGAAAAATATGGTGGAAATAACAGAAACAAGATTACATTAATTGGAAGAGATACTGATAAGGCAGATTGCTCTGCATTTTTTTTTTTTTTTTTTTGGAAAACCACACGGTTCTGAAAACTGTGACGAGACTGGCTTCCACCATAGTTGGAGAGAAATTAGGGAGCATGAGAGTAAGTGGGAAAAACACAACATAGAATGAGAGAACACTGTCTTAAAGTTCTAACAAAGCAATTTATAGTAGTTTCCCCTTTTCCATGGGGGATCCATTCTAAGACTCCCACTGGATGCCTGAAACGATGTATAGTACTCAGCCCTACATATACTTCTCCTGTACACACATACCTATGATAGAGTTTAATTTCTAAATTAGGCACAGAGATTAGCAAAAATACCTAATTATAAAATAGAAAAATTGTAACAATATAACGTAACGAAAGTTATATGGATATTGTTTCTCTCCAAATCTCTAATATACGGGACTCACTCTTCTTGTGATGATGTGAGATAAAATGCCTACATGATGAGATGAAGCAAGGGGGACGATGAAGGTATTGTGACCTAGTGTTAGGCCACTGATAACCCTCTGATAAGACCTCAGAAGGAGGATCGATTACTTCTTGATCCCACTGGACTGTGGGTAACTGAAACCACAGATAAGGGGGGATTACTGTGGTTGCAGCAGAAATACCTTAGAAAGGAAAGGAGCCATAATTTCATATCTCATTTTATAACTGGTAACTTGGCTACAGGAAGATTCTTACTGGGCATGTCTACATACCACCCATGTATTCATTCATTCATTCACTCAAATTGTTATTTTTGTTGGCAAGCATCCACTATTACTCAAACTGGTGTTCTGGAGTGATCCTAATTTATTTTTTTTTATTTTTTATTTTTAAAGACTTTATTCAATCATTTGAGAGAGAGATAGAGAGAGCACAAGCAGGGGGAGAGGCAGAGGGAGAGGGAGAAGCAGACTCCCCGCCGAGCTGGGAGCCTGACATGGGGCTCAATCCCAGGACCTGGAGATCATGACCTGGGCCAAAGGCAGACACTTAACCATCTGAGCCACCCAGCGCCCCCTTCCTAATTTAAACTGACTTGGCTACCTGTACTTCTCACGTTAGTACTTAACCCAACTGCAGTGAAGTAACTGAATGTGAGGTTGTTCTGGAATGTTCCCCTGCCCCAGTACCCACAGGAGGTAGCTTCTTAAAAGACCAGGGCTGGTCCTTAGGGTCTTTCATGATGGCCGACGTGGTACATGCTCATCAGGTGCTGAGTAAGATAAAAGAATTTATTTAAAAATTACCTTCATGGGCTTGACATTTGAATAGTGGGAGGGAATCTCCTTCTCTTCCCCTGTCACGGTTTTACAATCACCTCTAGGAAATTTTCAGTGACCTCAGGAACATGCCACAAAACTTACCAAACAACAACAACAACAAAAAAAACCCCATAAAACACATTTCTGTTCACTTTCATTTAAAACACAGTTACCATGTGGCAACTTCTGAAATAAAAGATGGTCTTGCAAAAATCATTCAAAGTAAAACTGTCCTAACTCCTAAGGCACAGAACATCACTGTGACCAGAACACAAGTGGGTGGAAGGTAAGGTGTTCAGGTCTGTAGAATGCATTGTAAGAGCTCCAGAAGGTCCACGGTTTATTCACCATCATCACTCATTTCTGAGCCTCCTGACAGATATAATAAAGGAAACAGCCCTGCAAAAATCCTGATCTCACCAAAACCAGAAAAATAGCCAAGAATTTCAAGTAGGCAAGGGACAGGCTTTTTTCTTTCCTCTAAGAATTCAGAAGACAGACTACAAAAGTAGCTTTGTAAAGAAAGGAATGAGACATTTCACTGACCCAAAGTGTCTTTCCCTGGCTTGCTTTGGAGGAAAGGGAGTAATCATATCAGCCATATGCACTACTTATCTCCTACATCACATGCAAGTTGCATTCCTTTGCATAGTTCTTTTTTTTTTTTTTTTTTTTTTGCCATTTCCCCCCATATATTCCTTTTCTGTGGTATATAATTGTGAGATGGATCACAGAAAAGAATTTCCACATAGCACTATGCAGCATGGAATCATTATCAGTCACCACATGAAACTAACAACCAGACACATTCCTTGTAATTTAGGATTCATTGTCCCTCGTGCTGTGGTCTCTGCTCCCCACCTTCAGTGTAGCAGCCGAGCAAACACCAGCTTTCAAAATTCAGGTCAGCTCTGCTTCCCTTACAAAGGATCCCCTCCCTCTTCTGCCCCAAGATCTCATATTTATTAGCTTAATTTGTTTGCATGCATCTTTTGATCTCTTTGTACTAGAATGTAAGCTGCTGGGTGGAGGTAGAGATGTGGGGAAGCCTTTGCTAGTTCGCCAACACGCTCAGTTCTCATAATACTGCCTGGGACACAATAGGTGCTTAATAAATACATGTAAGTAGCAGACTGACAAAAGTCAACAAAAAATACATTTGGTTAAAGGAGCTTTGCTAAAGACGTGGCAGTGAAATAGCTATTGCCATTTAAATAGTTGTCCCTTTTATTTGTTTAAAAATGTTTCCAGTTCTTTTCAGAGTCTAAAGAAAGAGGCCTATAAGAGAATTAAATTTATTAACTAGCATCTTCCGAGAATCCACTGTGTTGCCCAACTTGACAGAATAACAGCATGGACAAAAACAACAAAAACTGAATTCCATGTTTGCTCTGTGCCCAGAACTGTGCTGCAGGCTTCAAGTACATCAGTGGCACTGAGTATCATGATTTTCATTTAAAAAAAGGCAAAAATCCAAGCATGATCTTTCAAAGAGGAAAACTCAGAAGGAGAGACAGGGGCTCATTCACTTAGTCATTCATTCATCCTCTTTTGTTATTTTATATGTTCCTTTACTTCTTATGTATGCTTATGTATGTTATGTATGTGTGTTTATATATGTTATGCATGTGTTATGTGCATTTATGTACATAAACACCTTGATTTCAGACTTCTGGTTTCTCAAATTGTGAGAGAATAAATTTGTCTTGCAAATTTTTGTTTGCAAATGTTTATGTATGTTTATATATAAACATATGTTTATATGTTCATTTACTTTTTCACCCCTTCATTCAAAAAATTCCTTAAAGGGGGCACCTGGATGGCTAAGTCAGTTAAGCATCTGACTCTTGATTTTGGCCCAGGTCATGATCTCAGGGTTGTGAGATCGAGCCCCACATCAGGCTCAGCACTAGGCATGGAGCCTGCTTGAGATTCCCTCTCTCCCTCTGCCACTACCTCCCCTCTCATCCCTCTCTCTCCTCCTCTGTCTAAAAAAAAAAAAATCCCTTAAGGGATGCCTAGAATACGCCAATGACTCAATAAAAGATTAAAATGTTCCACAACTATTCCCTTTCTACCCAGACACCCGCTCAAACCAGTTTACCAGTCTCGGATCTTTTAATGGTCTGAAAATGAGGCAAGCACCTGTGGCTGACGTGAACTTTGCAACACTACGTAGCTCCTCCGTGTGACAACTTTTTCTAAGTTCATTTTCGCTCAGCCCTTCAGTTATTTTTTTTTTAAATCAATACATTCACATTAAATGAGTGCCCATCTTCTTTGTTAAGTATCCCTGAAGATGTTTTATCTGATCTGGGTGTTCTTCCAACTGGTATGAGCTTTCCCAGAGGTCAGCACATGTCCTCGGACTGGCCAACAAGAGCACGGAGTCTGTCTAGCTCCAGTGATTAGCACAGAAGTGGATTTATTCCTTAAGCCAGGTAATCAGAGCTAATAAGCATTAGTAGCCCAGGTCTTCTGAGGTTTGCTCGGTTTGCACTGAGGTTGATATATAGGTATGTGTAGTGGATTGAACTGTCCCCCCCAAAAGATATATCCAAGTCCTAACCCTTGGTACTTGTACCTGGATTGAGAGTAGACTCTAAATCCAAAGACTAGTGTCCTGATAAGAGAAAGGAGAGCAAGATTTGAGGCACAGGGACACACAGAGAAGAAGGTCATGTGACAACAGGGGCAGAGATTGGGGTGATGTGGCTACAACCCAAGGAAAGCCCAGGGTGCCACCAAAAGGTAGGAGAGATGGATAGCAGGGATTCTTTTTCAGAAAGAACCCCACAAACACCTTGATTTCAGACTTCTGGCTTCTCAAATTGTGAGAGAATAAATTTGTCTTGCAAGCCACCAGTTTGTGGTAACTTGTTACAGCAGCCCCAGGAAACCAATACACTGAGGGTCCATGTAGACTTTTCGGTGACCATATATGGATAACCTCAAGAATAAAACCAACAAAGCTGAAAGCAGTTGGGAGAAGTGGAAAAACAGAGCTTGGCAATGGTGCCCAATGTCCAGGCTTGCCAAAAAGCCAGTCCTACCCTTAAACACTAGTATCATAAGCATTAAGAAACCCTCTGTATTTTCCTTGTTTTTGTTTGAGAGAAGCTTAGTTAAGAGTTCTATCTACTGCAACCTAAAGAGTCTTAACTAAGCAGAAAGCCATAAATTGAATGAGAAAAGAGATAATTGTAGAATGGGTTGAATTGTAATTGATGTAGTTTCACAAACTGGTCTGTAGAAAGTGGGTACATTGCCAAGCCCTCCCCACCTTTCATGGGAAGCTTGGCATGGAGAGCTATTTAAGGAGTGAGACTGGACTGAATATATTCCCTTGTATCGAGATACACCAGCCAGAGTGCTGAGGCCACCAACTCATCATCACGGCACCTGAAATTATTAGAGTTCTGCTGTAGCAACAGTGTTAGACAGGCTGCCTCTCTGCTTAAGGGAACAGAGGCGCGAGACATCAGGCATTGCTTTTCCTTCCCTACCAGAACATGCTATCAGTCTCTAGCTAAGTGCCATGCGTGTTAAGTGCCTGGACGTCATTTTAATTGGAATGCAACCCCGACCCTTGGGAAGCTCTTTACTGCCCTGTCCACTGTACTCCTCGATTCCCCGGGAAATGATGAAGCTCTTCACATACTGTCTTTGCAGCCTGGGACTCAGGGCTATAAATAACCCTCCTGCATTCTCTGTGTTGTGTTCTCACCCTGTAACTCTGCTGTTGTGGATGGCTGTGCTCATTCCTCATCTAATGGGAGGACAACAGCAGGAGTAAACATAGTGTTCCAGGCAGTGAATTCTTCATCAAGAAAAATACGAGGCAGCTGCACCTGGCACACAAAACGGCTCCAAGGACACTGCGTTGGTGGATTCTGCTAAATGTTTACCTTGAGTGGTCAGCTTTAGAATACATTAGAGCAGGCTGTCTTTTCCTTTTCTGGTGCCAACACCCCACATTCAAGTTTGAGGGTGAAGACAAGGATTCTAGAACCAAGTGCACATGGATTTGAAACCCAAGTCTGCCGTGTACTAGCCATAAGTTCTTGGGCAAGTTATTTAACCTTTCTGCATCCTGATTCCCTCCTCTATGAAATGAGCATCCTAACAGTACTTGCTTCAGACAGCTGTGTGAGGATTAAATAAAACAACCCACATTAAGTGCCTAGTGGTAACAAAAAGACACCAGTTATTATGCTTGTGGATTGCAATTATTATTTAAAAAAACAAAACAAAACAAAACAAAACACGAGGCCCAAAATGGAGTCACTTATGCTAAGCCCACACCAACAAACCAGGACTTCATACCTAACCTAACTGCAGTTTCAGCCTTTCCCAGGGATGTGGCCTTTAACCAGTCTGTAGTTAACCTGGTCAGCACAGTGAGGTCATCTGCCTGTAGGCCCCTTCCATCCCCTAAAGGAAGGGAACCTTGCCTGAAACAGTCCACTGTTTGCCACAATAACTTCCTTGCCCCGCCTCCTTCTGCCTATGAAAGTCTTCCATTTTGCACAGCCCTTCAGAGCTCCATTCTATCTGGTAGATGGGATGCTGCCTGATTCATGAATTGTTGAATGAAATTAGATCTTTATATTTAGTCAGTTGAATTTCGTTTTTTAACTTTATGAATATGAGACTCCAGACACGTTACTCTAAACTTCCTGTGTTTCAGTGTCTTCTTCCAAAAATAATAGTCTTTAATTTGTATGGTTACTGTGCATATTGAATGGGTTTACACATGTTAAGTATTTGGAACAGTGTTCGAAGTAAATGTTCAGGAAATAGTATCAATTATAATCAATGGTTTTGTTGCTATCATTTTATCTTTCTAAGGGATACACATAATCACATTCAGTAATCATTAAGTATCATGACGAAAAGGTCACTATGCAGGATGCCTAGAGGTAAGATGGAAAGCCAGACTCAAACTATCCACAGAAACACAAATATAACACATTCCAAGATACAGAGGAAGAAAAGGTGGGAATGGAAATCCTACCCAGGGCAATGGAAAGCATCACAAAGGTTGCTGCATTTGAGCTGAGTCTTGCATGACAACGAGGAAGTATTTGTCCCCTGGATAGGAAAAGCAAGGTGAGCCTTCCTGATGCACATGCAAGACACAGGCATGCACCGAAGTGCAGAATAGGATGCAAAGAGTGAACAGTTCTGGAGAGTTGCATAGAAGGATGCTTGGAGAGCCACCTTAATATCTGAAAAGCTTCATTTTTGCTGTTATAGCTGCCTTGACACTCTCCAGATAACCATGTTACTTTCTATCTTTATCCAAACTCAGGTCACCTCCTCAGGGAGACATTCCCTGATCTTCCTAAATAACAGAGGACTCTATCACTCACTATATACCCTGACTTGCCTTATTTCTTCCAGCTGAGATTATATAAAATATCCATGCTATGTCTATTGTCTTTCCCCTCTCCATTAGACTGTAGACTCCCTGAGAGTCAAAACCTTGCTTGTGATGTGCACTGTCTTATCCTCTGCACCTGGAACACATGCAAAGCATTCAACAAATGTTTTTGAATGAATGAGTTTAAGAATGTTGTGACTCCTAGCTGGAGGTTCATGCCTTCAATAGGCCTATGACATCTAGATAAAGGCGACTTTTTGAGGCTTCCTTGAGGGAGGAAGATCAGGATCCACTTCCTTTCCATTATGGACACCAATGGTTTTGTCCAATCAATTCAAACTTAAATTTCCCTAATGGAAGTTTACATAGAACCCTACAGAGAGATGAGGTAAAGCTGGAGCTGCCCTTTTAGAAGAGTTGTGAGGACTCACCATCGACCAGTTACATCTCCCAAATCCTCCATAGTGGACCCAAAGCCCTCTAGGTTCTCCCCCTCCCTTTTTTGTTAAGATTTTATTTATTTATTTATTTATTTATTTATTTATTTATTTATTTATTTATTTTGGACTGGGGGAGAGGGGCAGAGGGAGAGGGAAAGAATCTCAAGCAGACTCCAAGCTGAGCACAGAGCCCAGTGTGGGGCTCCATGTCAGGACACTGAAATCATGACCTGAGCTGAAACCAAGAATTGGACACTAACCAACCAGGTGCCGCAAAGCCCTCTAGGCTCTTAAGAATGCTATTTGAAGATCAGCAGTGTAGATTAGAAATCAACAAACTTTTACTGTCAAAGAGATGTAAATATCACCAAAATCAGGCCATATGGTCTCTGCTGGAAAAAATCCAACTCTGCTGTTGAAGAATGAAAACAGCCACAGACAATATATAAATGAGTGAGCATGCGTGTGTTCCAATAAAACTTTATTTCAATAAACAAACACAGGCCAGGTGTGGCCTATGGGTAGTAGTTTGCCATCACCTGGTGTTAGATCATCCCAGAATTAATCAGAATAATGCCCCTAGCTATAATATCCTTCTTTACAGTGGCTACTCTTCTTGAAAAAGTCCTGCCTTTTGCAATGAACTAAGAAAACTTATTGAAGTAATGCTTAGAATCAATTGTTCTGGAGTAACAAAAAGTTCCAATAAATAGTCTTTTAGTTGTGGCTAATAGCTTGGTTATTAAATAAAAAGTAACTTGAGATGCCTTACTTTGAATCAAATGTTGGAGAGAGAGAAAAAAAAAATCAAATGGTAGGTCATGCAGAAGATTTTTAAAAGCCCAGTTGTAGTAAATTATCTTTACTCTCCCCCAAACTTCCCATCTCCATCTTTTTCCTACATCCCTTGCAAAGAGGTTTTCCATGTATCTGGTTCTCAACAGTACAATAGGAGTGAAAAAATATACATCAATTCTAGGCTAAGGCTAGCATATGTGTTCTTCATGATTTTTTAATCCCTTCCACCTGCTGGATGTAGATAGTGATGATGATGATGATGATGACAAGGACAATGATGGTGATCATGAAGGTGATGATGATGACACCCTAGGAGAAGGCTGAGCCATGAAATGGGTAGAATCACTGGATCCCTGAATCACTGGAGGGAAGGAAGCCACTCCCTGATCAAGCATGCCCAACTTGGACTATGAGATGACTGGAAAAAAACACTTCTATTGCATCTGAATCATTATTATTTGAGGCAAGGGAGATCTACAGATTATAGCATATAGTTAACTAATGAACTAGTTAATAATGAACTAGTAAACTTTTTATAAAAGAAAGGGAAAATGGGCATTTATATATCAGCTTTTTATTGTTAACTAACCAAGTGCCCAAAGAGCAGAAAAAGTTAAGTGCATATAAAATGATGCAACATTTGCTTCTGCAAAAAAGCCTGACAATTCCCATAAAAGACTTTCTACTTTGAAAATGAGGTTCTATCCTGATCTGCTGGGCAGCCTTCCATATCAACAGCAGACCACCTTTCCTAACAGTGAAGCTAGGCAGTGTCCTTGTCTTTACATGTGGATTTAAAATCAGAACTCAGCAAGTCAAGCTATAATGTCCAGGAATTGGTACACCTGGCTCACAAATAGTTCCTGGAACTAAAGGAAATTAAGTGGGGGTGGGGTATGTCTTGCATCACATGAAGATTAGCAAGCAAGGGAATGTAATTCCACATGCCGAGCAGGCAGTGCCTGTGAGAAGGGAAATGTGGCTGAGCCTAACCCATCTGTTAATGCCAGTGCCGATTTCTCACATGCAAGCCAACAGACGAAAGCTATAAATAGAGGCTTTCAAAGGAGGGAAAATATAAGCATTTGCATTGATACTCTCCTGAATCAGGAAAGGGTGACGGAAAGCATATGGTCATTTCATGTAAAAGAAGTTCTTTATTTTGAGGTAACGGTAACTGTCCCCATGGCCATACTCAAATGTGAATTTTTCTGAATTATTAGCATTGGTAAATGAAATTTTAGTTTCTATCCACTGAGGAACTCTCCGAATAAAAAATTAGTTAATCTTTAACAGGGTAGAAAATGCCATTTGTAGAGGGAAAAATAGCCACTAACAAAATATCTGTTTTGTAAATTTAAACCACATTTCATTTAACATTAAGCAAAGATATAACTGTTTTCAGGATGCCATCCAAATGGCCCTTAGTCTGCAGCAGAGGGCTTGTAGATCTTGTTGTACATCACAATCCTTATTTCTTTTAATATTCATGCCTAGGTTCCATCTCAAAATAATTGGACTGAGCAGATGGGATCCAGGTATCTATATCTTTTAACAGCAAAAAGATATGTTGAAGTCCTAACCTCTAGTACCTCAGAATGTGAACTTAGTCAAAATAGGGTCATTGCAGGTGTTATTAGTTAAGATGAGGTCATACCAGAGTAGGGTGGGTCCCTAATCCAATATGACTGGTGTCCTTACAAGAAAATGACCATGTGAAGACAGGAGCACATAAAGACCACCACAGGAAGATGGAGGCAGAGATTGGAGTGATACATCTCTAAGCTAAGGAACATCAAGAATTGTGGGAAGACACCAGAAGCTAGGAGAGGACAGATTCTCCTTCAGAGTCTCCAAAAGGAACGAACTCTGCCAACACTTGATTTCAGACTTCTGGCCTCCAGAACTGAGGGAACAAGATTCTTTACTCTTGCAATATTTTATTTCAGCAGCCCTAGGACAAAAATATAGTGGTCCATAAGTAACTGGTTTATCCAGCCCTGGTTAAAATCAACCATATACAAAAAGTCAGTTCTGCTTTTGTTCTTTATCATAACCATCTATATCTTGGGTAGATGCACACATGCCTCACAAAAAATTCCCAGTGATGTTAATTCTTGACACTCAGCATGATATTTAAAGATGGTTGGAAGGCAGGATGTTCATCCAACACAATACTTAGAATTCTTCAAATCTTTGGTAAAACATTCTTTCCTATAGCAGGTGATTTGAAATGCATCAGACATGATAATTATTTCATTATTTACAAGGAAAAGTTTCTGAATGATACAATATAGAATATATTGTGTTACACGGGGCACTCAAGATTTTTGGTGAATCCCCCAAATATTACATGTTCATTATAAAATCCTCAAACAATAAAGACATTTATAGTGTAGAAAGGGAAAGTCACTCTTAAACCCACTTCTCAAAGAAAAACTCTGGATAGGGGATGCCTGGGTGGCTTAGTCAAGTGTCTGCCTTCAGCTCAGGTCATGATCCCAGGTCCTGGGATCCAGTCCCGCGTCTGGCTCCCTGCTCAAGTGCGGAGCCTGCTTCTCCCTCTCTCTCTGCCCCTCGCCCCCCCCCCCACTCGTGTGCTGGTTCTCTGGCTCTGCTCTCTCTCTCTCAAATAAATAAATAAAATCTTAAAAAAAAAAAAGAAAAACTCCGGTTAGTAACTGAGGTACATTCTTCCATATTTTTGGAATATCTGCATCTACTTACCTTCACATGGTAGAATTAGATTTCTACCTCTTTATGGTTAGTAGTCCTCTAGAATTCCATTGTATTGGATCAACATGTCATATTTTATCTAGCAACCACTAGGATTGTGTTACATGGTTGGCACTGCATAAAATCAGTTGTCCTTACGTGGAAATTACATTATTGTTGACTTTACCTGTAAGTTTTTGGGGTGGAAGACATTGTGAGACCCTATGGTTTAATCTACTAATGACTCCACTACCTAAAGAAGCTACTTAGCTCTTTTGTTCCATGCATTATTATATGGACTTTTTGTGTGTTATGAACTGGCCCCCACCATAGGCATTCAAAGTAAATTGTTCCCCATCTTTCCCAAGTTGATCCTATTTTCCAAGCTGAAAATCCTTTAGCAAAGATGACAACTGAGCATATGACACAGAGGAGAAGCACTCAGTGGGGGAGCTGCTGGGAAGCTGATGCTCACTGCTGCCTCGTGGGGGACTCACGCAGCAAGCATAAAGCCTATAGATCAAGGCACATGCACTGTGAGTGTAAGGTATTAATCAGGCCTGACAGTTCCTGTACCACAGTATTTATCATGTGAATTCCAAAACACACACAGATGCTGAGAAAAGCACCTGCCTCCTCTCTCTTTGCTCATGAACTGCATGGGGCTTGGTTTGTCAAATTGAATTTGGTAATCTGGATCTTTAGTTTTAAGGATACGCTCCTCTGGAACAAACAAATATTTTTTAAATGTAGAGGAAATTAATTGCCCTAGTCCCATGGAAAGCTTGTCATCTAATTTCTACTGCCTTGTAAAAGTAGTTTTTGCTGTACAATAATGTACAACTGAAGCCAAGATATTTAATTAGAGATTTGCATGCACACACCTACACAGCACGTGTATTTATCTTGCATCTTTTAAAGCCAAGGCTGTATTTTGTTCTATTCAAAAACAGGTACCCAGAGAGTAATCCATTGTCTGGTTTTACAACTGTCACTCAATAAATACTTGTTGAGTGAGCAAATGCATCATTTCACCCTTTGACAAAAGTAATAAAGAAAGACACAAAAAGCAAGGAAAAAGTTGAAAATCTGGAGCTATCCTAGGAGAAATGTTTGATCCTAGGACGGGCACAGGAGAAATATAATGAACGTGAACGCTATTTTAGTGCAGAAAGTAAGGAAACTTTCAAAACAAAGGAATGGGGGCAGGTCAAAAAGACACAGGAGCCAATGTGAAAGGGCTCACAGTGGCTAAAGCTAGAACCATTGGAACAAATACTTTAAGATTACAACCAGAGCATAAAATAACTAGGCATGAGTCTACACTGACAGAAATAAATAACTGAATTAAAAAATTGGGAGAGAACTAACAGATATCCCTTACCAACATTTCCAAATAATACAGATATCTAGATAATTTTCTTTCATGGAGTGGAACTGAATTATTCTCACCTTGAGTGTATGCTAGACTTAGTTACCCACATTCAAAAATCAAGTGTGGAAAAGGAGAGAAATAATAGCCAAACAATGGAAAAACCTGCCGGATACCAACTTAACAAGTGTGTGTATCACATACTTTCTAACATGATGTACTGAGCACCTCACCTCTGGTATTCTGCCCCCAAAACTCTAAAGCAAGTCTAATTATGAAGGAAACATCAGACAAACCTAAATTCAAGGGCATTCTATTAAACACCTGACCATTACTTCTGAAAACTGTCAGTCATGATAGACTAGGAAGGACTGAGAAATTGTCACAGCCAAAAGTAAACTCAGGAGACTTGGTGACTACATGTAATGTGGTACCTAGACTGGATCCCAGAACAGAAAAAAAAAGATGTCTATGGGAAAACTGGTGAAACTGAATAAAGTCTGGTGCTTAGTAAATAGTATCATACCAAAGCTGGTTTCTTAGTTTTGATAAATATACTGTGGTGATGCAAAATGTCAACATTAGGGGGAAATTGTTGAGGGACATAGAAGAATTCTCTGTAAGTCTAAACTTATTATAAGTTTAGAATTATCCCAAAATATATATTAAACAAACAAACAAATAAACAGGAGAGTATTCTTACCAGGGCTAATACTTAGATCCATAAATCTTTTTTTTTTTTTTAAGATTTCATTTATTTATTTATTTATTTGAAAGAGAGAGAGCATGAGTGGGGGAAGGAGCAGAGGGAAAGGGACAAGCAGACTCCCCACTGAGCAGGGAGCCTGACACAGAGTTTGATCCCAGGACCTTGAGATCATGACCTGAGCCAAAGGCAGATCCTTAACTGACTGAGCCACCCAGGCACCCCTAGATCCATAATCTTTTGTGTATAAGAGAGGAGTACCTTTTCAAAGGTAGGTATATCAAGGTAATCCAAGGAACAGAGACTATTCTAAGCCTTTTAAATGAAAAAGAATTTAACACAGGAAGTTGGGAAGAGAGGAAGAATCAAAGAGGGGTGATGGGAGAACCCAGAACCTGGAGACTTCCCTTGACACTGGAGACTAATGGGAAGAGGGGGTATCTTCAGAGGTCAGAAATCAGGGCCACCTCCCATGGAGGACACACTGCCCAGGAGAGATGGGACTATTGAGGGGAATGCTGACAGAGGACCTGGAGATGCCCCAAGAAGCATAGAGAGAGAAAAATAAGGCTGGCTTTGTCCATTTTCAAGTTTTCCACCCATGCATGCAATTGCCTAAACATACCCAGAAGCCATAGTCCAAGAAGCATCCTCCTCTGAAATGGGAACCAGGGCAGAGGCAGAGGAAAGTTCTGAGTGTCCCAGGCCAGTTTTCTGGAACAGTGGAACATGATTATGAAAAACCATGCTCATTATGGAGAATTGTGTCATGAAAAGTAATGTTGTATGACTACCAGAATCAAAAGTGGGCAATAAGCTTTGACACAGACCCTTAAGTAAAAGATGGGCACCGTGTTAAGGTAGATGAAAACCAATAAAGTCCCCTATAACTCCCAACCTTTCTTTTTGGGGCTAAGGACTTAGGAGTAAAATCGTATTTATACAATAACATATACCTTCTTATAATTTAGCATTAAATATACCCTGTAGAATGTGGCTGCCATGCAAATGAAGACCATATATTATGGTCCATCATATATTCTGATATATTATGAATAGAACAGTTATACTTAGTAACACACTTTTAAAAGAACAGCTTGGCAGTAATTCATAAGCAGTGTGTATGCCTAGAATATATGTGTGTGTGTGTACACACACACACACACACACATATATACACATAAATTTCTATTCTTCAAAGTAGATGACTTAAAAAATCATATACATTTGTTGATGGTATTATTGTGATGGTTTGGGGGAAGATGTTGAGTGATACAGCCACTTGGCAATTTGATTTACGATTTACTAGTGTGTTTTCCCTATATGAAACTCATCACAATTAATCTATAAACATTATACTGTCAATGTTTCACTGATCCAGATGAGTTTCTTCTATATTAGTGAAATACCTGATTTGTTATTAAGTATGACTTTTGTGTCATAAAATCTAAACCTAACTGGTTGAAATCTATCTTTAACTGAAATTATTTCTTAGGATCTTCATTAAAAACTTGAGGTCTTCTATGAATAAAATCTTAATAACATTTAAAAATAAACAGTGGAAAGCAAAATGTATATATAGGTCATCAGAATAATAATTTAGTCTAGTGAAGCCCAAAGAGCTTCAGACTTTGAGAATCAACATGGCACCCACTGGCTCACTGAATTCCACTTATCTCCATTCTTCTTTTACTTCTCTCTGGCCATTTCCCCCCAAATCACCATTGTTAGTGTTACAAAAGGGATAGCTTATGCAGGGAAGGGCCACTGAACCATACTAGTGAAACTTTGCATGCAGAAAATTCATTGTGGTATATACAAATACAGCTAATCCAGCTATAGTAATAAGCAAATTTGCTAAAAAAAAAAAAAAAAGAAGGAAAGGCCTTTATGTTTAAAAATCATCTTTACCATCAACATCTTCATCTTCAGGACCTGCTACATTATGTTCCAGCCACTGTGCAAAGAACTTCACCTACATCTTCTCATTAAACACTAAGCCCACCCCATGAGGTAACTGTGAGGGGCAGGATATCCATGTCACAAAGATATCCATGTCACAATCCCCAGAAAATGTAAGTATGTTAGACGAAGGAGAATTAAGGTAGCAGATAGAATCAGGTTGCTAAACAAACAACCTTAAAATAAGGATGTTATCCTGGATTATGAGGGTGATCTTAATGCACTCACAAGGGTCTCTAAAAGGAGAAGAGGGAGGAAGGATAATGTCAAAGTTATCTAATATGAGAGAAACTTATTTCGCCATGGCTAGCTTTGAATATGTAAGGAGTTCATAAGCCAAGGAATGCAAGGAGCCTCCAGAAAGTTGGAAAAAGCAAAGAAATGAATTCTCCCCCAGAGCCTCCAGAAATGAATGCAGCCCTGCTCACACCTTGGTTTTAGCCCAGGGAGCTCAATTTTAGATGTCTGTCCTCCAGAACTATAAGATGATGAATTCTTGTTTATTAAGCACTAAGTTTGTCGTAATTTGTTATAGCAACAAAAGCAATCTAGGACAGAGAAGGATTATTATCCCCATTTTGCAGATGAGAAAACTAGCATGTACCAAAACCAACCAAACAAAACACAATCAGTAGCAACAGCACTGGGATTTAAACCAAAGTCTTTCTGGCTCCAAAACTCACGGTTTTTATATTATTTTATGTTTATTTTTGAGGACGCTATATTGTTTTACTTTGAAATATTTCACTTAATTTGGATATGTAGTATTGGTTCTAATTCAAAGCAATGTTGCTCTAAAAAGAAACAGAGAAATGTGATTTTTCAAAAAAAGCAAACTTAATCTAAGAAGACATGAGTTAAGAAAATGTGCAGCAATTGAAATAACATTTCTTGAGCACTTATTGTTTCAGGCAGTTTTCTATAAGTTGTCTTATTAAATTCTCTAGAAATTCTGTATAGTGAAAACTATTTTTTGACTTACAAAATGATAAACCTTAGAAAAGATACATAACTTGCCAAAGCTTACATGGTAAAGGGCAGAGCCAAGGCTTCAGGTCAAGCTTATTTCTCTCTCCAAGTTTGCTTCTGCTCTATTTCAGCACCTTGCCAACTCCAGAAGCAAGAATGCTTGTGGACAGAGGGCAGTTAAATGTGAAATGAGGACATAAGACATAGTCTTATGTTCTCCCCATCCTGTGATAGCTCATTAGCAGGTAAAACATTATTTTTGTCTTTGGTGTTTCCAGTGAATTTTGGAACCACATAGTACATGGGGAAACTATAAAATTCTGAAATATTTGTGCCTTATTTGTGTGTGTATGTGTGTGTGTGTGTGTGTGTATGTGTATATTTATATATGCAGACACAAAACATGGAGAGAGAATGGATCCTAACTGCTTAAACTGACTGGGTAATCACTGTCTGATTATAGTAACATTTATATTAAATGCATTATTATATACTAATGCTTGATTTTTTAAAAGATTTTATTTATTTTTTTGAGAGAGAGAGCACAAGCGAGGGGACGGGCAGAGGGAGAGGGAAAAGCAGACTCCCCACTAAGCAGGGAGCCTGACATGAGGCTCGATCCTAGGACTGTGGGATCATGACCAGAGCCAAAGGTAGCTGCTTAACAAACTGAGCCACCCAGGTGCTGCCTAATGCTTGATTTAAAAAAAAAAAAAAAAACATGGATTTCAAAGATCTAAAATCTAAGATTTCCCTTTCCTTTTAACTGTATTAAACACAATGAAGGGGTGCCTGGGTGGCTCAGTCGTTAAGCATCTGCCTTCTGCCTTCGGCTCAGGTCATGATCCCAGGGTCCTGGGATTGAGCCCCGCATCGGGCTTCCTGCTCAGCGGGAAGCCTGCTTCGCTTCTCCCTGTCCCACTCCCCCTGCTTGTGTTCCCTCTCTTGCTGTGTATCTCTCTGTCAAATAAATAAATAAAATCTTAAAAAATAAATAAATAAACATAATGAATTGTTTCTGGAAGATTCAGCTTATTCCAACAACTCTCCGTAGCTTTCCAATGCCTAGTCGAATGGGTGCTACACTAGTCACCCAGGAATTCTCCAGGAAGCCTGCTAAAGATCTGGAGTCCTGGGGCACCTGGATGGCTCAGTTGGGTAAGCATTTGACTCTTGATTTCGGCTCAGGTCTTGATCTCAGGGTCATATGATTGAGCCCTGCATCAGGCTCTGCGCTGGGTGTGGAGCCTGCTTGGGATTCTCTCTTTCCCCTTCTCCCTCTGCCCCTCTCTGCCCCCCCACTTGCACATGTGGTCTTTCTTGAAAAAAAAAATCATATGGAGTCCCAAGTTCTACTCTTAGGGATTATGATTCAGTAGGTCTAGAGTGCAGTCACCTCGGATAGATTCAAAGATATACAGCCAGTTTCGTGACATGATACCCAAAGTCCTCAAGATAATTTGCCTGGATGTGTGAATTTCAGGAAGAAAGGGCTTTCTAATGTATTGATATGCAAGCAATATCAGAAGCAATACTTTACGTAGTCCCCACCTCAGTCTCTGTTTCTCTCTCCAAGTCTCTGTCTATCTTTCTCCCTAACATTTACATTCCTGTAATACTAGAAATATACTTAGCATTATAAGACGCCCAGGCATAAGCTAGAACAAGAGACTCACTCCAGTGACAAATCCATTGGATGACTGCATTTGGGCAAAATGCTGTTACTTCTGGTTTCCCTCTTTAGGGTTTATTGAAGATTGTAAATTCAAAGCAGCTAGAAAGGTAATATTGCCACAATGCAAGACCCAGTACACAGTCTGTGCTTGATAATATTGTCAACAAACAAAGCAGAATCCAAATGTATGTACAGCAATGAAAACAATACCAGGGGGCTAACTGTAAGAGCTAACATTAATTATGCTAAGAGAATGAACGTGTAGATGTGATGTTCTCTATTTCTTATTTTCCTAATTGTATGTGCTGATTTTATTATGAAACTATTCATGTATTTTTAAAAAGTCATCCACTCATTTCTTTTGCAGTCACATTATTCTTAAGCACAGATTAAGTGGTAAGAAAGAAGTAATTATAGAATCTTGGAATCACATTCTTGTCAAACTTTAGACTCTTACAGATCTTAGGATTATGTATGTGTGTGTATAATAAAATATTTAAACATGCACAAAGTAGAACATATTTTATAATTAGCCCCATATAGCCATCAACCATATTCAACAGTCATCAAGATTTTGCTACCTTTGTTTTTAACTTTCATTCATTTATTTGCTTGAGTATTTTAAGCAACTCTAGAGTTCATATCATTTCACTTGTATCTCCTATCAGTTTTTGCCACTAAAAATTAAGGATACTATCTTATATAACCACAATGCTATCATCACAGGTAGCAAAATCAATGATAAGATTCATACAATTTTTGGTAATTAATTTTAAAGATCATCTTATTCTTTTATGGTAGCTTCCTGTTTTCTTTCTTCCTTTCTTCCTTTTTTTTTTTTTTTTTTTTTGGTAGGGCTTGCTGGGGTTATCTAAGTGACTCCAAAAAGCTAGCATGGAAAGGAGTGAGGAGTGTGTGTGCAAACAGCAAGGAGAGAAGGGAGAAGCAAGTGGGTCTGAAACAAGAACTGAAAAGGGCTCACAAGAACCAACCAGGGCTCCCAATGTTTCAAGGACAAGCCTGCGAAGACGAAAGGCAGCTGGGCTGGAGAAACGCAGAGGCTGAGAGATAAAGAGGACATCAAAGTTAAGAAGGTACAAAAAAACTTCACTGAACAACTCACTTGCTCCAGAGATGTGATAAATCACAAAGTTTGGGATCAAAACTTTACAGAAGGGACACATGGCAAATGAAGTTA
This sequence comes from Phoca vitulina, assembly GCF_004348235.1. NCBI lineage: Eukaryota > Metazoa > Chordata > Mammalia > Carnivora > Phocidae > Phoca > Phoca vitulina. The sequence goes on along the minus strand of NW_022589769.1, from coordinate 342,614 downwards.
AAGGGACATCCGTCTATGTCTATAAAACACCTAAAAAAGGACAGGAAGCAAAAAACGCAGGCAATAATCCAGATGTTAACCCTAAAATTAGGGCCATCTTGGTGTCCGGCAATCACAATCAAGATGTCCTTACTGATGGTAAAGAGGCAGGTAGAAGAGGGTCCTGGCTGTAGACACTGCCTTGAGCCCACCAGTTCTGAGCCCTGCTGCACATTACAATTACCCAGCAGCTATAACTAGTCCTGATGCCCGGAACCCACCCTGAGAGACTGATTCATCTGGTCTGCAGTCAGGCTGAACGAAGCACTGGCATTTTTTAAAAGCTCTCCAGATGATTCCAGTGTGTCTGAGTGTTGAGAAACACTGGTCTAACTGCAAAAGCAAGGAGCTTAAATCAATAGTCCATATTCATCGCAAAGATAGATTTTTTGTTTTGTGCGGGAGGCACAGTGAATTTTTTTAAAAGATTTTATTTATCTGAGAGAGAGAATGAGAGAGAGAGAGAGAGTGGGAGGGGGGAGGGGTAGAGGGAGAAGCAGGCTCCCCACCGAGCAGGGAGCCCAACGAGGGACTCAATCCCAGGACCCTGGGATCATGACCTGGGCCGAAGGTAGATGCTTAACAACTGAGCCACCCAGAAGCCCCTTCAAAGTGAATTTTTAAAATCAATTGCTTTAAAAATTTAAATTAGAAAAATTGAGCTACTTCATATAAAAATCCAATTTCCAGGTTCTCTTGAAAAAATCAGAAGTTCTGGCAATTTGGGGCTACCTTCCCATGTGGCCACTCAACCCTTTACACAGCCATGTTCTGCCATGAGCGTGGTCTTGAGACATGAGTTTGTGATTCTTATCCCTCAAGAATGTTGTGACTCAGGGGTGTCTGGGTGGCTCGGTCGTTAAGCGTCTGCCTTCGGCTCAGGTCATGATCCCAGGGTCCTGGGATCGAGCCCCGCATTGGGCTCCCTGCTGAGCGGGAAGCCTGCTTCTCCCTCTCCCACTCCCCCTGCTTGTGTTCCCTCTTGCTATGTCTCTGTCAAATAAATAAAATCTTTAAAAAAAAGAAAAAAGAATGTTGTGACTCAGACCTTCCCTAACCACTCTAGATCATCTCGTGTTGAAACAATAACCCAACTAAGACCACAATGGCAATGATTAGTATCCACTTGCAAGTCTATTTTATTATTTTGCCACTAGGATGGAGTCTAGAGTATGAGGCTAGGTAAACATTACAGAAATTAATGAAATTGTGATGCTTCTTCTTTTCTTGTGTTAATGATAAAAGGAAGTGAGGAGGGCATTGCCCTGAGTCAGGATTTCCAGTATCCAGCTCTGGTTTTATTGCTCATTAGTTATAGGAATTTGGGCAGGACTCTTAACCACTTCAGGCCTCAGTGATTTCATGTGCATATTATGGGGGTGGGCTTCAGTTGTCTTTTTGTTGTAAAATTCGACAGTTCTCTAAGTGCTAAATGACGGCAATAGAAACCCACAGAAAGCAGGGACAAGGAGCACTGCATCTCCAGCTCATCTTGAGTGCGGATGTGGTTCACGGATGAACATATGAGTTGTCCATGCATCAGTGAGTACTTGAGCACCCTGGAGGTGAGCCAGGGGGACCGGAAGGATGCTTTCCCAGGAGTCACAGCCTAGCTTCCCAGCATCATGTGCATCCCCACCCTTCAGGTGGCCTTTCTGCAAGAACATCTCAGCATCTTGGGAGTTGGCAATTGGGGTTTTATCACACACTGATCCTCTCGCCTGGCAGTGGGAGGTCTGAACACCGAATCATGAGATTTAACTGCCCTTCCCTTCTTGTTCTACAGAGAGCACCCCAGATTCAAACAAATAAACCGTTTGCTGCTGTTCTTATAAACAGTCTAGGACAAAAACACAGGCAACAAAACAGAAAAAAACAGACACATCGGACTTCATCAACATTTAAAACTTTTGTGCATTAAAGGGCGCTATCAACAAAGGGAGAAGGCAATCCACAGAATGTGAGAAAATATTTGCAAATCAATGATCTGATAAGGAATTAACATCCAGAATATATAAAGAACCCCTAAACTCAACAACAATAAAATTCAATTTCAAATGGGCAAAAGACTTGAACAGACATTTCTCCAAAGAATATATACAAATGACCGATAAAGAGCTCAGGAAATAAATAATGGGGGGAATGGAATTCCATTCCTCTCCTCATGCCAAACCTGCTTCTATCCACTTACTCCTTGATCCCCTGCCCCTCCCCACAAGACAGAATGATCCAAGTTAATGAGTGGACCTTGTTACTGGAAGGCAAGGCCTCCATGCCTCAAAAGGCAGGATCCTTGGCTCCACCCCCTTTCCTCCATGCCTTTCAATCCATTGGGATAGAAATCAGTAGACCGAGGAAAGTCCTATTTGCTTGGGTCAAACCCAGCCATGTCTTTTCTACTTTCTATCTCTTGTCCTCAGGAAATACATCTGAGAGGAAAAGTTAAGATGGAGCTGCTTCTATAGACCTGATTTCTTCTCATCTCTGTATATACCCATGAGTATGCCAGAGTGACCTAGTCAAGGATTAGATTGGAGATAAAAGGGAAGAATAAAAAGATCCCCCGGCAGCCCTTTAACAGAGCTGAATTCAAGTATGGAGTGCTTGCAAAGCTCTGGAATGTTCCTAGTTTCTCTCCTGGTATTGCTCCTTGTGTCTAGAATTCCCTTAGGATCCCTACAGGAAGTGATATAAACGCGAAGCTAATTCATGAGTCTCATGAACTCTGACCATAATACCAACAGAAACACCAAAACTCTTAACCTTAATCTCCATTAAATAATAACCAATGGAAAAAGAAATTCTCCTGAAAGCCCATCAGAGAGGGTAGCCCATAAGAAGCCAAAATGCTAGAGCTGTATCTTTCAAATGATAACCCAAGTTGGAATCATATACTCAATTAGTCATTCAGCAAAAATGACTCTTCCATTTCATGAGCTTAAAAAAAAAAAAGTCCTAAATTCGGTATCTAATTTTCTTTCTTTTCTTCAATTTAAAGCACAAAGGCTTTAGAATTGGACTAAAGGGGTTATTTAAATCCCTAAGCTGTTGCTACTCTATAATTTCTGGTCTAACACAAAAGTTTTAAAACATTTTTTTTTCTTTCATTTCTGTACTTTCAATGCCCTTTCTCAGGGAGCAACTACAGCTCTGACTATAATCACATTTAAGAGGCTATATTTTCGCACATTTTTCTGATTCAGAGCATTACCTGAGGGACTTTGTTTAGTCATATTAGAGGCTTTTTCACAGATTTAATTCCCCAGTTAATATCCCCAGGTATAATTCACAAGGTAGCATTTAAGTTCCTCTTAAGGGATTTTTTGCCTTCCTTTCTTTCTTATACTGCCTATGTCCTTGATCCACATAAAAGGATATAATCTTGCTTGTTACTTATATTGTCTGTCTGTGCAGATGAATGTTTCATAACGTGGCTGTTTCTTAAATGGTAAATCTATAAACTTGTAATTGTATCGGACCAAGATATTTAGGTAGATTCAGATTGGTCCTATGCGTGGTTTCGGCTCTGATTTTCCCAGCACTGATGACAGGTTTGTAAGTAATATTAACTGTCTTTTGTAGTAAATTACATCTTGTAATCACCACAGCGTTCATCTCTGGCCAGAGTAGTTATCAGCTGAAGCAAATAAAGGGTTTGGAGACTCTGCTATCTGTTTCCTTTCAGAATGCCAGAAGTCCTCTATAAACACGAGTGTGCGGAATGAGAGGTCATCTTTTGAAAGCTATAATAAAACATGATTGTAACAGAACATGTGACAGGCTGCTTAGCAGAGCAACCTCCTGACAGTGGTTCAGCTGGAGCAAGATGCCAGGGGACAGGCGTGGGGGAGGATGAACAAAGCACCAGGAATTCTGTCTGCTGGATGTTGCATCCATCAACACCATAATTAATATTCAGGAAAATTTGTCTTTGAGAGGACAAAAAAATCATCGGAGTCTGTGTGCCGCAAACTTGTGTGATGGGTCTTATAAGGGAGGTGAGAAAAACGAGACTAAAGAACCCATGGATGGACTCGCAAACTCCTACGCTGACTCATTCCAACACCCGGGAATGACATCCAGATTCCCTCTGTGGTTACCCCGGGCTTTTGGGGCAGATGATATAATAACATTTCAGATACACTTACTATGTGCCATGAGTTGTGTTCAACACAGTGCCTGCATTATCCTATTCGCTGGGATTGACTGACACTTAGAAACACTTATTAAACACTTAACCATATGTCAGCTACTGTTCTAGTTGCCATATGAGCATTAACTCATTAGTGCTCGCAGCCCTATAAGCTAAGGGCTCTTGTTTCCTACACTTGACAAATGCAGACGTGAGAGCTGTATTAAGTTAAAGTGCCTGCTCAAGATTACCTAGCTAGGAGGCGAGCAGCTAGGATTTGAACCTGTGCAGTCTGGCTTCATGGTCTCCCAACCCTTAACCACTCTCCCATATGAATAGTATTAGTGACCCTGTTAAGAGGCATAATGGACTGAATGTTTGTGCCTCACCCGCAAATACATATATTAAAATCCTAACCCCCCTTGGAGCACCTGGATGGCTCAGTTGGGAGAGCATACAACACTTGATCTTGAGTTCATGAGTTTGAGCCCCACGCTGGATGTAGAGATTACTTTTTTAAAAAGATTTACAAAAATAATAAAATAAAATAGAATCCTAACTCCCAATGTGATGGTATTAGGAGGTGGGACATTTGAGAGGTAATCAGGTCATAAAGGTTGAGGCCTTATAAAAGAGATTCCAGAAAGTTCCTTTGACCCTTTCACCACGTGAGAACACAATGAGAAGACATCAAGTATGGACCAGAAAGTGGGTTCTCACTAGACACCAAATCTGCCCGTGCCTTGGATCTTTGACTTCCAGCCTCCAGAACTGTGAGAAATGTACTTATCGGTTATAAGCCACCCAGTCTATGGTATTTTTGTTATAGCAGCCAGAATGGACTAAGACAAGAAGATACTGTGATTAGCAGCTGCTGCAGAGGAATAAGGTAAGTCTCTACAGGTAATAAATGCAGAAGTCTCCCTGCCTGCATGAGAACAGAAGTTCATAACCACTATGCTCTCCAGCTGCCTGGTCACCTCTTCGGTGCGTTGCTCAGTATTTGTGTGTGTGTGTGTGTGTAAATGTTCCCTGCTATTCTGAGGTAAGTAGGGGATTCCGAGATGAATGGAGTATGTTCCCAGAGTACTCTAACTCACAAGTGGGAAATAGGTTAGAATTGAAAAATATTTGTGGAGGATCTTCATCAGCTTGAAGTACCTGGAGCCCAAGTTCTGTCTTTAGAAGAGGATGCTACTACTATTCCCATGGTCAACAATTTTACAAATACACACAGCTACTAAAGGCCCCCTGGCTGATTGGAAATTTAAAATGGATTCAATAAATGCAGATTTGCTTTATTTAAATTTGTGCAAAGCAGCAAGAACAGTGCAGTCATCAATACTCATGTTCTGGACAATGATTTGGAATGTGCTTTGATGTGAATGTTGGGTTGGAAGAGTAAAATTATTCAGTACAAGGCCATGGATAATGCCAAATGTGCATGTCGGAGTATTTGGAACAATGGACTGGCACAAAGAAAAACATTTAAAAGTATTCATCATCTCACCGCCCAGAGAGAATCACTGTTAACATTTTGAGGTGGATTTTATCAGTTTTCACTCTAAACACTATAAATATCTTCATAATAAATATGATCATATTTTATGGGTTTAGTTTTTGGATTTCTTTATGTCTTTATTGTGAAATTTTTCTTTTGACACTAAATATTCTTAATAACCATCATTTGAATGGCTGCATACTGTTTGATGGTAGGGATACATATTAAATTACTTCACAAGTCCTGTATGTCATATTTAAGATGTTTCTCATTTTTTGCTATTATGTTAATCCTGGAATAATCACCTTGTACATACCCATCTGTCCTTTTCTGTTTATTTTCCAAGGATTGATTACTGGGAGATGACAAGAATATCGGTTTTATTATGGTAATTGCAGCATTATTTGTAATAGCCAATAAATTAGAATTAACCCAAATGTTTATTAGAAGTGTGAAATAAATCATATCCACACATAATGTAAAATAATTTGCAGTCATTTAAAACGGTAAGTTAAGTGGCGCCTGGGTGGCTCATTCGGTTGAGTGTCCAAATCTTGATTTTGGCTCAAGGTCACGATCTCAGGGTTGTGAAATCAAGCCCCGCGTTGGGCTCCACACTCCGTAGGGAGTCTGCTTGAGATCCTCTCTCACTCTCTACCCGTTACTTCCCCCCCAACTACTTGCACACTCTCTCTCTCTGAAAATAAATAAATAAATCTTAAAAAAAAATAGTAAGCTAAAACTTTATCTCCAGACAAGAGATGTCTTAACATATATTCGAGTTTAAAAAGCAAATTAAAAACTATGAGTGGTCTGATCACATTTTAAAACCCTACGAATTTGTGGACCTACATTCTGTAGAAGTGAAATGTACGAGTGTGTGAATCTGTGAATGTGTACATGTTTGTACATGTATAGACACATCGGTAAGGATGACTTTAGCCACAAGTAACAGAAACCAAATCTGACCAACAAGGACCATAACCATAAAAATACTAATTATGTCTTAAAAATTCTAGAACAAAAAAAAAGCAGCCCTTGTCTTTCTCAGCAACTCTCAGATTCAACAAGGACTCAAGCTCTTCCCAACTTCCCGTTCCACCATCCTGAGTCCAAGAGACTTTCATCCTGAGGATTCACCTCATGGTACCATGATGAACAGGGAGGCTCCAATCATCAATACCATATCCAAAGCCAAGAAGCAGGCAATGGTCAGTGAAACAAAGAGTGAGCTCCTCATGTGGTCATTCCTTTGAAACTGGAAGAAAATCTGCTATACTCCCTCTGAACTTCCTAATTCTTAATGTCTCATCAGACAGAACGGGGTCCCTAGTTGCAAAAGAGACTACAATATTGAGGATCTGGCTTTTCTAGATGGATATGGGAGGCTGAGAAAGAAAAGGGGGTGCTATAACATACAGAACTGACAAACCTTACTGCAAAAAAAAAAAAAAAAAGGTCTGGTGAATATGCACCAAACTATTTCTCTGGCTATCCTTGGATGTGAGAGTCTCCGTGAAGATTAGAGAATGTTCCTTAGTAATTTATAAACTTGCTAGGTTACATTTTATGTAGTTGATGTAAACTCCTTTTGTAATTTCTCCACAAAAAGAAAGAACACAGTATTCCTAGATGTGGTTCTGGTGACAAACAGCCACTGTAGAGGACAAAAAAATCAGATTTTTATCAAGTTGACAAAAGGCTTTCCAGTAAGTCTCCCTCTTGAGAGTCCACTCATTCAGAAAACTTTACCAATGGCAGAAAGTAGTAGCTGGCCATGCTTAATTCAAAGCTGTGTGTGTGTGTGTGTGTGTGTGTGCGTGTGAATGTATTATGTATATATATGTTTACATCTATATCTACTTAGGTATCTCTATAAAACCCTATTAATATCAGCAATTCCCAGCTAGAGGTGGTTTTGCACACAAGGGGACACTGTGTGTGTGTGTCTGTGTGTTTCTGTGTGTGTATACATATATATCCAAGGAGGAAGAACACCTTTGCTCAAGTCCACGTCAGATTTACAACTCAAATGACTCCATTAGAATCAGTTGCATTTATAATTGTCCAAGTCACATATATACAATGTATCAGAAAGTCCATTAAAAAGCAAGTTGTTTTTCTAGCCAGGCCTTTTATTTTCAAGTTCCATCCTCATTAACAGTTACCCTTCTCTTGTCAGAGTTAATGTTGATGCAGAGTGAAAAAGGGAGGAACACAAGAGTAATACTCCTCCTTTGGCAGAACCTTATTTTTTTTTGCTAGGTGGGAGAATTAGTACACCTTGACATATTTAAATTACCCAAATAGACCATCACAAAGAGGCACCCTACAGTCAAAATTAGTATGAAGTGCCTAGACAATGCAATGGGAACAAAATAGTGTTTTCAACAAAGGATGCTGAGACAACTGGATATCCACGTGTAAAGTATAAAGGCGAACCCTTATCTCATATCACATGGAAAAATTAAGTCAAAATGGAGCATAAACCTAAGTGTTGGAGTTGATACTATACAACTCGTAGGAGAAAACATAGGAGTAAATCTTTGTGGTGTTGGGGTAGACAATGAATTCTTACATATGATACCAAAGGAATAAGCAAATAAAATGAAAAATAGATAAATTGGACTACATAGAAATAAAAAACTTTGTACTGCAAACAGTTCTATCTAAAAAGCAAAAAGGCAATCCATGGAATGGGAGAAAATATTTCAAATCATATATGTGATAAGAAACTTCTATCCAGAATGTATAAAAAACCTTATAATTCAATAATCAAAATCAGTAATAAAAAGACAACCCAGTTTTAAAAATAAAGAATTCCAATAGACTTTTATACAAAAAAAATGGACAAATAGCCAATAAGTACATAAAAAGATACTTAATGCCATTAGTCATTAAGGAAATGCAAATCAAAACCACTTAATGCCAAGGAAATGCAAATCAAAACCACAATGATCTACTGCTTCACAACCATTAGAATGTCTACAATCAAAAAGAATGACTATAATAAGTGTTGACAAAGATATGGAGAAATTGCAACCCTCAGACATTAATGATGGGAGTGTAAAATGGAGCAGCCACTTTGGAAAGCAGTTTGGCAATTCTTCAAAATGCTAAACACAGAATTATTACGTGACTCAGAAATTCTACTCCTAGGTATATATCCAAGAGAAATGAAAACATGTCCACAGAAATTCTTGTATATGAATGTCCACAGAAGTATTATTCATAATGGCCAAAGAGCAGAAACAACCCAAATGCCCATCAGCTAATAATGTACAAACAAAATGTGGTATATTAATATAATGGAATATTATTTGGCTACAGAAAAGGGATACAACTTTGATATGTGCTATAACATGGAACCTTCAAAACACTATGCTAACTGGAAAAAAAAAAAAAAAACAGACGCAGAACACCACATATTGCATTATTCCACATATATGAAATACCCAAAATGGGCAAATCGACAGAAATGTAAATTAGAATGGTGGTGGCTTAGGACTGGGGGTGGAGTGTGGTGAGAGGGGATGATAAGTGACTACTAATGGATTCAAGGTTTCATTCTAGAGTGATAAAATATATTAAATTTAGATTACATGGATATTTGTCCAACTCAGTGAATATAATAAAAACCCCTGAATTACATTCTTTAAATGGGTGAGTTTTGTGACTCACCATTATATGGTATGTGACTCTCAATAAAGAGGCTTAAAAAACAGTACAAAGATTTCTGTGTATGAGCCCTGGGAGTTGTGCAGTGCACAACCTGAGCACCCTTGGTGTTGGCCCAAAGAGTTTAAAAAATGATTTAGTACCAATAATTAGAAAATAGAAGATATCACATTAAAAACATTTTTTTTTTCTTGGAAATCATAAGATCTGGCCCATGGGTCTACGTGTCAACAATCTGCTAGAGCTCCGGAGCCTCTTTACCCAGAGCATTCACTGTCTGGTTTCCCACCACTCCCTTTTGATACCATAGCCTAAAATGAGAAGTCAGCCACCATTCATAATCACCCATGCATCCTTGCATTCCTCATGAAATGGTTAAGGACAAGTGAAATATTTGAGCTGGCCTGTTTCCTTAGGTCACTAAGTATGGCTGTGTCAATTGTTCTTGTGATTCCTGAACTCCACATTGCTGCCCTCCAGGCACCAAATCTCTTTTATTTGTGGACTGCACCTTCCCTGGCACTTCCTTTTCTCACTAGACAAAGGGTGTGCCTCTATCTGTTCTTGATAAGGCCCTGCCATTCCTTATGAATTGCTTCTCCACTTCAATATGACAAGGACACCTTCCGTGGATACAGATCAACTCAAGTGTCCTCAAGCAGTCTTGTTTCCTGTGTAGTTAATACATATTCAACTCACACTGCAACATCAGAAAGAGGGAGGCCATAGCTTTCCAATGAGCAAGAGTGATCCTCAAGACCAAATTAAACAAAAGCAGTGGGGTTGGGTGGATTCTGCGATCCCAGTAAAAAGCTAGGCAAGGGGAGACAAATACCCTAAGCATTTCCCTAATTTTGCATCAGTCATGGACTATCTTCCCAATGTTGCCATACCTGGGATCTGACATATGCTCACACCACCTGTCTTTTTATTTACTAACCAAGTACTCTTACTATGTGGCCCAGTGCTATCGAACGGTACACCTTTGTTAAACAAAAAGATAAAAGAAGATCTTACTTCTTCCAAACAATTCACTTTTTTTTACTCAAATAAACAAAATAAAAAAAATTATAAAAGGGAATTCTACTGCTATGATAAATTAACAAACAGGAATGCTATCATAAAGAGAAGGTAACTATAAAAATAAAAGCAACCCCAACAAAAACATTCGTCAGCTGTAGCAAGATCCCATTGCCAGCCGTATGTGAAACAGTATAAAAATGTTAAGTTATATAATTAATAACTATATAATTAGATAATAGGAGGGTTTTGAAGACACCCAGCACACAGTAGGTACTCAGGGAAGGTGAGTTAATTCTCTATCCACTGTTGAAAGAGTTAGAAATATAAAAATCCAGTTTCACAAAGCAAATGCATTTTTCTGATCTGATTTTCCAAATCCCTTCAAAAGGATGTCTGGATGTACAGGATGATCTGCTAATCTTACCTTTAGTAGTGAGCTTTGTTAAGTGCATTTAAAAATGTCTTCTTCTTTATTTTGCATTTTAGACCCTACCTTCTGGGCAATTTTCAAGTTAAACATAATGGTACAAGTCAAGGATAGAAACTGCGCTGCAGAGGGAACAAACGTTACCAGAAACAGGTAGGTAAGGACTTCAGTGCCATGTGTCACAGCAGCTAAGACCAAGACTGAAAGAGGAGCGGTTTCTATCACCTGACAAAAGCCAGTGGAGCAGTCCCAGTGCCTCAGTAGTCCCTGCCCCACTGCCAGGAACTCAGGCAGGGAGAGTCCCTGCTGTCCTTTATAGAAGGAGTTCTGAATAATGTACTGAACACATAGCCCCTTCAGCGATGATGTATTTACTACACACTATGCACAGTGTACCCACTCTTAAAGAAAGGTATCCTAGTGCAATCATGGTACCTACTACTTCACCTTCATTTTCTTTTTTTTTTTTTTTTTTTTTTTAAAGATTTTTTATTTATTTATTTGAGAGAGAGAGAATGAGAGAGAGCAAGCACATGAGAGGGGGGAGGGTCAGAGGGAGAAGCAGACTCCCTGCCGAGCAGGGAGCCCGATGCGGGACTCGATCCAGGGACTCCAGGATCATGACCTGAGCCGAAGGCAGTCGCTTAACCAACTGAGCCACCCAGGTGCCCCTTCACCTTCATTTTCACCCAAAGATTCATGCAGGAGGAATCCAATGTTGGCTAGGTGTGCATCTGCAAAGCTCATTTAAGATTTTTTAAATTTATTTTAGAGAGAGAGCATGCAAGTTGGGGGGGGGGAGGGAGAGGGAGAATCCCAAGCAGAATCCGTGCTAAGCATGGAGCCCAATGCCAGGATCGACCCCAGGACCCTGAGATCATGACCTGAACCAAAATCAAGAGTCAGTCACTTAACCAACTGAGCCACCCAGGCACCCCTGAAAAGCTTATATAGATTGAAATGTATGCATGTGTATCACTTACTAACACAGAGAACAAATGGGGTGTAAATTGCTCTCTGTACTAGTGGCCAAGAGCAACCTCTCAGGCCTGCATCTTACCTGCCGTGGTGGGCTGAGTGGTCCCCTAAGCCCTGGAACCTGTGAATATGTTACATAACATGGCAAAGGGGACTCACATATAATTAAGGTTACAGAATTTAACATAGGGAGATTATCATGGATTACATCTAATGTAATCTCACAAACCCTTAAACAAAGGGAACATTCTCTGGCAGTAGGTAAGGCAGTTGAGAAAGAAGGGGAGATCAGAGCATGAGAAGGGTTTGACTCATAACTGCTGGCTTTGAAGGCAGAGGAGGCCACAAGCCAAGAAATGTGGGTGACCTCTACCAGCTGACAAAAAATCCTTGGCCAATAGCCAGCAAGAAATCAGGGACTTCAGTCCCAAGATCACATGGAATTGAGTTTTGCCAATAAGCTGAATGAACCTGGAAGCAGATTCCCTTTCAGAGGGTCCTAAGTTCCCAGATGAGCTGATACCTTGAGTCCAGTCTTGTGAGACACAGAGCAGAGAATCCACCCCAAACAAACCACTGCCCCAGACATCTGACCTACAGAACTGTGAAATAATTCATTTGTCTTAGCTTTAAGCCATCAAACTTTTGGCATTTATTATGATAGTAATAGCAATCAAATACAACTGTGTTCCCAACACTGGCTCATAGGCCAGAAAGGGTTTACAAGCAAGTTTTACCAATCCTCTATTTAAAAAAGAAAAAAAAAGAAAAAGAAAAAGAAATAACTAAAGTGTAACTAAAAAAAAAAAAAATTGATTGATGTTTTTCATGTATAGATAGTTTGATATAAGGAAGTCAACTCTCCTTTCAAAGCTAAGTACAATCCTTTATTCTGAGGTGACATCCTTTCTGATTCTTTGACCTTAAATTGTCTTGATTTTTTAAAAGATTTTATTTATTTATGAGAGAGACCACAAGCATGAGCGGGGGCGGGGAGAAGCAGACTCCCCGCTGAGCAAGGAGCTCAACACAGGAATCGATCCCAGGACTCCTGAGATGATAACCTGAGCCAAAGGCAGACGCTCAACTGACTAAGACACCCAGGCACCCCAAATTGTCTTCTGTTTTATGACATCATGATGCAGTGGATGATTATCTTTTCAGGAAAGACAAAATGATGCTAGTTCTATTTCTGCTTTTTGGTTCCCTACTACTTTATTTATTTATTTATTTATTTATTTATTTATTTACAAATATTATGGATGTGTGAAATCCCAAAGTCTGAGAACCACGGCTGTCACCAGCTGGACCCCAAGACATGACCTTTACTGCCCACGTGCTTTTACTCACCGACCTTTGTCCCACATTTTTCCTTAAGCTCTTCTTTCCAGCTTATCTGTTAACTCCAGCAATTGAAAACAAAAACCACCTCTCAAGCAATAGCAGCTTCCCTGACAAGACTTCAAGCCAGCCCAGACCAGTTTGAGCATAAGCCCCAACTGCTGCCTGTGCATGCAGGTAGACCATGGAATAACCTCTAGAATGACCAATGTTTACCTTTACCTCATTGTAATACTAAAATCTCAGCACAAGGAGGAGCAAAAGCCTCACTTACATAACATATGTTTGTATAGGCATGTTTCCTTAAGGCACATGCACAACCTTATGCCACCTGTACATACGAGGACAAGGATCCCCTTTTTAAATATTTATCCTAACTCTAAATAAAAGGAACCTATTCACCCTTGCTTGAGGAATCACGGCTTTGGAGGTTATTCCTCATGATCTTATTTGCTGCAAATAAAGTTTACTTTGTGCAACAACTTCACCTGGTCTATCTATGACTCACCAAAGAGCAAACTTACGTTGGTTTGGTTACATTGCCACACATTACACACTTTCTTCTTTGAAGCCAGCAGTTGAAGAAATGACAATCAAAGGGACACAGAAACAGCGATGAGACATTCTGAGCGCCTAGATACTAACTTGTCCATATCCTTCTGTTTAGGAAAATAGGTGTATCTGATTCTACAAAGTAGAGACATCCTCAAAACTGTGGCTCCAAAATGTTTTGGATTTTGTTTGAGAGCATGTGTGGTTGTGTTTGTGGGTTTGTGTGCAGGTGTAAATCCAGTTATATTTCAAAGGAGATAAGATTGCTATACAACAAAATGCTATCCACTCATTCATTCACCCATTTATTCATTCAGTACATATGTATGGAGTACCTACTATGTGTCAGAACTGTACTAGATCTTGGGAATTAATGATGAACCAAAATAAAGTCATTTCATGGAAGTTAGAATCTCATAAGGAAGATGGAAATCAATGAATTAATTCCACAAATATATGCCAAACTGAAACTGCTATGAGTGCTAAAAAAAGAGGCACATTTGGCCATGAGACATCTCATAGTGGGTTTCATCTGGTCTGGCCGGGGCGTCAGACATGACTTCCCTGAGAAAATGATGTCATAGTAAGAACCTAAAGGATGATGGAGCCAACTAAGCAAAGCAGCTAAGACAAGTGTTGTATGCAAATACAATAATCCTTATGTAAATGGAGATACATTCTGAAGAGGAGAGTCAATGCATCCTTTTTTTTTTCCCCTTTTAAGTGGAGCTATTGGTGCCAAAAGAGGAGAGAAGGCCTGAACTACTAGCCTGGAAATCTGGCTTCTACTCTCAGTATTTTAGTATAAATGTGACTCAATGTCTGGTTTCAGCTTCCTCATTGCTGACATGTTCTACTGAGACTCTACGAATTCTAAACTCTCTGTAACATCCTCAAAATTCCTACACTTCTGAATCATTGTTGTCAAGAACAGAAAAGATGAGCTAATATAAATAATGACAATCAGCAGCAACAACGAATGTATTTCATTGTGCACTTACTGTGTGACCAGACACTGTATCGATGTTCTCCATCAGTTAGCTCATTTAAGCCTCCTAACAACCCATGAAATAAGTTTGTGTGGCAGTGATTGACATGGCTCACTATCACTGGGAGCTCTCAGCCCCTGAACACATGGTAAGACTATAATGACTGACCCTCCGTGGTTTGGCAGTACTCTATGATCTATGTTGGCCAATGAGCTGTGAGCAGAACTCCTGTGTGCCACCTCTCGGCTGACCATGAATTTTGGCACAATACCCTCCAGAAGACTCTTTCTCTCCCTGCTAAGGTGACCAGCAGTAATTTAGATGGTGGCTTCTCCATAAGGCTGAGTCCTTGAGTGTGTTTGACAAGAAGCACAGTCCATGGAGTTGATGAAAAATACACTTTTATTATTTGAAGCTACTGAACTATGGGGTTGATCGTTACTGCAACATATCCTAGCTTACCCTGTCTAGCACACATTTATATCGATCTGCTTTTTATTAAGTTTATTTAAGCAATCTCTACACCCAACATGGGGCTCAAACTCACGACCCTGAGATCAAGAGCCGCACAGTCTACCCACTGAGGCCCTTCATCTGCTTCTTATAAATGCCAAAACCAAGTTCAGAGAGGTTGTGTAACTTCCCAAGGTAATGAAAACGATTAAGTGGTGGGGCCAGCATTTGGACTCACTAGTATGACCCCAGGTTCTTTAATCTAATAACTACACTAAGCTAAATGTGCAGATGCATGACCCATTGTGCCACGGGTTATTTCTTAGAGTAGTGTGATTCTTGCCATAAAAATGCACCCAATGATATGGCGTACATGTTCCTGTATCATGAAACAAATGAGAGAACTAAATCAAATGCAGCCATCCCTGGACCCTTTGAAGACAGCGCAGAGGAAGTTGAGGAAATTTACACCTGCAGACACTTCCCCTTCCCATTTTCCAGAAAGATTCCCGGTATGCATGTAAATATCCTCTGAATTCAGAGATGAAGAGGCCTCCAGCTAGGCACAATAAAGCCAATTTAGCTTCTTAAGCTGAAACTGCTTTGTGAAATAATCCTGTAGAACTCTCCACTAAATGAGTTACAAACTAGTCGCATGGGGCTTTCATTGAATTTACTTGTGAAAGCTATAAAGGACAATTGTCTCTGAACCAGGTACATCAAATACAGGCCTGCTACTGTGTAAAAGCTTGGAATTCTACACCACCTACACACACAAAGAAAATTAGCTTTTGATTGAAAGGAAGCACTATTGAAAAACCCCAGGGGAGGAAAAAGAAACAACACAAATGAATGACACCTACAGGCAAATCCAATGGTTGAGGCCATTTGGCTAAGGACTTTCTTAGTCTGAAAGGGAGAGGAAAGTACAATTTCTGAGATCATGAAAGATAATCGAACCAAATCAAAGGAAAAGTAGTCACTCTTGAAATTCTAAACAAGGAGAGTTTAAATACGCCACGTGGAGATAAAATAAAAGTTCTCCACACTTCTGAGTATTTAATGCTGGGAAAAAAAATGTCAGCAAGTACTCAACCTTTTCATTCTTCTCTTTAAGATTTATTTATTTTAGAAAGAGAGACAGAAAGAAAGAGAAAGAGAGAGTGTGTAGGGGGGGAGGGGGAAGGGCAGAGGGAGAGAATTTTCAAGGAGACTCCCAGCTGAGTGCGAAGCTGAACTTGGGGCTTGATCTCAGGACCCTGAGATCATGACCTGAGCTTAACCGACTGAGCCACCCAGGCCCCCTCATTCTTCTCTTGATTGTCATTATTCCAGTTGTACCTTCCTTTTCTCTTTCCTTTTCTTTCTTTAAGATTCTCAACCAAGACTTAGAACTACTTCATAGTCTTCCAAATGCTGTTAAAAGAAGGGGAGTAAGTTGTGACCTCAGTCATTACTGATATTTTTCTTCAAACTCATGCTGTAGCTACAGGTAGAGTTCTATCATTTTTGCCAAATACTCTTAAAGTATATATTTTTTTCCTGGCAGTGATATTCCAACTTGGTGCTATGGTTCTGCTGAAGGGGTACAGTTAACATTTTTTTTTTTTTAAGAGAGAGAGAGAGCAAGGAGCAGAGGGCGGGGAGAGAGAATCCTAAACAGGCTCCATGCCCAGCGCAGCACCCTATGTGGGGCTTGATCTCAGGATCCTGAGATCATGACCTGAGCCAAAACCAAGAGTCCTATGCTTAACAGACTGAGCTACCCAGGCACCCCCCAGGTTACTTCCTAATTACTAGACTAGTTTATTCTGCGGAGATCTGCCAGTTACCAAGTGATCAACTTTACTGTCATCAACAGTGGGGCAAAAGACATAAAATATATCCAGATAAGATGCAGTGGGATACAGTCAACATCACTGACCATGTAATGCCCATGACAAAATGATGAAGCTGAATCTAACTGTGGGGAAACAGTCAAGTAAATCCTGATTTTGAAACATCCTGCAAGGAAATCATCCAGGACTGTTCAGAAAGGTCAGTACTATAGAAGATTAAAAAAAAAAAAAAATGGTAGGGAGACTTTTCTAGATCAAAGGTGAGAAAGAAAGACGACAAATGCAATGCATATATTCCTTAATTGTATCCTGGATTAAAATAATAATCATAATTGTATTGTGGTTATGTAAGAAAATACCCTTGTTTTTAAGAGATGCATGGTGAAATCTTTAGGCATGAGGTATTCATGGTGCCTGCAATTTTTAAATAGTGCAATATATATAATGGAGAGAGAGAAAAAGAGAAGGTCAATGTCACAGAATGTTAACAGTGAGTCTAGGTGAAAGCTACATGGGTCTTCACTATACTTCAAATTTTTCTGCAGGTTTAAATTTTAAAAGTTTAGAAAGAGGGGCACTTGGCTGGCTCAGTCAGTAGAGCATGCAACTCTTGATCTCGGGGTCATGAGTTCAAGCCCCATGTTGAGTGTAGAGATTACTTAAAAAAAAAAAAAGTTTGGAAAGAAAAGATACTTTTTCCTTAAAAAATTGTTTTTATAGTTTTTACATTAAAAACCTGTATTATAGTACACTTCTAGGATTTACTTGTCCATCATGCCTCTAGTTTCTTCAAACATTAAGACTCCTTGAAGGGGCGCCTGGATGGCTCAGTCGGTTTAACATCTGCCTTCAACTTAGGTCATGATCCTGGGGTCCTGGATCAAGCCCCGCATCGGGCTCCCTGCTCAGTGGGGAGCCTGCTTCTCCCTCTCCCCGCCCCCGTTCACAGTCTCTCTGGCTATCCCTCTCTCTCTCAAATAAATAAATAAAACCTTTCAAAATGAAAAAAAAAAAAAAAAAAAGGACTCCTTGAAACAACCCTTTCCCTTTCCCTACAATCAGTCCATATGGTTATGATGAGTCTCATCTAAAACATTCCTTCTAAAGATGGGTGACCACTGAAATTAGGTTCTGCCACCGGGCTCCTGAGCTGTTGGGATATAAGTTTGTACCTGTTGGTAGCCATCTTGCTATTTCTAGGGAACAGCCTGAGAATACAGCCAATACAGAGGAATGTGTAATTGCAGGAGGAGATACTTCCGGCAACAACCCTCGTACATCTTGATTCAGCCTTGTTCCCAAACGGCTATATATCTAGATGTTTCAATAACTTAAGCCAGTATTTTTTTCTTAAGCCAGTTCAAGGTGGGTGTATGTCATTGGCCACCCAAAAGATCTCTGATTAATAGAAAGAGTAAGAGAAAGTCACAGAGGTGTGATACACAAAATCACGACACATTGGAGATAACTACTGGATTCCTCTGTGCTGCTAGTTTAATTCATTTTGTGGGCATTTTAGAAATAAACACTTCTTCAGTTATCTCTGCATAGTAAAGAATACCTTGGAGGCGCCTAGGTGGCTCAGTCGTTAAGCGTCTGCCTTAGGCTCAGGTCATGATCCCAGGGTCCTGGGATCGAGCCCTGCATCAGGCTCCCTGCTGAGCAGGGAGCCTGCTTCTCCCTCTCCCACTCTCCCGGCTTGTGTTCCCTCTCTCGCTGTGTCTCCGTCAAATAAATAAATAAAATCTTTAAAAAAAAAAAAAAAAAAAAGAATACCTTGAGAATGCAGGGTGGTCTGTTAAAGGAAGTTGTTGTTCTCACATTTACCTTTCCCAGTTAACTGGGATTTTCCTGATACCGTAGGCTGAACACACATACGGCTGCCTACAGCTGCCATATCACCTGATTTTAAATGTCTAAATTTATCGTAACAGACTCATTGTTTTTGACAATGGATGTATAGGAAAATGTTACAAATTTCAAGTGAAATATAAATGTTTACTATCAAATACAGCTAATATCTGTTTTACATACTGTAGTATATAATTTCACGTGTTGGGGAAAATGTATCCCACTGTTTTAAAAGTGAAAGCCTATAGTTTAAAGCTATCTGTAGACACTTCAATTAGAAGAGAAAGAATTACATATAATGTAATGTCTGCATGATATGTCTGCAATACTCACAAATACCTATTTTATAGAACTTCCCCTAAAATTCTCAGTATCACTGCACAGACTTCTCCCCAAATTGCCTGAGCATCAGAGAAAAAAAAATCTGAATTAGTTTTGCAGTGATGGCCGAGAGTACATCTGTTTTTGTTTCCTTTGAACTGCAGCAAACAGATGCATGATTATAGGAGCAAATATTTATCATTCTGAGCATCCACCATTGTTTACCACATTATTCTTGAAGAGAAAAGGTTTGTGTCTTTGATCTAACACAGCACAATCAAAGGAGTGGAAATGCCCCATGCAGACCATTGCAGGGAATTAAACAGAGCTCAAAGTCACAAAACCAAGAGCCTTCCAAAACATGTCAAGATGAAAAATGGGACTTGAAACATTTATTTTGAGTGTGACATGGGGGATCTATGATTCTATTCAAAAGGGACAGGGAATACAAGTCAACCTTAGAATTAAAATTGAAATAAAGTCGAAGTCAATGCCAAGCAAGGAAGAGAAGATTCCAAAGTTTTCAAGAGCGTGAAGGAGCTGTTCACACAGTAAACATGTATTTTTTAAATGCTGAATGACTGCACTGTGAGAATATCTTTTACTTCACAAAGGTGTGATGATAAAGGTTTTCTCTAAGACAGGACAGATGATGACTGCCTATTAGGGAGGTGCTTAGGAAAAACACCCAACGAACACTAGGATAACCTGGCACTGCCCTAAAATGATTCCCCCCCCTTTCCATGAGAATGGCTCTGATTAAGGTTCTGACCACTGTGTATATTTAAGGCATCTGGAGACAGGGAGCCTCTCCCCACTTGTAAGAAGCAGAAGTGACACCTACAGAGCCCTTGCCAGAGGTCACTCAGTTTCGGAATCCTGTTTGCTGGTTCTTTTGCTTGAGCTAAAGTACTTGATTCCCCTTTATCTAAGTAAGGCAGAGGGAAGTTGCCATAGTTTTCAACACAGTGCATAATCCTTGCCTCGGGAAGGGAGATAATGGCCAAACATCCTCATCTGTTGCTGAAGCTAAAGCCCAGCTTGTGGGGGATCTGCTGGAGGCTGCAGGCAAAACCATTCCGGTTTGCCACAACCCTTCAGGGATCGGTACTAGACTGGCCCTGCCTTGGTGGGGAAGAATTACCACCTTCCAGCTGAAGGTGGGAGACTAGGAGTAACTGGGAGATCTTTGGGGGTGTAGTATTTTAAAAGGAAACAGCCTAAGAAGGCTTCCTGCTGCCCTCACATACCGGTCTCATTTAAGTCAAAATGGTGGATGTGTTGATCACATTCAGAACACCACCTCTGCTGGACCCTAAAACTCCATCTCGCAGGATTGCTGTCATGGTCTATTGAGAAAATAGATGCGGTTACACTGGGCACAATGCCGGTCACACAGTAGGAACACCAAGCATATCAGGGGAAGATGACAGTTATGTTTCCTTCTGAACAATCTTTTAGTATTTGTGATTTATTCACTTTTTTTTTTTTTTTAAGAGCCCTCAACTCTGGAATCCCAAGTTAAAAAAAATTGTTGTTTTAATTTTATTTTATTTAAGTTTATAGCTTTCTCCATTTACCAAACTGGACTAACAGTGATACAATCGCCTTTCTTTATAAACAAGTGCAGCCAAACTCATTAGCCTTTAACATTTTCCAATCCGATTATTTGTAGATTCCCCTGCTTTTCAATGAGTAAATAAAACAAGCTGGGAATGAAACATTTATTTTGGCATCACACCAACCTAATTAAACTGCAGTTTCATTAGGCTGTAGCAGGCAGCTGAAAAATAATGTAATTGACCTATTAAAAGTTACTACTTTGGTTCAGTTTTCTAAGCTACCAGAAATTACACTGTGATTTAAAATGCCTAGTTACCTTGACAAAACCAGCCAGAGAGCAAAGAACTAAGAGTTACAAAGAATGGGAAGAATCCAATTAGAAAGGAAACAGGTAACAAGATGCTCTCCCCAATCACAATTACTTGGAGGAAAGAAATAAAATGTAAAATGGAAGCTAATAAAGCTCTAGTTATTTCCTCCATTGACTAAATGTTGTTCATACATGGAGGCTAGTGTGAGATGCTCTCCCCAAAACTTAGCAGTGAGGTGGTTTAATGAGCAGACACTGGTTCTTTGCCCAGTTATCATTCCACTTGTTTGGTATCAGCAGGCCCATTGCTGGAGATCCACCCTTTCCCAGTCTCAGACCAGGAGTTTGGGTGCAGTTAAGTCCTGGTTCAGAGGATGTATCAGTGTTCCAAGCTGGCCAATCACAGCATCGCATATTCTGGCCACAGTGACTGATTCCTTCCAGGACCAATCATAACTTCTGCTGGGCCTTCTGCTGGAATGACCAGGAAAGGAGACCTCTATTGCCCAGCTGGTGTTCTGAGTGGAGAAAGCCTGTCTCTGTTGGTAGCCATCTGACATCTTGGAGGGAGAACCCACCTGAGAATGGAGTCAATTCCTAAGAGAGATGTAGGGTGAGGGTGAGAGGGAGAAAGACAGAGCAAGAACCATCGATAACAATAGTCCTTCTGGTGCCATATTTTTACCAATAGTCCCTGCATGCTTGGAACCTCTGTTCTAGGTCTAGGCCATCTTTGAATTTGTGGATGAGTTCCACAAGCTTCCTTCACTAGATGCCTTTCTTAAGATTACTCCCATCACCATGTTAATTTGTTCATTCATGTATTCACTCATTCAGTATGTTTCACTTTCCCAGTGCGTTCCAGGCCCTTTGCTAAGCATAGAAGAAATAGCAGAAAACAACACACATGTTCCAAAATGTTATAAGGCTTGGATTTGACTGGTTATTAGTAAAATAATCATGTGCACTAACAGAGAATTACATGGTGCTGTAGGCACATCTGAGGGAAGATCTAATTTAACAAAGGACTGAGTAAGTCAAGGAAGGTCTCATTGATAAGGTATCATGGATGTGGGGATATGAAGAAAGAGACAGGGCCAGATATTGAACAGGGAGGCAGCAGGATAGAACAGTGCTTCATGCAGAGGAGCAAGATGCAATAGAAGACAAGTTAGAACACTGTCCTAAGGGGTAGAGTGACATGAGGCGAGGCTGGAGAGCAGCAGCAGATCCTATAGATTTGTGGGCAAAGGGATGACTATATTCTAAATGCCCAAGAGAAGACATTAGAAATTATTACCCTACCATGAATAAAGAATCTCTCTCTGGTGATGGCAGTTGGCAGACTAGTTTGTTGGTACATGTGGGATGCCTTTTTAAGGACACCCTAAAACAACTAGAGGTGCTTTAAGAGATGACTATTCCAACAGTGGAGCAAATATTGGCCTAAGATGTCATCATTTAAGTATTACAATGAATTTCATAAGCCCTGACTGGGGAGGTCCAAGATTGATGGGTTCAAGGACTTTTTATCCACCTGACTCTATGTAGCATTGGACCATTGAGTTCCAAGGGCAACCAAATTAAAGGAAAAAAATTATTAGCTCTAACATTTCAAGCAGCAAAGTCAAAATTATTACCTGCTTAATTATATTTCTCCAAAATGCAGCATTATATCATCATCATTAAGTGTTAAATTTGGATTCATAAATATTTTATGACATTAGAAGACAAGTTGTATGCTGTTTATTCCTCTTATAGGAATTCCCAAGTTTATGGGACAATTGCTGAGAAATAATAACTAATCATGAATTAAATGGGTTATTAAGAGTTAATTTACTTTCATAGCAAGAATATAAAAAAACCTCTTTCAACATTATGCTGTATTAAAATTGTATTTTATATTAAATTTGGGTGTACTTTAATTAATAGCTTATATCAAGTTTTCTCAACCTTGACATTTTGGGCCAGACAATTCTTTGTTGTGGAAAGGGCTGTCCTGTGCCTTGCAGGAAGGATGTCTAGCAGCAACCCTGGCCTTCACCCACTAGATGCCAGTAGCAACACTCTCCCAAGTTGTGACAACCAAAAATATCTCCAAACATTGACAAATGTCCCAAGGATGGGGAGGCAGAAGGTGCAAAAGTAACTCCATTGAGAATGACTGGCTTATATGAATGCCTGGGGCAAAAGAAACCCTTGAAATGTCTCTGATTGTGTTAGATATATAATCAACAATTGCTTCCTGGAGGAACATAACACCAAAGCTAAGAATCTGGGACACGTATCCAATTTTTACAAAGTTTGAGAGTCTCCGGTAAAACCTACCTTTAGTTCCAGGTGACCTCCATAAACCCAGCTGAGAGTCCCTCATTAATGAGCTAACCAGGACACATAAGGGAGGCCTCATCAGCAGCTGGGGAATCAATAGGTCACCTGTTTATGAGAAGGTGGTGTAGTATTTTCATAGAGAGGCAACAGGACTGAAATGGCAAGATCGATATCTGCCTTCTGCAAGGGAAGGGCCTGTCCCTAATCAGCACTTGCCTGTTGTTTGCTTCACCTCGGCCAGACCCTCTGGGAACCTGGCAGGGCTCTGAGGGGAAAGGGCAAGACTTCTTTCCCAAAGCAGCAGTCTACATGACTGGGGAAAGGAGCTCTGTGCCAGCTTTCAAGAGCAAAATCAGCAAGACAAACAGCCCACAAGGACACTCATAAATAACCACTAGCTCTGCCAAAGAGGAAGGCAAGAGTATTGGGTTTGTGTTTAACAGGAGTCTTCGGAAAGCAAAGGGATAGCACCTAGGTAGGAGATAAATTCTAAAGCACAGCTAGACGTTGTTACCCACCAAAGGGACAGCTTCTGCAGGTCTGGAAACCCCAACAGAAGAGGCTTCATGAAGGATGGTCATGGCACATAGAGCCCCCCACTGGCTTTAGGTCTGTAGCTTTAAATTAATCAGCACACCATGGAAGGCAGGGGCAAAGGAGAGGAGGAAAAAGAAAATGAGGTTGGAGAAACACTTGGGGCATCCTTCTAAAATCAGACACTCACCATCAAAAGCAAAACATATTCTTTAAATACTGCCTATGCAAGTATTACCTCTGGAGGGAAAAGGGCAAAACACCCAAATGAGATGCCCAGGGAACTGTGGCTCTGTTCATTTTAATTCTCTCCCTGTAAAAATTCAATTCCATTAAGACATGTTTGGAAGCACATAGGCTTTGGGTGTAACAAAATGTGGGTTTGAACTCAGCTCTAGTAGTGGATCAGCTGTGTGGGTCCAGGGAACTTACTGAACCTCTCTAAGCCTCAACTGGTCTCCTCACATCACCAGAATGTGATGAGAATACTAATACCTACCTTGCAGGTCTGTGTTTGGGTTTACTTTATATATTTCACAAAAGTGGCTTAACAAAGAGTGGTCCCTCAGTATAGCCCTTATTATTCACCCTTCCTGTGACATTTCTGGTTTGGTAGTATTGAGAAAACATGTATTTATTTCCTTTTTCTTTATTTGAATGATTATGAATGGGACCATAAGGGATTATGTCTTTGGGAGCTTTTAATCTTGCATGGTGTTTATTACTGTGGCTTTGCATATCGGTGAGGCTTAATGCTCAACTATTCAATGACCACATAATTAGGAAGTAGCATTCCTCTCCAGAAAATTGGCATTGATGTTTTTACTCAAAATTACCTGGAAATAGTTATCAACAAACTGAAGCAAATCAAATTTGTGATGGAAAAAGTCAAAGGATGTAATTCCTTAATAGGTAGACATGTCCACGAACATACACATAGAATTTGTGCTTTAAAAAGTACTAAGGGTAAAGAGTTTGGCATAAAAAGATACTGAGATAAAAACAAAGTAGGTGAAAAGACATGATGTCAGTAGTCTCATTTCTGAGCAAAGACTTTTTTTTTAGTAACTAGGAAATGTATTTTTATTTTTTTTAAGATTTATTTATTTACTTTAGAGAGTGAGAGCAAGAGCATGAATGCGGGGGTGGGGGGAGGAGAAGAGAGAAAGGGAGAATCTCCAGCAGATTCCCCACTAAGCAGGGAGCCGGCCCTGAGATGATGGCCTGAGCCGAAATCAAGAGGAAATAGGAAAATTCCCTCTTTCTTTCTGTTTCTCTTTCTCTCTCCATTTCTGTCTCTCTCCCTGTCTTTCTCTTTAATTTCTCTCTCCCTCCCATTCTCTCTCTCTTCCCCACATCTCTCTTTCTCTCTCAACTTCTGTCTCCTTCTGTTTGTCTGTCTGTCTCTCACACACACCCCATAGCGGATATTCTTCCATCAACACAATAAGTGAGGTTCAGGATAAAATGTTTGTGCTGAATAAAATGCAAAATAGCTTCATTTTTCCTATGGATCTTTATTTATTTCTTCTAAACATGCTTAGAAGCACATCAGTGCTCCATTAACTACCCAGCCAAGGACAGAGAGAAGAGAACACCGTCCATCCATAAGGTAATGAATAAAGAAATACTAGCTCCCTACTGGTATATTCCAAGGACATTACTTGTGCTAACTTGCCCCTACCCTGCACTCAGACTCTTACACTATTGTCCATTTCAGGCCAGGACTCTTGTGTCCCTGAAAAGGGGTTTTGCAGGGACCTGCAAGAGTTTTCTTAGACCCTCATATCACCACATAAAGACTAATGGTATTGTTTAATATCTACCAGTGGTCAGAATGCAGTTAACAGCTTGGTCCACTTATTTGTCTCCAGCACGAAATGGTAAGATTCTTGAGGACAAGGACATCATCTCATTTGGTGTTATAAGATGAAGAAAGAATTCAACAAATGGCTAGTAAGTAAAATGATTACTCTTGAGTAACCTCCTTCATGATGAAGCCTGTCTTTTACTAGTTGGGAAATCTTGTCCAAGTTAATGAAGCTCTCAGTGCTACAGTTTTGTCATCTGTAATTTGTCAACAACAATTGTCTTGCCCACTCCACCAGCTGATTTCCCTTTCTTCTGGGGAGGATACAAAAGGACAGCGCAGGCCATATGACTAGTTCTGGCCAATAGGATTTGGTGAAAGTAAAGTGTATCACTTCCTAGCCAAAGCATTTAATAGCCAGTGTAAGACTTCCAGGCCAATTTCTCCCTGGGTGGTGTGAAAACAGTAATCAGCATGGAGTTTCCTTAAGTATAAGACACTAGGAATACTGAGCCAACACATGGAGGAAAGCTTCCCTATACAGGGACTCAGACCCTCAAGTGTACTTCCATGAGCAAGCAATAAACCTGTGTTGAGTTATGTCATGGAGATTTCAGGGTTGTTTGTTATGACAGCATCATGTAGCCCTCCCTGACGGATACAGAACAGACTACTGGAAGGAAGATGAAAGGAGGTAAGGCAGGTAAAGTTCTTAGCACTGGGTGAACCTACTACTTACATTTCATAAGCTATTATTGCCAAATGTTAAGCACCATTGGTCCAAAATCCAAATCTTTGCTCTCAGTAAGGACTCAATTCACACCAGATGAAAATATCCATCACTATTATTTTAGGCATCACTAGCTGCTATAACAGACATGCCCCCACATTATAGGCAATGTCATAGGGAACAGCAGGAAAGAGTGGGGGTGGTTTTGATCCACACAGTCATTCAGGGACCTAAGAACTTCACCAAATTCAACATACAGCTCCTAAGGTCAAGCAAGGGTCAATGGGAGGATGGGGGAAGAGAGAAGTATAGAGGATCCCAGAGGGGATTTTGGGGGCTGGTCCTCGAAATGATCTATCACTTCTTCCCACATTTTCACTGGGTGGAACTCAATTACATCTCACTGCTTAGATAAAAGATGGGCTGGAAATGTGTCCCTAGCTGGGCAGCTATTTATTGGGCATTTGAATGTGTTGTGAAAGATGAGCATGAATTATCAGCAGATAGCCAGCCACTTTGCCATAGTACCCTTTAATATTTTCAGGAAGCAATTTCCCAAATACCCATGAGATCTTTGTTCTTGCTCAACACCCCCTACCCCACACACTGGAGGAATGTCATCCTTCCATCTAGTGTAAACCTCCAAAGTTAACAGTAAAAAATTAATGCCTTTTTTTATTTAGCAGAAAAAATACCCTCCCATAGGGTGAATTCAGTCACTACCTCCCTTACCCTTCCAATAAAAATAGAACAATCCTTCCTTTAGCTGGCATTTCCTCCTGGTTTTTGTTCCAACAGGGTTCTAAGTACCCTTTTATGTTCGTACAAAAAAAAAAAAATACACAGACACCAAAATAGGGGAGAAAACTATACAATTGGTAATGTCCTCAAGTTTTTAGGACCTTCACGGGAATGTACAGTTGAGAGTACATTTCAATTTGAAGAAAATATAAATACACAAGGACCAAACAACATGTATGTGCTTAATCAAGCACATAATTGCTTTTAGACACTAGGGTGTAATTATCTTTATCAGAGTTATGATATGATATAGAGAAAATGATTCCCCAGAAATAAAATTAGGCTGTGTCTTTCTAAAGGCAGATTTTAAAGAAAGTATCAAAATCTGGCCTGATCACCTTGGGGGAAGTCCCAAGCACGTCTCAAAGTGATTCCTGTTGCTGGTTTTTGAGAGAAGATATGGATGGGAAACCTTGCCAAACCAAGATCTACCCTTTTAGGCAGATGGACACCTTTATCACACATCACAGCACTCTCGCTTCTGGTCTCAAAGGCCTGACACAGAGCTGGCACTGGTGAGAAAATACCGTAAAAGCAGAAAGCACCCAACCTGTTCACATGAGCGCACCTGGGTAGAGCTACAGTGAAAGGCATGCTGGATGCGAGCGGACCTGGGTAGAGCTACAGTGAAAGGCATGCTGGATGCGAGCGGACCTGGGTAGAGCTACAGTGAAAGGCATGCTGGATGCGAGCGAACCTGGGTAGAGCTACAGTGAAAGGCATGCTGGATGTGAACGATGTGCATTATTTCAGTTATGCCAGAGGTGCCAACAGTAACCCCATTCTACACACAAGGAAACGGATCCTAAGAAGTAATCCCACAGATAACAAGCAGCAGGGTCAAAACTAAACGCAAAAACTTCCTGAGTATATAGCTCAAGCATTAGCCTCCCCAGTCATAGTCTGCCTGCCGAAGAGTTAAAATTCTCACGAAGCAAAAGGAGATTCACAGACAAGACGTGAGAGAGGCATTGGCCAGCTGACAATTATACCAGCTGTCTCAACACCAATGGAAGGCGTCTTTTAGAAACAAGCGAACCAAGTGAGAGCAGACCCTGGAGGAACACGAAATGTGCCTTGCATGCGTTCATCTGCTGTCCTTCAGGACACCTAGCCCATCGGTGCCGGAAAAAAGGACAGCTGCGGGACTGTCCCCGTGATGCCAGTGGGTGTCACTGCTTCCCCGCGGTGCACAGAGGGAATCTGCAGCAAACAGCGGAGGCCCGCATGCTAAACCTCTCACTCTCCCTGCAGCTGCCCTCCCTGCTCATGTCTCCTCCACTAACTTCCCCTTTCCTGAGGTGTGTCACGCTGTGCCTGTCACAGAGCAGGCCATCTACCTGAGTTGGTGACCATTGCCATCGGTGATGTTACTCACAGTGTTACTAGCTCTCCAAACACGCTGCTTCCTTTCAGAGGTGATGCTACACATACAGTGAAAGTGAGACGGATGGCAAGATGCAGGATTATCAGTGATCTGGATTCAGATTGAGTAAAATGAATTGGTAAAGCCTTTCCTAAGTCACAGCATGCTCCAAACCTGATCTGTGTGAATGGCCGACTTCCCCCAGTCCTTTTACTTAAGACACAAGCCAGGGTAAGGTAACATCTTTAAAGAAACTCCTCAGAGTGGACAGAGCCCCGGCCTGGAGCAGGAGAGAGCCATCTTTCTAGGGGGGAAGAGTCTGGTGTCTGAAGCAGCGTTCAGCAAGGGACATGTGTGACAGCCAGAGCCACCCCACCATGCTCCATGTCTGCTTTAATGCCAACTACTCAAAGGGCACTGTCTCCATCCACATGACAGTGATGATGACGTCTAGGGTAATGGGTCTCTCTCTTTCCAGTATCAGCTCTCTAAGGGGATCAAGGGGAAATTGAAGCACTGTCCTGTTTCTGTAGAAAGGCAGAGTGTTGACCTACTCTCTTAATAGAGTGACACCCCCACCTAGACTGAAGCACAAGATCCCTGAGGGAAAGTATTTATTTTGTTCACTGCTAAGTCCCCAGTACAGCGCTACGGATGCGGTAGGCACTTAATAAACATTTACTGTATTAACCTCCATGGAAGCAAAAGAAAGAAGTTGTAAAAATTCAGTGCCTATCTGGGGAAGAACTAGCAATAATGTCTGGGTATGGTTCATCCTAAATAGTGTTGTAATGGATTAGACGTGTATGTGTGTGCATGTATACGCATGTATATGAGTATGCATATATATATATATTAAGTGTATATGTGTGTATATATAATACAGACATGTTATATATACATTTAGAGCAGGGCAGGGTCTGTCAGATAAGAGCCTGATCAAAGCTAAACATTCTTATTATTTTCAGGTGTACCATTGTTGTTTTTTTTAAGTAAGCTCTGCCCAATGTGGGGCTTGAACTCAAAACCCCAAGATCAAGAGTTGCACACTCTACCGACTAAACCAGCCAGGAACCCCTCACGTGTACAGTTTTGATTCTATAAGTTTATTTTAAAAAATTTAACCTTTAACATTTAAAAAGTAAAACATATTCATTAAAGAAAATGTGCGGGGCACATGGGTGGCTCAGTCGGTTAAGCATCTGCCTTAGGCTCAGGTCATGATCCCAGGGTCCTGGGATCCACCTGCGATGGGCTCCCTACTCAATGGGGAGCCTGCTTCTTCTCTCCACTCCCCCACCCTCATGCTCTCTCTCTCAAATAAATAAAATCTTTAAAAAAATGTGCAAAATACGCAATTAAATATTCAACAACTTGTGAGTGTCATGGGCTTATTTTGTATCCCATACAGAGTTTAATATAGATCAGTTGCTTTAATATTCATTATAAAATTAAACATTGCTACAAAATGGTTAAATAAATGATGTTAAGTCCCCACTAGGTGTCGGGATGCAACATTTTGAAAGAATGCAGTAGACATTTATGGACTAACAAACAAAGGGCCCAGGACACCTGCTAAGTGCGCATCTGAAGGAAAATACACTGTGTATCATTTCATTTATATTTGAGTGAAATACACTTGTACATGCAATGTAAAGCCATAAAAAATGTGCAAGGCTATCACCAAACTGTTAACAGGGGTGAGGAGTAGCATTATGTTATTTGTATATAAAATTATAATAATCTATAATCATAATAAAAGTGATTAATAAAACATTATTAAAATTTGTGAAAACTGAGAAAAGAAAAATTATCCTCAATCAGACCTCCCATAATGACTAATTTTTTTTACATATCCTATTTTACAAACTCATTCGAGGAATATTTATTGAATGCCTGCAATGGGCCCAGCACTCCATAGGTGCATTCCTCCTTCATCTGTGTAATAAATATTTCCTGACAAGGCCTTTCCCCCTAGTCAATCAATTTAATGAGGCATGCCTCCAGGAGGCTTAGGAGAACCCCAAGATTCTCCATAATGAGCAGATGATTGGTAAGGATTCTTAAAGTATTGGCAAGCAATAGGTCATTGATTATCTCAGTCAAACCCCCCCTCCCTCCTCCACCACGTCAACACACATACCCCCTGCCTCTTAGTTCATTAAAGCATAAAGACTCGAGTCAGGAAAGAAAATGCACTGGAAACATACACAGTATAAAAAGCACTCAGAGCACTAGGACTAGGCCATAGATCATGGCTGCGTGATATCGATTCCTGATAGGAATGACCTCCCAGGGTTAGAATGCTCCATTTTCTCTGGAATCCTGCCCTCCCACCCCTAGCATCTCTTGCAGGGCATCCTCCCTATTTCTTTTTGCCCTCCAGTCCTGCCCAGGTTCTCGGGGCCCTCAGAGCAGCTCATATTACTAAGGGGAAGAGCCTCTGACAATTTCTCAAGAGGCCTTGTGGGAATAGACCCCTTTTGTTTGCAGTTATCAAAACAAATTATGCGCTACATGCCTGAGATGATGTTGACTCCAAGATGTCTTCCCTGGGGTCCCGCAGACTCACAAATGTGAATTCCAGTCTTTTGTAGTATAAAGGCCAATCGAAAGCACACACTGATCTGAATAGAGCCTGCTCCTTAACGATTCCTGGGGGAATCTATATTTAAAGTACAATAACATTATTCTGAGAATGGGGTGCTCAGTGCCTCTGAATAAGGAGCTACAATAGTCATGTAATCAACGGTCCTGGAAGATTAGCATCTAACTGTTCAAAACCTCTTCCTTCTCCCCATCCCGCCCTTAACCAAGGCGACCATCAAGGACAGTAGTTCAAAGCTAATTGAGTTTTAAACGTAAAATAGTTATAATAATCAAAGAAAAAAATATTAGCTATTGCCACACTTAAACAAATGCCACATGGCACATAAATTCTGCCATCTGCTTTAACTTTTCCTGAGTAGGAAGTTGGCAGATACTGCATAATATCTACATATGACTGATAATTTTTAGCCAAGTCTAAATAAAAAGGTGCTTTGTCTTCATGTGCTGCTTAAAAAGCTAGAGATACATAAGATTAACAATAAAACATGCTTTCAATGTTTACTTCTCCCATTTAAGATACATATCTAAATTATATGTACATATTTATGTGTGTGTTTATATAGATATTTTGAGATATATATATATATTACACAGTAAACTATATACTTTTTTAGTCTTGAGTGCAAATTTAATCAATAATGCTATACATTTCGATCTTTTGTATAGAAAATATTCCATTTTATCTGTTTTGATGTGTTCCAGGAGAGGCCTAAAGTACAAGGCTTTGCTTACACAGAGTGCACTGAGAGGTAAAGCAATAAAAGCACTCATTTTCAGAAGGAAAGTATATTTTACAGTGAAGGGAGTCCAATACACAGTGGAGATAATTTCTACAAACCAAAAAAAAAAAAAAATCCATGGTCAGTGAAATTGTGTCCTTGTAGAGCACCTGAAGTTTCCTAATATATGACGGAATTAGTATAGTCAGATTTCATTGAAGCACATGGCTCTGCGGTCCATTATTTAAACAGCTCTGTCAGTCATGAAAGAATACTTCAAGTGCATGACAACAAAATGCTATCAATACTGAAGGTCGTCCTCTAAATCAGAAGGGAATGCAAGGGTTTCCTAACGACTTCTTCTCAAACAAATTACCGGGAGGCCGAACCAAAATGAATTTTATTATTGAGGACAAGTGAATTGTACAGTACTTACAGCAAACACATTAGGAGATTAAAATTGATTGAAGGAGACTGGATTTGAAAAGATATAAATAGGGAAGACATGAAAAAAATCTGCTCAAAGTGAACTTATGAAAACTGTGGTAGAATTCAGCCACTGGCCAATCACTTTTGGGAAGAGATGCTTTGGTTTTCTCTGGAGAGGGAAGTGAGGATCCTGGATTCTGGATGGTGGTGAAGGTTACTGCACAGATGTGCTGAGGCTGCAGGATAAACACCCATAGGAAACGCATAGGATGGACATATATGGTGGAGAGAGTCCCTGTGGCAAAAATTAGGCTTCATGTGGTCACTATGTGACCGATTTGCAGTTTACCAAAGGAAGTTGAGCTTGATTCCACCTCGGAGGTCTGACTAGGGCTGTTCAATCCATTCAAAGAGAGCTGAGGAAAGCACAAATCACTCCCGCACTCATTAGCCATGGGGCAGTCCAAATAAAACAAGACAACACTTCCTAAGTGCAACTCTATGAGGTAGGTACTAATAGTATCTCCATTTGATAGCACAGAATACTGAGGTCAGAGAAGCACAAAAAGTATCCCCTGTTCACATGGATACCAAGGGGCAGAGACAGTGTTCAAAGCTGGGCTGCCAACACCAG
The DNA here is from genome assembly GCF_004348235.1 of Phoca vitulina. Taxonomy (NCBI): domain Eukaryota; kingdom Metazoa; phylum Chordata; class Mammalia; order Carnivora; family Phocidae; genus Phoca; species Phoca vitulina. Next base: position 309,654 of record NW_022589769.1, on the reverse strand, counting down.
GATCTGTGTTTTTAATTACTATACTTTTAAGACTTGGTCTTAGTAGGGGCACCTGGGTGGCTCAGTCATTAAGCGTCTGCCTTCGGCTCAGGTCATGATCCCAGGGTCCTGGGACTCAGCCCCGCATCAGGCTCCCTGCTCCGGGAAGCCTGCTTCTCCCTCTCCCACTCCCCCTGCTTGTGTTCCCTCTCTCTGTGTGTCTCTCTCTGTCAAATAAATAAGTAAAATCTTAAAAAAAAAAGATTTGGTCTTAGTAATCAAACCATCCACCCAAATGGGTCCTGGGATGGAAAAGGAAGTAGGGAAAGACTTCTGGTATTCTGAGAAGCATGTTCAATCCATTGCACTGTTCTGAGAATCTGAACAAGATATATGGTACCAGCCTCCAGAATGGCCCTTAATGATCTCCACTTCATGGTATCCATACTCTTGTACTGATTCCCCCACACTGGACCATGGTTGGTCTGTGTGGCAGAATACAGCAGAAGTGATAGTATGTCACTCTGAGATTAGGTTATAAAAGACCATGACTTCCATTTTAGAATCTCTCTCTCTCTCTCTCTCTCTCTCTCTCCCTCCCCGACCCTCCCTCCCTCCCTCCACCCTACACTCCCCCGCCCCTTACTCTCTCAACACTCACTCTGGAAAAAACCAGCTGCCAAGTCACCAGGACACTCCAGTAGTCATGCAGAGAGGCCCATGTGACAAGGAAGGAACTGAGGCTTGCCAACACCCACATGAGTGAGCTAGGAAGTGGATCCTCCAGCCCTCATTTAACAGCTACCCCTGCTGATGGCTTAACAACAACCTCATGAGGCTCCCTGAGCCAGAACCACCCAGCTAAGCCGCTCCCAAATTCCTGACCCTCAGAAACTATGTGAGATAATAAATGCTTATTGTTTCAAGATACTCATCTTGGGAGTAATTTGTTATGCGGTGTTAGATAACTAATACATGCTATTACCAGCAAAGCTGAGCTCTCAAAGACCTTAAGTAGTGGGGTTTGTTCATAAAGCCTTCAATGCCTAATTCATTCCTTTTTATACAGAGCAGTTCAATAAGGTGTCTTAATCAAAACTCCATTCCTGAGAGATAATGTTGTGTGTAAATATATACATATATACATACATATACATATATACATACATCTATTAATATTTTTGAACATCTACTAGGTGCCAGGTGCTGTAGTGCTGGGATGTGGACACTAAAGAAACAAGGTCTCCTGGGGCGTCTGGGGGGCTCAGCCAGTTAAGCATCTGCCTTTGGCTCAGGTCATGATCTCAGGGTCCTGGGGATGGAGACCCACTGTCAGGCTCCCTGCTCAGCAGGGAGTCTGCTTCCCCTCTCCCTCTGCCCCTTGCCCTCCCTCGTGCTCTCTCTCTCTCTCTCTCAAATAAATAAATAAAATCTTAAAAAAAAAGAAACAAGGTTTCCTTCCTTGTATTCTAGCAGATAGAGACCGGCAATAAATATGTAGATATAAATAAGAAAAAAACAAGGAGATTGTACTATGGAAATAATACACTACACTGAAAAAGGTGATGACTGTGTTTCTCTGGATGGAATAGTCAAGAAAGGCCTCCCTGAAGAGGGATATTTGAAAAGAGTCCTGAATGATGAGAAAGGCCCAGCCAAGAAGAGATCTGAAAGGAAAAGACCAAGTAACTTGGCCTCTTCGATAGTTGTATCTTCTCTGGCATGACACCTAACATTAGGGCCGCCTTTTCCCCATCTGCACACTTGGGACAATAAAAATATGCCTCATAAGGCAAAGAGAATGAAGTGAGATTCTATATATGAAAAAAAACTTAAAAATTGAGATGCCACTACTCATTGTTCCCCATTTAAAAATAGCCTGACTGCTTTGGTCCAGCTTTGAAATCACCAAGACTGGGGCAACACTATCCCCCAAACCAAAGGCAATGCAGGGAAATTTGGACAGCCTGCTGATTTAATAGAATATCAATCTCAAGGGAAACTAACTCAGTTATAGAACAGTCTGACCATTAATTTCAATGATTTGACTGTGTAATATAATGTTTCAATCCTAGAACACAATTTAAACTGGGACAGGTAGTCATTACTTAACTTAGAGTCTGCAAATTCATCTCCGACATGTCAATTTTTTGTAGTCTATGTTCAAAGACTTGCCAAAAAAGATATGGGGAAAATATTTCAAAGTCTATGAAATCTAGCATCTCGATATCAAATAGTGCCTCGACTGCTACTGTAGATAAAAATGGTGATAGAAATTTTTATTAAAACAGTAAGCAAAGGGTAAGCATGCTTGTCAAACACAGATCCCGCTTTCCATACAGATGAGTGCACGGAGAACAGTGAAGATGACAAATGGAACACAGACTGATTTAGCCTATGGGGAAGGGGGTAACAGGGAGAGTAGGAAAAGAGTCAAAATGAGGACCTACTAGTGATACCTTCTAAAGAAAAAGACAAGAAACAAAATAAAATGATATTTTGGCAAACAAATGTTTCAAGTAATACTCAAAAAAGCAGCAGCCCACGGTATGAAACTAAAAATTAATTGCCCATTAATTGGGAAAGCCTCTGTTGATTAAGGGATCCAACATCTCAGTCTGGGGACCAATGCAAAGGAAAATTGAGAAAAAAATCAAATTAGATGTATATCAGGATGTCTAGCCACAAAAGTTACACAGATGAGAATGAAAATACTGTTAGTGCACATCCTAAAAGCATTGCTCCTGGTCTGACTGCACTGGGAATGGACATGTGGTCAGGTGTGGCTATTTCCCATGATGCTGTGGGAGGAAATCTTAGTTGCTGTTCACTAAAAACTTCTGCTTCTCCATCAGGGCAGAAGGGGAGACTGTGCTCCCTTGCCTGCTTAGATTTAGGTGCCGGCAAATGCCTTCCTTTGGCTAATGCAATGTGAACAGAGGTGACACATGTCACTTTGGGGTAGAAGCTTTAAGAACCAGTGTGCAATTAACCTTGTCCTTTCCTTGTCCCAGTAATTGTAGAAGAATGGAAGTGGAGCCCATGACCCCAAGTGAGGGAGAAACAGAACAGCACTACCAGCCAGCCCACAGAGGACCTAGAGAATGTGTGATAAAAACTAAGTTTAACAATTGTCCTTTTAAGCCAAGGAGCTGTTTGTCACTACAACATGATCTGCCCTATCCTGATTGATACCCTTTTTTAGCTACTAATCCTTCTAGCCCCTTTTCACCAGGTGAGGCTTCCAGCAAAAGTTAAAGAGGAAGTTATTTGACATCTTGGGGTCTCTGGCTGTTTGTATTAGCGTGTTCTATAAGGAGCAATTTTCTGCCATCATCATTCTTCACCTTCCCTTTTGCAAATGCCTTTTGACTTTCAAAAGCAGGTGCTTGCTCTGCATTTCCCTCAGCACTGTGGACAGGCAAATGCCCCATGTATTTTCATTAAAAACAACAGGATGTGTTTGATGTATAGATGATGCTTTCTCAAAAACACTGCAGAGTCTTAGTGCCATTCCAATCACTCCTTCACAATGATGTGAGGGTTCATACCCTCACCAAGCTTACAATCTTCCCACAGAAGATTAAAGAAGCTAGAACAATAAGCAATGAAGCTATGAGAACACAGAGAAGGGATATGGAGCAAAGGTTGGGGAGTGAGGTGGCCAGAGATGGTTTCCAGGGGTTAAAGACAAAACAGACAAAGCCAGAAGAGGGGCAAGTGTTGTGGGCAAGCACTGCAAATGGCTGGAGGGGAGAGAGACAAAGACACTGAGTACAACTGAAGGCTGCTGAGTGTGGCTGTATTATGGGCGGGGTGGAGAGCGATTCCGCTGGAGGAAGGCAGGAGACAGCTCCTGAAAGCCCTTGAAATCAAGCTAGGCATGTTGGATTTATCTGAAGGGGAATGCAGAGCCACTAGATGTGGGGTGACCTAGTTGTTAGGTTTGTTGGCTAAAGAGCCACGTGAGAATGGCCTGAAGAGGATAAATATACAAAAGATAGTGATGCTAGTTACCAGGATATCACAGCAAAAGGTCACAGTGGCCTGGATGAAAGATGGTGGACACAAAGACAGAAGAGTAAAGATTTGAGGTATATTTTGAAGATTGAATTGAAGTGCAATTTAACTTCACTTTTTGCCCGCAGCAGGGTTACATTTTTGGTGATAGAAACAGCGGCAGATTCTTCACTCAATGTTAAAATTAATCATTTCACTGGAGTCCCTTCATATAAATATAGGACTCCAGCCATATTGAAATGTTGAAACATAGGACCATGATCTTTATTAGCACCACAATTCCATTTAGGATCTTGGGTCCCCCAAGACCACATTACTTGCATCCTCTACATCTGATCTTAACTCCTCCAGTAAGAAGTGTTGTCTACGAAAGGACTATGAAGTCACTTCCGTATAATATGTGGATTAAACTGCTTCCCAGAAACGTACAGGACACTTGCCATTTGGTTTTTGAGGATACCTCTCTATTTATATACCTACCCCTTACAATATTTTTTCCCTTGGAAGACAAGGAAGAATAGAAGTTAGGAACTCTCGGCTCTAGGGTGACACTAGCTATTTCGACTCACTTATCAGCCATCTGATCTAGGAAGGTAGTTCTTCTTTCTAAGTCCCAGTTTCTCATGTGACCAAGGCGGGTAATGATGCATTGGCTTAAATGGACTGCCGTGAACACTCCAAGAAATAATGATCTGAAGTGCTTAGAGTAGTGCCTGATGCATAGCCTATAGCAAGGTCTCAATAAATGCCCTAAACTAATAATGTCAACAGATAATAGCTCTAAAACTCATGCATGTTGCAGAGGATGCTGAGATTGCTGCTTGGGAAGTAGCACAGTGTCATGGACTCTGCAGAAGTAACTCAGTCAGTCAGGAAAGAAGAGAATACAATTTCTTACATGTCACTTTTGCATAAGGTACTGTACCAGGGTCTAGGGAAATAGCATTAAATCAGTAGATATAGTCCATACCGTCCTGGATCCTCTCATCTAATTGTGCAAATGACATCAAACCTATGATGAAAACTGCAGTGAGCCTCACAGAAGGTACATCACACGGAAGAATGTACCTAAGCGGGGGTTATGGAGGATCACCCCATGGTGCTCTGCCTTATAAAACAGTCACAGCCATGAAAGAAAAAAAAAAATCAAGGCCTGCAGTCGTTTATGCCAACTCAACCTGCAGCAACATTCTCAATTAGAGAGAGAGAGAGAAAAAAGGCAACTTTTGCAGAATATGAACCTCCAAGGAGTTTTAAAGGGTATTTCATAAATGACTGTTTCACATGGTTCCAAGTAAGGAGTTCCAGATCCATGGTTGCTTTCTCAGTTGTCAACTGTAGGTATTTATTAGAGTATGCAAGCTGTTTAGAAACTTGCACAACCACTTATAACCTATTAGTGAAACATCCAATTACACGCCTGGCCTCTTCATTTACTTCCCAGCCAACTACTTGGAGGTCTGGGCTGTGCTAACCTTGCTCTTCCTACTATCTGCTCTATCCCAGATGGAAGGTATAGTTGAACTCTTTTGATTACTGTAGACAATTGTTGATGAAATTCATTAAATATTCAGTATTTGATCTGAAGAAAGGTAAATGATTTATAGATACTCATTCACAGGAACCTTATGAAGTGGGTACTAACGTCACACCCATTTTACAGATAAGGCAATCAAGTTTTAAAGCAGTTACCTGACTTGCCCAAGTTCAGAGAACTAATGCCCTGGTCATTTGGTTCCAGAGCCACAAGCTTTTGAGTACAATTTTACACATCCATGAACTACCTTGAACTATGAGTCAAATTCTCTATTCCTGTAGCCAGCAGCAGGCTGAACATCTGTTATGATGGAAATTTAATAATGTCCCACTGAAAACTTAATGCCTCACAACACTGACATGGCCTCACAGTTATCTCTACAAAAATCATCCCCGTCCAATATATCTAGATGGTTGATGTAAATATGATTCTCTTTTCCTTGGCTTATTAACTAGACTACAGTGAGGTACACTCATTAACTGATATTCTTACGGAAATCATTTATCAGAATCCAACTTTTGGATCTGTCTATATCCATGAGATTAGCAACTGGAACACCCGCCCCTATACATGTTCAGAAGTGTACAGACACTAATCACTTACAAAGCCATATTATGTTACCAAGAATTAAATTATTTAAAAAATTTACCCCAGTGCCATTAGCATTCAGTCTTCCAGGAACTTAAAAATTAAAAAGGAGGAGGAGGAGGAGAGGAAAGGAGAGAAAAAGAGGAGAAAAAGGAAAAAATAGGAGGAACAGTTGAGTCTACAACTATATTAAAATTTCCCTTGAAAATTGGTTGTGCTACATGACAAACACTCACTCTTCTAAAAATCACACATCTTCTTTTATACTCTGTCCATAATCAAAACATCATTAAAACTACACCCATAAGTTAGCCTGATAGACTAAAGACTGGGAAGGCTTCTTCAGAACTGTCACAGACTATTGGGTAAATACATATTTGGTACACATTCTAATTTTGAAAAACATGTTATTAACTTACTAGACTGTAACAGTTCTGCTGAACAGTTACAGACTACCAGGTAAATATGTATTTTGGAATGCATGCATACTAATTCTAAAACATGGATCATTTACCCAGTAGAGTGTAACATTCTGGTCTGCCATGTACAACCCCTGCCCCATGAATCATTACCCTGGTGGACCATAGGAATACTTTCTAGTCATTTGTTTGGGCATGAAGCATAAGCATGTTCATTTTAAGGAGGAAAGTCTTCCAACCTAGCGTCAGATTTCTTTTTGTTAGAAATATCAAAGTTCACATATTGCAAAGTAAAACAGGACTGATTAAGAACAGTTGCATATAGCAACAATTAGGTGGATAATTAAACTCAAGCCTTTGGTTGGGAGGTACTGAAGTAGTCTTTAAATGGATGGGTAAAATTAGATCCTGAGCTTGAAATTTGCACATTGGTTGTCTACAATACTTGCCTCTGAGGGATGGATGCAAATTAGCATCATCTTGATGTGCCCTGTACTTATTTTATTCTTTCTTTTTTTTTTTAAGATTTTATTTATTTGACAGAGAGAGACACAGCGAGAGAGGGACCACAAGCAGGGGGAGTGGGAGAGGGAGAAGCAGGCTTCCTGCTGAGCAGGGAGCCGGATGTGGGGCTCGATCCCAGGACCCTGGGATCATGACCTGAGCCGAAGGCAGACACTTAACGACTGAACCACCCAGGCACCCCCTTATTTTATTCTTTCACATTAAATATTTATTGGACAACAATGTGCCAAGCACTAGGCTTGATCCTGGGGTTTCAGTGAAGAGCAAAACCAGCCCTCCTGGAGCCTATGGTCTATGGCTACGAACTCTGTTAAGGCCCTTAAAATATATTCTCAATGTAGAAGCCCACATCATCCATTTAAAATATAAATCAATTCTTTATTTTACTCAAGAAAAAACAAAGTCTCTAATTATCTATCTACGCCCCTACCTTGCTATCCCCTGAACTCATTCCCTCCCTACTATTTTCTGCTCCAGTCTCTCTGATCCCTTGTTCATTGAACACAGAGGTACACTCAAGCCTTAGGTTTTTTAACTATTTGCTCTGCCTGGAATGTTCCTTCCCCAATTATCCACAGAGCTTACTCCTTCACCTTCTTCCCCTCTTTGCTAAAATGTCGCCTTTACAATGAGGCCCACCCTGATTCCCCTCCCTCTTCATTTAAAATTTTAAGTAATTCTTCCACCCTGCTCTGTTCCTCCTTATCCTTTTCCTCTTTCCTTTTATCATAGCACTGGTCACCTTCTACAATGACTTGCTTATTTATTATATGCACTTTCCATGGTCTTTGTGCCCCAGTAGAATGTAGGATCCATGAAGGCTTGTCCAAGTATTTCACGATGGGTTCTCAATAGGAAGATGAATGCCTGGTATATAGAAGGTGTTCAATACACACACACACACACACACACACACACACACACACACATACACACATACACACACATATATACGTATATGTATATAAATACATGCATACATGTGAGTAGAAGAAACATATAAATTGCTGTAAGATCACATGCAAGTCAATTCTCATCTATCCTAGGGAGTTGGAGTTGGGGTAGAGTGGGAATTCCAGGAAAGGCTTTCCCAGGAGAAGTGGCACTGTTGAGCTGAAATTGAAATGAGAAGTAAGAAGCAAAGGAGTGGGGCAGAGGGAACAGAAAGTACACGACTCAGGAAGAGCTTGATGTGTGTGGGGAAGTGAAAGACAGTTTGCAAAGTGGCTGCAGCATGTGAGCAAGTGGGCTTGAAGATTTAACATATGGGGGAAACCATGTTCTGTTAATTGAAACCTTCTTCTTTTGTGGGTGATGTGTGGGAGGGAAAGAGAAATTGAGGGAAAGAGAAATTGAATGAATGAAGAATGAATATGCCGCGGCTTTGGCATTTTGTTTTCTTTTGTTTTGTTTAATTAGCCATTTGGGGCTATAAGTCACAATTTTTCTAGACATTGACGTGACAGCCGCACATCCCCAGGACAAATGCCGAAAGCCCCGTGTCAATTTGCAGGCCAAACTTTTGAAGGTCATGACAAAGTTCTAAATGAAACAGCTGATTTCCCAGTGTCCTTCCAACATGGCAGGTGACTCAAGTTACAGAATTCAAGAAACCTCCCATTTCCTGAGCAGGAAATCTGTGTTTCTTAGAAAGTGCATAGTTCTGGACAAACTTTCCTCCTCTTCCTATAAGGGAAGATGACACTGCAATTACCTCAGTGATGGGGTCAGAGGCAGCAGTACCAGGCCCTTTTCTTTCTCAATTTGCGAGATGCTTCCTCTGCCTGCATGCCAACAATGGGAGGTGGGGACGAGACACATGAAGTCATTTCACCCATCACTAACTCAACACACCTACACGTTCTCCACCTCTATCACGCGTTCCCCAGGCCTTCTGGCAGAAGATATGTTTTGAAAGATTTGTAAAGCACTCATTTGAAGTACATAATAACTTAATATTAATTTAAATGACTATATTTGGAGTATAAAAAAAAAGAGAGAGAGAAAAGGTTCCATTTGTGAAAAATATATCTCAGTTTTCCTAGAAAATGTCTTATGATGACAGCAATGTATCCCACGAGCAGAAATAAGGTTGTTGCCAGCAGGAATTTAATTAAGATGAGTCGGTCATGCCATGAGCGGTTCACAGCCAAGGAAGCATTAGTGAGGTACTTACCACACCGATGTGGAGAACACACAATATTAAAATGCCCAGTAAATTAGCCTACAAATCTACTTAGCTCTACATTTGTCCTGCATCACCAAATAAAACATTGCCTTGAAATGGAACTGTCTGAGATTTTTCACACCAAATCAATTTATACAGAATAAGGAAAATGCTTATACAACTCCTGGGCTGCCGTTTGCAATGAGATACTTGGTAGAAGAGAAAATTTTCCCCTTCTCTATTTCATCAGACACAGAATGGGAATTAATCAGCAATACTTAACTATCCTTTCAAAAGGACTCCAGCAACGTCCCCAGAAACACTCCATTTCTTTCAACATTTCTGAACAACAGACAGTCACCAACTTTTAATAATTCCATATATTACCGGAGACTGTGAAAAAGGATTTTAAATCACAAGACTGATGACAATGTAATAAATTAGAAAAACTGCGGCTGTTATTGTGAAATCTTAGTGCCCCAGTGTGGTTCACATCTCAATTTCTTGATGTAATATGATTTGAGTATAATTATTAGCAATTATTATCAAAGCATTCATAAGCTTTTCCCCACTGTGAAAGCAAAGATTCTTCTCTATATCCTATTTTTAATCTTAATTCATGGGTGTCACACATCACCCACAAAAGAAGGGCATGGTGATTCCAAAATGTCTGTTTTGACAGATTGCTCTTTCCCACTTCTTTTATATTATAAATATTTAATACATGATTCAACAATGAATGACAAAATCTAGCTCTGTGATCATCCAGTTAAGTGAAATCTCCCCTACTCCTCCTCCTCCTCAAAAGACAGTCACCAGTCTTGCCACAGGAGCAAAGAAGGGTCATAATACAACACCTGCATTAATATAAGCCCCTATGGACCCAAGTCATAAGAAATTTTCCATTAATTCATTTTTCTGCCACTTTTTCTTTTACATGCAAATTTCTAGGGCAAGACCACCACACTATATTTAATTGTCTACATTGTGCAATTATAACAAAACAATTCTGTGATGGTACCATGTCATCATTTAAATACACGCCATCTTATTTCTCCCTATATATTAATCTAAAATGGAATCTGGAAAGTGACAAGAACATCTCATAATGGAATACCCAGTGAATGGCTGATTTGCCTTTCATTGTCCACGAGCCTTAATGTGCTGTGGGCTTCCTGGGAACAAATGAGACCTCGGCAGCGACATGTTTTCATTTTATCACATTTATTTAAGATGACCGAGGACAGTGCCCAATATTTATTCACCACGTTCAACATTTGCCATCATCAGAATAAAAGGCGAGACGGCACAGTTTGAACAACATCTGGTAATTCCAAAGAGATAGTGTCACTTCAAGAACAAATGAACCTTTAGTTAATAAAATCTCCCCCTGACTGACAAAGATGGCTTTTTGTACACATGCAGGATCCATGATAAGTAGATACAGAAATGCAGATAAAGAGCACCCGATTCCTACAAAGGGAAGTCAATGTGCCCATGTTTAAATAAAGACAGGGTTTATTACTGGTCTTTTATGAATCATGATAAATTAAATGTCCTGAGTTCTGGAGGGATGAAAGATTTAAATTATAATTCTGAAAGCCATGGGAAGTTTCACTACTCTCAAAATGCTCTAATACCTCAAAGTAAAAATAATATTGCCAGGACAAAAAAAATAGCTGGTGTCAAAGAAGAAGCCTTTCATCCAGTAATGCCTGAGTTAATAAAGTCAATTCTCCTATATTCTGAATATCTATGACCCCAAGCCCTTATGAAACCAATATGTAACATGAATCTATTAAGAACCAGACACTGCCCTAGGTGCTTGTATCTAAATAAGGAAATGTCTGGAATAGGCAAATGTGTCTAATGTGAGTGCACCTTCACCCAAGTGTCTATGCAACCACACGTGCACACGAACACACACACACACACACACACACACATACACACCCCAGATGGGGTGATTTCCTTCAATATATGAAGAATGGGGCTTCTGCCTATCACTGAGTCATACCATATTTCATTTCACACCATATTTCATTCCATTACCATACCACTGGTATTGATGTATTATAACTATGATCATGTCCACAGATAGGATTTGGGTGGAAGAAAATTAATTCAAAAGAAGCCCTTTATAGACATGGATCTTAGCTGATATGCAGTGAAGAGAACATCCTCTGATCCCTACGGACTCCAAATTTTTAAAATGTATTTATCATAGAAATGACAGAATGATCATAATAAACGGACCTCCTGAGAAGATAAATATACTGTGTCCCCTCTTTCTCGATACTGTTATGAGAAGATAATAAGTCTATGAAAGTTCTTTGAGGGCTGTAAAAAATCATGCAGACATAGAGATTATTCTTAAAGTTTAGAGCCAGAGTGCGTGGTCTTTGGCATAGAAAAGCAGCTGGCATAAATGGGTCAGTGGGAAAGTTTAGAGGCTTGGCTTTGATCTTCTTTCTTCTTCCCTAGCAGTTTGTTCCCCAGGGTACCTGCCATAGATTCCCCAGCTGGCAGAAAGGGTACATTCTGGTCCTCTTTCTCAGCCATAAGAGTGTACAGAGGAGTGGGGAGGAGGGATGTACATCATGAGTGTACATAGGAGCAGGGAGGAGGTAGAAAATGAAGACAGGGGTATGGGTGCCTACTCTATCAGTGACTGATAGGTAAGTATGAACAAATTGGGAGGGTGCAAACAAACCCATTTGGTCATATATTTTAACTTAGATTTATTTCATTAATAAAATGTATTTCATTTATTTCATTAATAAAAACTAACACCTTAGTACTGCCTTTTTAAAAATAATAGCTTCATTGAGATGTGATTCATACACCATAAAATTCACCTATTCAAAGTGAACAATTCAATAGTTTTTAGTATATTCACAGAGTTGTGCAATTATCATACAATTTAATTTTAGAACACCTTTTTCACCCCAGAAGGAAATGCCTATAGCATGTGCACTCACTTCCTATCATTCTCTCACCCCCAGCCCGCGGCAATACTAATCTACCTTCTGTCTCAATACATTTGCCTGTTCTGGACATTTCATATGAATATGATCAGAACCTTGAAAATATTAGGCTCAGTGAAAGAAGTTTATTTCCTTTTGCCTCCCTGCTGTTCTACTTTCTTGGTCAGTTCTTACTCAGTAGGGAAATAAGAGGATTTTATTCTTTGAACCCCTAGAGCTACCACATACCTGGAATTGTTTCTTGTGCTCTATTTTACTGAAATCAAATCACTTCTTTAACACTTCATAATTTTAATTTTGCATAGACATTAAACTGCTATATTAAGGTCAGCATTCATTTACCCATTTATCCATCCATTCATACTTTCAAAACACATTTATTGGTCCCTAATATGTCTGCCAGACTCTGAAGCTCCTAAAATGAATAAAATCTGATACCTGCTCTCAGGGAGTTCACACTTAATTATTGGGAATGATTTATGTACAAAATTGCATAAAATATATAAAACAGATCCACTAGAATGTAAGTCCAAGAACTCTTGTTAATCCTCAAATTCATTACAATACTCGACACCATCCACAGTTCCTGTTCCTAGGAAATTCTCTCTACCTTTTGTGAAACTGTCCTCACCTTGTTCCCTTGCTATCTCCCTGATGATTTTCTTAGTGTCCTTGTCTCTTTTTCCATTCATTCAAGTGATCCTTTCTTCAAGTAAATCCTTGTGTTCTTCTTTCTCTTCTATCTTCCTTTCCTTGGAGACATCATCCATTCCCACTACCTCCACAGCAACTTGTAAGCAGCATAAAGATGAGTAACACATGGGCGCCTGGGTGGCTCAGTTGGTTGGGCGACTGCCTTCGGCTCAGGTCATGATCCTGGAGACCCAGGATCGAGTCCCACATCGGGCTCCCTGCTCAGCAGGGAGTCTGCTTCTCCCTCTGACCCTCCCCCCTCTCATGTGCTCTCTCTCTCTCAAATAAATAAATAAAATCTTTAAAAAAAAAAAAAAAAAGATGAGTAACACATGATATGAAGGACTTAGCCCTTGAACTGAGACTTAAAGGACACACTGAATTTTGGGTGGTGTGTTTGAGGTGTATGTGCATATATGGATGGATATACATGGCATCAATTTCTACCAAGTAGCTTTGTCTTTCCCTTCTTGCTGATATCAATTAGTTAACTTACCTCAAAATGAGCAAAAATTATTTTTCCTATCTACACTTGATATATATTCACAAGATAGTCCTGTCAACTCCACACATTATGCCCAGCAGTCACTGCCTATGCCTGCACGTCACAATCTTTATTTCAACCAAAAAGCTGCTGTCATCTCTAAATCTGTGGTTCCACAAAAACTATTGATTTATGGCAATGAACCTTCTTGCCTGTGCACATCTCAAATCCACAGAGTGAGGGGAGCCCGGAAATATTTATTCAGACAGATAAAATCCTCCCTATTTAACAGAACTGACTTCCATGACCAGTGGGCACATCTTGTTACCTAGGGACATTTCCACAGGATTACACAGTAAGGCTCTGGCTGTGACTGTTAAGTCACTGCCACTGAACTGTCAAAATAAATAACAATAAAAATCAACCCTTACAGAACTTGGGGGTAGCTGATGCTTTTTCTTAAAAATAAAATAAAATAAAATAATTCTTTATTTTTAAGTGGAAAAAAATTCCAAGAGATACAAGGAATATGTATTATCTAATAACATATATTTTGTTATGTATAGCATAAAACAGAATATAGTACTAGATATACTTTATGTTATTATTTTAAATCTATTAATAATATAACACATCTAGATATACTCTATACTATAGTCTATGTTATATATATTACATTACATATGATATCACTACATATAATTGTGTGTATATATGTATTCTATAAACACTGTAGATTAAAAAGTGTACATACATATATGTGCATGTCATATAACTAAATTTCTGTGACAAAGTGAACATAAAAATTTTGTTTCTTCTTCCCTTTATCAAGGGCTACAAAATTATTCCTCAAACCTCAAAATTCTTCAAGAGTTCTTGTTTATTATTGTCATCAATGGATACAACACTAGACGATGACTATCATTTAATCAGCAATTACCATATACTAGACAATCTTCTGATCTTTTTGCAGGTAATATCTCCTTCAATCATCAGGGAAAATCCAATAAAAAGTGGATCTAAAAATCTATTGTAAAATCTATTAATCCATTAAAAATTGATTTTAAAAATCCATTGTTGGTTATTGTTTCCATTTTGCAGAAACTAATCCAACATCTCAGTGATGACAGCCTGGATCTGTCAGACCCCAGATGCTGGACTGATACCCACTGCTCTGACTGCCTCCTTGATATTAGCTGTACAGTTTTCCTTTTACAGTAAAAGTGCTCCCCTCTTTCAAACACTGTCACCATTTTAATCACTGATTAAAGTCTGATTCAACTTGAAGTAAGATTTGCAAAGGAACCAACATCAATTGAATGTGTTCTACCTTTTCAAAACATTGGAAGAGCTTGGCCATAACATGACCAACACTGTTCCAACAAGAAGTGGTGAGTAATAAAGTGTTTTCTAAAGCATAATCAATGGTACCAAGCAGGAATGGAAAGCATGGATATTCCTCCTTGCATCTTTGGCTGAACTGATGGATGCTCTGAATTGATGGGCAAGTGGATATGACTGGAAAAGGAGAAGAAAATCCTTTTGAAGTCCAAAAGAACCACCCCCCCCCCAGTCATTTAAAGATTAGATAGGATTCTAAAGGATATTAAGTCGTAAGCTTTTCTCTTTCCAAAATGGTCATGCATTGAGATAGAAGAATAATCTTGGCAGAATATGAGATTGAATCCCACTGATAATCACAGTAGCATTGAAATCCAGGTTGGATAAGGACCATCTCAGCCACACATAACTGCTGCTTTATCAGTAATCATCAAAAATTGATAAATTGTTCATTTGGGCTCTAATCTGTGGATGATCTTATATATAGCTAGATTAATTATGCATTGCCAGGCAAGATTTACAGAATTTCATATTTGAAGTGTTCATAATATGAAGCACCTCCTCTTCAGACCAATTATGTCCAAATTTTCATTTCAAATACGACCATTTGATCAATTTCTGCTCCATCAGCCTGTAGGCCTCATGAGCCAATAGCTATAAGCAATAGCTGTTGTCTGTTGAAAGCTTACTATGTGCTGGACATTATACAAGTAATAGCTCCTTTAATCCTTACAATAGCTCTATGAAGTAGCTATCTATCCCCATTTTATAGATAAGACAATTTAAGTGTAGGACTGTTAAATAACTAGTCTAAAATCCCAAAGAGAGCAAAAGGCAGCCCCAGACTGGACCCCAGGCAATCAAGTTCCAAGCATGAGGGCAAGAGCCATGTATATATTTATCATCACATATCCCCAGAACATAGCCAATGATCTATAAAATAGGATGAATGAATGAAAAGCTGCTTTTTTCTAGGTTGGGCTAGATCTACACAGACATATAAAAAGGACCCTTGCTTTGTGTTAATCTCAGAGAGATGAACGTGTCCTCCTATAACTCAGAGCAATTATCATGTAAAATGAGGCCAGGTGAATCAAATTCCCATGGGCCCCCAACAGAAACAACCTTCCCCCACTTCTCTTACATCAGTTGACTGTCCTCCTCCAAATGATCACTTAATGCCCACATTCACATCCCATAATAAAACACAGCTAAACCCAAATGATAATGGAGTTGCCCATGTGCTTACTTCCTCCATTAGTCTTGTCTGGGAAAAATTCACCAAAATTAAATCCCTATGTGGTACCAGGCATTGTGCTATCAATCACGAAGTGATTAAAAAGAACACAAAATGGCATCCTGTTTCCAAAGAAAGAAATGGATTCTTAAAAACTAAAATTAAAGGCCAAACATTCTCAGTATAAGAAAAATACAAGTTTCACTGGGAACACAGAGGAAGAGGAAATTTATCTGGGCTCCTTTTAGAAAAAAAAATCATGAAGAAACAATCAAAGATGGGTTGGGCGGGGATGGGAAGGGAAGAGGGGCTCCAGGCAGGAAAAAAAGAAAGGTTTTAGGTTGGAGGCACATGAGAAAAATATTTTGGTTGAGTTCATTTAGTATAGACTAGACTTCTCAGGTTGACTTGAAACTGTCACCTCTATTAGGCAATATTCAGGAAACGTCAGAAAATCCTCTGCAAAAGCAGATCCTCCCAAGGTAAGCAGATATAAACTGGCAAGCAGAGCCAACAATTGGACAGCACTTGGCTAATTGCAAAAGAATGAATGAAAGGGCCCCTCTACTTGTCTTTCTTTCTTTGTTTTAATTTCTGATCTACCCCAAATCCCTTACTTTGGGGAACAATCTTTATCCTACTCTACATTTATCTATATAGTTTAAGTGGAGATCTACACCTCTCCCCCATGACCTTACTCCATGGGGAGGAGACTCAAGACCAGCCAATCAGAAAAACCAATCTGATAGCCCAGGGATTTGCTCAGTAGCAGGCACATGACTCAAGGTGGCCAATCAGAGCCTTCCCTAGGATTTTTGAAGTATTCCCCCAAAAGGTGCTAACTTCTCAGAGAGCACATACAGCAGAAGCCCACTGAAGCTTGATACCAAGAGGGCAAGCAGACCTAAGAGAGAATCAGAGTCCTTGTGACATCATGAAATCTTGAGTCTCAACCATGCCTGAAGCCTACCTTTTGTGCTGCCCGTTCCATAACCCAAACTTTCTTTATTCTTCAGTTTATTTGAATTGTTTGTGTGTGTGAGTATGTGTGTGTTTCACTTGAAACTGGAGGAATCCTGATGAAATCGGTGCCTAAATATCCTGTAACATAATGCATTCTAATTCTGCACTGGTTGTAGCTTCCCTTCTCATAACAAAAACTAGTAAGTTTGAAGAGATGTTATACACTTCCCCAGTTTGTTTGATATTAAGACCCCCTTTGGAATCCATATCTCTTCTTTTAAACACCACACTGTTTTCTAAACTGCCAGAATAATTAAGATAATCTCAGACACCAAAGCTTGTTTGACAGTTGCTGCCATCTAGCCAAAAAAACTCAAAAAACAAAACAAAACAAAAAACAGCTATGAAACTGAAGGGGATTATAAAGTACTGCAAGACCCAAAGACTAACAATGTTCAAAGCATGTCAATAAGCTGATATATTAAACTGGATTAAATTTAAACCACCCTTCACTATGTAAAATATGTATATCTTTTACAGAATGTTAATAGTAGGTCCTGGTACTTCCATATCAATGAACAGTCTGAATGAGCTTATCAATAAGCTAATAGATAATAAGGCCTGTGATTAAAGAGACTGTCCTGTCTCCATGCATTGTGGTAGCTCTCCTCTTCATTTCCCAGCTAAGGGGCCACCACAGCCTGACGTACAAAAATAGGCTGGGGTTTAATCAGCATCCTAACTGTGAGAAACCCTGTGAATTAAATACCATTCCCTTCCAGAGTTCAAAGAAGTCACATTTTAAGGCCAAGGTTTAGATGCAAATATGAGAGATGTGATCCTGAGGAAAAAAAAAATCAAACATGACCAGGAAGGACCCCTGCTTCCTGCCTAAAAGAAATGTGTCCCAGAGAAGGTTTTCTCTGATCTCTGCTTTAGAAAGATCAGTCGTCTTATTTGAAACCTCGAAAAGCTGTCACATTTATTATATTTCTGGAAGCCTGTAAATGATGAATGTTTCTTCCATTTCCCCTCCTTCAGGAGAAGGAAAAAAAAAAAGGTGTTACTCTGCCTGACTTCCAGGAAGATGTCATGAGTATCTCCAAAAAAAAAGGAAAAGAAAAAAAATAACCACAATTTGTCTGCTGTTATCAGCAATTGCAATTAAAGAAACTTTATCTAATTACTATGGAAGATGGCACTGTTCGACAATCATCTCTGACAAACTGATCATTATCAGTAATTTATGACCAGTTTCTTAGTTAATTGTCTTCAGGAAGGAGAGCAAAAACCATTTGTATAGAAAAATAAGTAGTCATTAACAACAGTGGAATTTGCTGGGAATGTGATTATAAATCACCAACCAGGGCTGGTAATGATTCCTGGGAAGAGAAGAGAATGAAAACAATGTAGACACTACAGCCAACTTTAGGGAACTATTCGGAGGAAAGAAGACTTCATAATGAACTCCCCCCCTCCCAATTAAAATGAAGAATGGCATGTCTCCCCTTAAAAGAGTATCAGACACTTTATTCTAAATGCAGGAGAGTAGTGCAAGGGAGGAACACATCTCTGCTTTTGCATGCAGGGCTAGTTATAAAACACACTCAAACCCTTTAAAGTTCTGCCTCTCCTAACCAAGCTCACTTTGCATAAAGAAAATGGGCCCTGCTTCACTTTTTTCCAAAGCTAACTGAATCTATCTGACCAAGCTTTGATTTTAGGGCTTGAAAACTGGTCCATCTATCTGGTCCAAAAGCCAAGCATGGACTTGTGAATTCTGATCTGTATTTGAACTTCACAATGCCAATCACAAGCTGTGAAACCTTGGAGTATGTTGCAGAGCTTGTGGCCCTATATTTGTGAAAAGGGTATCGGATGTGTACTTGATATGGATATGGAACCCTAAGGATATGTCCCCCCCACCCACCCAAAATACAATATGTTAAACCTCTAATTCACGGTACTTGTGAATGTGAGCTAACACGCAAAGAGTCTTTGCAGATATAATCAAGTTAAGGGAGGTCATGAGGGTGGGCCTTAATCCAATATATGACTGTTAACCTTATAGAAAATTTGAACAGACAGACAAACAAAAGGAAAATGTTGTGAACGTACACAGGGAGAACGTCATGTGATTATGGAGGCAGAGAGAGGAGTGGCACAGCTACAATCCAAGGAATGCCAACAGCTGATGACAAGCCACCAGAGGGTAGGAAGAGGCAAGGAAGAATTTCCCTACGGGTTTCAGAGGGAGCAGAGCCCTGCTGATGCCTTGATTTGGGGCTTTCTGCATCAAGAACTGTGAGATGATAAATTTCTATAGTTTTAACTATCCAGTTTGTGGTACTTTGTTACGGCAACCCTAGGAAACCAATGCAGTACTTTATAGGATCCTGAGACAGACTGGATGAGAAAGGGTTTGGAATGTGCCCAGGACAGTGTTTGGTAAGTGATATGCATGCAATGAGAAAGCTTGTTCATGAAAAATGAACACAAAAAATGAAAAAATGATCCATCCTAGACATGAAAAATGACCCATCCTAGACACACAATAAACAATGAGCATACAGATCATGATAGACAGAGTGTCTGGAATGCATAGTACTGAAGCTGAAAGAGCCCTGGACTTGGCATGAGAATTCTGAGATTAAGACTCAGTTCTGGGGCACCTGGGTGGCTCAGGCGTTAGCGTCTGCCTTCAGCTCAGGTCATGATCCCAGGGTCCTGGGATCGAGCCCCGCATCAGGCTCCCTGCTCAGCGGGAAGCCTGCTTCTCCCTCTCCCACTCCCCCTGCTTGTGTTCCCTCTATTGCTATGTCTCTCTCTGTCAAATAAATAAATAAAATCTTAAAAAAAAGAAAAAGACTCAGTTCTTTCACTTCCAAGCCTTTACCAGAGTGAGCTTTAAATTCCTCACCTATACATTTGAGATAGTCCAGCAAATGCTTTTCTTGCCAGGATGCTATAAGCTCCAACTGGAATAATATACATCAAAATCTTCTTCTGGTTGGAAACATTCTTCATTCATCAAGCCACTAAGATGAGTTCTAGGGATACAATGGTGACTAATTTAATAAGAAACCACAACAACAAACCTGCAATTATAAACTAGAATCAGAGTAATGTAGAAAGAGAGTGCAATGAGATCTTTGGGGGACAGTTATTGGAGAGGCCAGACAATGCCTCACTGCTAAAACAAGCTAAAACTTGACATAAGAGTTGACCTTGCCAGGTGATGGTTACAGGGAGCACCCTCTGGAAGATAGAAGAACATGTCTCTATGACTGGAAAGAACATGGAGGCAACTGTAGTTAGAACCCTAGGAATGAAACCTTGGAGAGAGATGGGTTGGAGAGAAAGGCAAGAGGCCAGATGATACTGGGACTGTAGGCCAAGTTATCCATTTTTATTTTATCAGGGTTTTTATTCATGGTTGGGAGGGTTGGAAGGGATGTGGTGAACTGACCTGATTTGGATATTAAAATGATCACTCTGATTATTCTATAAAAATTGGATTAGAAGACAATGGAAACAGGGAGACCCATTAGGTGGTTAGGAATCCAGATGTGGGTAGCTTGGATCAAAGCGGTGACAGTGGAACTAGGAAAAAGCAGACAGATTTTGAGATCTCATTTGGAGGAAAGCCATTATTATTACTTTTATCTCCTAATTTAATTCAACTCAGTCCTATTGGAATGCCTTCTGCCACTTTCCTGACAGATGGTCAGCCCATAAAAAAAAATTCATTAGTCTAAACTGACTAACCTATGCTCAATCACCCTTTTCCACATCCCCTATAAAAAAATTAACTCATAATTTTAAAAGCAGATATGTGCAAACAGTGCTACTGGGCAAAGGTAACTGATTCCAAGTTGGATGGAGCTCAGTAATAGGAACATAGACATTGCGTACCTTTCACTGACTAATTCTGTGTGCCTGGCATCATTCAGCATGTTATATACCCTAGCTCATTCAGTTCTCACACAAACTTTGAGAACTTAGTATTACTATCTCTATTTTTAAAATGAGGAAACTGAGATTTTATTTTATTTGTTTTTATTTTTTCAGAGAGAGAGTGTACACAAGTGGGGGACAGGCAGAGGAAGGGGGAAGAGAGAGAATCTTAAGCAGGCTGTATGTCCAGTGTAGAGCCCAACACGGGGCTCGGTCTCACGGTCCTGAGATCATGTCCTGATGTGAAATCACGAGTCTGATGCTTAACCGACTGAGCCACCCAGGCACCCTGGAAACTGAGACTTTGAAAGGTAAAGAAACTTGTCTAGAGGCACATAGTTAGTATGGGGTTGATATGCAGCAAGTGAAATTGTAGGTATGGTCCTCAAATACACCAAATATCTTATGGGGAACCATTAAGTTAATAAAAAAGGCATTTGAAATAGTATGATTTGGGGGCACCTGGGTGGCTCAGATCATGATCCCAAGGTCCTGGGATCGAGCCCCGCATCAGGCTCTCCGTTCAGCCAGGAGTCTGCTTCTCCCACTCCATGATCTCTCTCGCTTTCGTTCTCTCTCAAATAAATAAAATCTTTAAAAAAAAAAAAAAAAAAAGGAAGAAATAGTATGATTTGAAGCTAAGAAGAAACTACCTGAATAGTCACTTATAATTGGTGATAATGAGATAGCTGAACCCATATGTAGAAATTTCTATGCAATCATATGAAATGCTAAATTACAGTACTTCCTAGAACATCAATTTACATAAACTGCAGAATGCAATAGAGAAATAATTTAGGTACAAATATTTGCTAGGTGTTTCTCAGACTGGAAGTGGGGAAAGGTTTCTTTCATACCATTAGTAATGATTTGCTACTATCTAGACATTCTTGATTTGAACATGTTCAATGTTATCAGGTTAATTTCTTGTCACCATATATGTGGCCCAGAAGTATCTTTTTTCCCTCAAAGTGGAGCCCATGTACCATAATATGGATGTCACCTTCAAATAGGGCCCGTTGCCCTCTGCATGAGAAGACTGGCAGTCACTGGGTGCCTATGTGTGAAATATTCTACTGATGCTAGGGATGCAGAAACAGACAAGACATCTCCAGGTCTCAAATAGCTCACAGTGCAAGATGGCACATGATGGAACACTCAGCAAAAGATCTCATGTACATATTTACACGCACAGAAATGGCAAATGTAAGAAATCACAGACACAGTGCTTTTTATGATCTCTCTCTTTTATATCTTTTAAGCTTAAAAGTAAAGTGCCCTGATTTTTTTGTCTCCCAAAGGCCCAAATGATCTTGATATCTTGTCCTTCCCTTGCCTTTTTTGTTTTGTTTTGTTTTTTATGCAGGTGCCCTGCCTAGATACATCTTCTCCCAGAGAAGGACCCCCCTGTGACATTTTAGAAAACTTGTCTTACAGAGTGTTTAGAAAGAGACTCTAACTTCCTTGGGGATGCTTCAGTGTGATTCTCAGGGAAAATTTTTCATATAACCCTGTAGGTTTCCCTCAAAGTGCCTCTCTCTAATCAGGCAAAAATCATTCAGGCCAGAAGGGCACGTAAGTAGAAAACAAAGAAAAACAAAGCAGCAAAGGTCTTCCCTGAGTCACAGTGAGGTATAAAAAGTGCAAAGCTCAAGGTGTGGGGAGGAAAGGTCAAAGAGAGGGAAGAAATAATCTCCCAAGTCAGAAGCTATAGTTAAGAAAGAAAATATTTCTTCAGGCAGACCTTGTTCATGCTCATACATGAGGGTGGATATAGTCCAAGGGGTTTCTGCCCTTCCATCTTTTCAAGTCACAGGCAGTAAAGTATCTTAATGACAGGCAGCTGTTAAAATGCCCAGGGTTCCTGAATTCATAAGCTACAGGCTGTAGGGAAGAGACACCGTACTATGAATTTTAAACACAAAGCCAAGAGAATGTTTTTCCCCACCTACAAAATTCCAACATGCTTAAACTAAAGCACAGGGTACAAATGTGCCACATTTTGAGTATACCTTTCATCAGCTGCTAAACATTAAGCTCATTTCAATTTGAAATGAAAAAAAATCTATTGATCGAAATTGGCTTGGATGTGATCACTGCCAAAAGATAAGACTAGCCTGGGGAAGGAAAGCACAGGAAGAGGAATGATAAACAGCAGAGTGTCAGGGAGCAGAGAGATGTCACACTGTGATGACAAACATCCTTTCAAACTGTGACTCAACATTGTGTGGTCCCCATTAATGTATCAAGAGGAAGTCAATGGCAGGTTAATGAAGTTCACAGACAGTCTTACAAAAGAAGATGATCACAGCACCCAAGAAGGCAGAACCCTTGTCTAAGACTGTAGTCCCATGCAGGGAAGCTGATCATGCTATTACCCACTGAGACATCTTTCAGCTCTGCTATCAGTGGACTCAAAGGAAAGCAAGCAGCAGGGTGAACCTCCATAGCACACCTGCGCTGATCCCTGAATTTACTCCACCCCACAATCTAGCCCTATGTGAGGTGTTAATTGAGAAAGAGAAAAGAAGGAAATAAGCATCCACCCTCTGGTCTGGCATAGCTTGTGAATCTCAAGATTTATTCTAAAAACACAAATGTAAATCAATACCGTGAATGCTGGTTGCACAGCCTGATGCAAACTTTTCTTGGTTTCATCCGTTCAGATGGTCAAGCTAAAAAACCAAAGTTATTTTAAAGTCTTTTTTACTCTCTTCTCACACTTAGTCTAGAGGCAAGTCTTCATCTTTATGTTCAGTATATATCCTCTATCTGTCTACTGCTTCTGCCTCCTCACTGCTACCATCTTAGCACGGCTACCATCATCTCTCCCTTGACCTACAGCATTAGTCTACTAGTCAGTCTTCTTGCTTGCCCCTTAGGCCCCTAATAACAGATTCTCCACAGAGTTGTCAAAGAGGTCTTTTAAGTATAAATCCTATCATATTCCTCCTCTATTTAAAACTCTACAGTATCTTTCCACTGCACTTAGAAAAAAAAATCCCAATATCTTTACTCCTTACTAATGCCTTCTATTTGCTATGCCTATCTTTGGTGCCACTAAATTACCCCACATTATTGTCATCCTAGTGTTTCTCAGTTGATCATCAACTAACTGTTTATGGTCTGATTCTCAATCCCAGGACCCTGGGATCATGACCTGAGCAGAAGGCAGACACTTAACAGACTGAGCCACCCAGGCGCCCCTGTGTATGGGCTGATTCTTGCATTGGGATGGAAGCTCCATCTGTGGTGCTATGTGCAGTCTTGGTCACTGTTGTCACCCCTGTTTAGAACAGTATTTGGCACTTGGTAGGTTCTCCATAAATACTAGTAAGATGAATGAATGTCGGAGTCCTCTATACAATGAGGAGGCTGAATATCTTTTTTTTTTTTTAAGATTTTATTTATTTACTTGAGATAGAGCGAGAGAGAGAGAGAGCACGAGCCTGGGTGAGGGGCAGAGGGAGAAGCAGGCTCCTGCTGAGCAGGGAACCCAATGTGGGGCTCAATCCCAGGACCCTGAGATCATGACCAAGCCAAAGGCAGACACTTAACCAACTGAGCCACCCAGGTGTCTCAGGAGGTTGAGTATCTTGATCTCAAAGTTCCCTTCCAAGACTATTCTAGGAGAGCCTACAATCAGTTTCTCTTCCAACGCTAACATGGAAGGGCCCAGAGCTATAATACCACTGTGCAGACTGCAAAGGTTCTAATCTGTAATCCATCACCAGCTGATTATGCAACCTTAGTAAGAATATTTTTCCTTTCTGAAATAAGGTTTTCCATTATTTGGAAATATCTTAGAGTTCTTCCATCTCTAAAAGTGTCCTTGTCCTAGGATTCTTCTTTATAAAAGGACTTTATCCATTCCTAGTTAATATGATCACTGCTTGCTCTTGGTACTCTCTCATAATGTGGAAGTATTTGGGTGATCTGAGCTGGGATTTCTTCTGATACCAGATAATCACTGACCTAAACTCTAAAAAGTCAGAGAACTGATATTTTAATAGATTTGTAATGTAGAAATATTATAAATATAATTTAAAACAAAATAATCTACTATTTTCTTTCTCTAATAAAAAAGCTGCAACTAGGTAATAGAAGTCAATGGTTTTTTAAAACAGTGTTGTTTTAAATTATTTATCAGATAAATTGATAAATTTAAAAATCTAAGCATCTTTTGTGCATTGGATAAGCATTTGTCAACAAAGACATCACAGATGTGTGATGAGCATTCATGAAATTTCTGGACAATAGCTAGGTTGAATTCTTATAACCATCTTGTTTTGTGGCCATCTATGAATAAACAACATTAAAGGAGAACTTCATAAGACTTAAGGCCAAAAACTGCTTATAAGAACATTCAAGTAGTGAAGTACTTGAAATGTGAAGTATGTATGTGAATGTGAAAATATGCCTCTATAGTTACAAGTTGGGATTCTCCAAGCCTCATACAAAATCGGATCATTATCTATAGGCATTGGGTCCTTAACTGACCTGGTAAGGGCAATCTGCTTCTCTATTTCATCAAAAGCAAGATTCTTAAATCCCTACACTACGGGCAGAGACTGTTGGGCCATGTGGGGTTGCTGTATATACCTGAAAGCACTAAACTTCACTTTCTCTTAAACATTGTAAAATCTTCACTCTTAGGGTGGCTATCTCTGGAGAAAACTTCCAAAAATTATGTTTAAAGTTTGTCTTATTCAAGAAGATTCAAAATGTTCACAAAGAAGGAAAAAGGCAATTAGTTTGTAGAAAGAAAATGAGAGAATCATGAAAGTTAAAAAAAAAAAAAGGGGGGGGGTTGTAATGTTCAAGTAAGATCCAAACCATAGAACAAGGCAGAGAACTAGGGCAGGGACAACCAGAGAAATAATACAATAATAGTTGCTATGTGCCAGACACTATACTGAATGCTCTCCTGAATCATCTTATTTAAATTATCAGCCACTTCTGTAAGTACTACAATATGATTTATTTGGGAAAACTGAGGCCCAGGTAAGTTGAGTGACTTGCCCAAGGTAACACACCTGGCAAGTGGCAGAATTAGGGTTTAAATCTACATCTGCCCCCATCATTCTGCCTAGTGATTCAAATGGAATTTTCCTGCCAGGGAAAAGAACAACCATGGTGTAGATAATTTCTGCACCAAAAGTCATTATCTGTTCTTTCTCCTGGGGTCAGAGGAGTCTGTCTTAGACGGAAAACAATGGGGGAGGACTCTTATTTTAATCATATAGGACACTCTACATGACATAGTGAATATAATACCTGTGATATCAGAGTACTGGGGCAGGGTCTGGGGGAAACTCTTTAACCTCCCCAGCTGGTCCTGGCTAAGAAAAGACAATGAATTCTTGTGATGAGGAAATAATCCTTTCTAAGACAGCAAGTTTAGATATCAATGGCTAATATATTGATATGTGCCAAAGAAGTGAACATTAGCAATTAAGACAAATTCTGGAAGAAGCAGTGAGAAAACTAAAGATGCAGTTGGAAAAAGGCAAAGAAATTCAGTCATCAGAAGTTTGTACAAATTCCATGTTTAACATTTTGAGAACCTCCCCCCAAACTGTTTTCCATGGCAGCTGTACTATTTTGCATTCCCAACAGCAACGTATGAAGGTTCCAATTTTTCCACACCCTCGGCAACATGTTACTTTCCTGTTTTTTTGTTTTCGTTTTCTAGCCATTCTAGTAGGTGTAAAATGGTAGCTCATTGTGGTTTTGGTTTTCATTTTTCTAATGACTAATGATGTCAAGCATCTTTTTAGATGCTTATTGGAGGTGATGGTTGCACAACATTGTGCATGTCCTAAATGCCACTGAATTGTACACTTTCAAACAGTTAGTTTTATGCTATGTGAATTCTGCCTGGGAAAAAAAAAAAAAGGTTAAAAAGCATAAATCTAAATAAACAAAGACAGAATTAATCTGCAGGTGACCTCAAAGTTCCTAGTATATAAGTTTCTTTATCTTGTCCCATAGGTCATTTTCTCCATCCAGATAATTATTTCAGATAATGACTTAATTTTATATACATATATCTCCCCCTTGGATTTCAGCTATCAATGAGTACTATTTGCTGGACTTCAATGGGACCACATCACCTTCTCTTGTCAGTGGCTAAACCTTAAGACATGGCCTCAGGTACTCAATTAATATTTGTTTAAGGGTTTATGATGATAAAAATGGCAAAACTATAGAGACTACACTCTAGACAAACTTCATTTAAGGCCACAGTCTATGGCACTGTAGGCATTTAGGCATGGTTTCTGAAAGAAGAATGCCTGAGTTCAAATTCCATCTCTACCATGCACTCCACCATCATTAGCAAAGCAAACTGATCATATCACTAAATCTCTCTGAGCTGTATAGCCCCTCAACTATATAATGGGCATAAAAACAGTAGCCACCTATATTGTTGTATTAAATAACACAGTCATGACTCAATTCATATTAGGTAGTATATATTAATGCCTGCTTTTTTTCTTCTCTGCATGCAACTCTATTGAGGAAGCATCCATGTGCAAGTTCATTTATTCTTGGTTAACACCCTATAAAATCTTGCTATTCATAGTGCGACAAAACAAAAGCATCGTCGTCACCTGGAAGCTTGTAAGAAATGCAGAATCTTAGGCTTCAGCACAGACCTACTCTAGAGAATATGCATTTTGAGAAGATTCCCAGGTGATTCCCAAATTCATAAAGCTTGAGGAGCACTAGAATACAACAGGTGAAGGAAAGACAGCATTAAAGCATATTCTCTACAGCAGGGCTGTGAGCAACTATAGCTATACTTCCTACAATAAACGTGAGTGTACATTTGACTTTCTCCCTGGGAAAGGCAATGTGAAGAGAGAAATCCCCTCAGATTAGCAGAATATTAGAAGAAATAACAATCACTCCTTACAGATAGTTTAGATAAGCCATGCCTCCTCCTCCAAATTATTCTAATATTCTGGAAATGTTATTTAACTCCCATGAGTAAAATAAGCAACAAGAATGTTAGTGAACTTGACTGTGGCAGACCAACATTACTAATCTCCTGCATTATCAATCTCCCCTTAATCTTTCAGAACTCTTTCCACTTAAGACCTATCTCAACTTGTTGGTTTTAAGACACATACTATAAAAATCTGAAGATATCATAGGGATCCAAGGGACCTCACAAGCCATACTAGCTGAAGAAATACTGCTGTGTGCTGCTAACTATAATTAGACTTCTCACACTACAAGAACAGAAGGAAATTTTAAAAAAACAAAAAACCCCCAAACAAACAAACAAAAAAACCTCCTGGGCCCCCCATCGTCCTTTTGTTGCAGAGCTCATTTAAAATGCAGTACATCATCAAAGCCACATTACTCTGATGATATAGAATTTATGAGGGATGTCCTACTTCAAATTATGCATTAACTTGAAGTCAACAGGGGAAAACAATAGGGGACAAAAATTAGAATGTGCAAAACATTTGGAGTCAATTGAATGTACTCAATTGCATGCTGGGAAAAACATAAATTGCAAAATGATATCTATTTTTTCCCCTTCCCATAAGATTAGCTGGAAACACTGGAAGACTTTCAAAAGACTCTTGAATATGCTGGCTACTTACTTTTAGTCTAAGGAAGCAAGCACATTTGTAACATAGGATTTTTCATTGCATTTATACAAAATGGCCTTATAAAGCATCTGGGTATCAATGTCTACTGAGTATTTGGTTATTAATATCTCTGTGTCATCTCTGCTATTTGCTGGATGTCTGTTCTAGTGACATAAAAGCAGAAATCATGCCTCTGAGTTTTGCAAATGGCTTACAGAGAAATAAATATGAAGTCTTTGAGTAGAAAAAGAAAAGGCATCTTAAGGGGGTAAAAATTTGAGATAGGTCAACTCTAGAGAGAAATTACAGGAAAGAGGAAGAAATAGAAAAATAAATAATAAATTCTAAAAATCCATATTGCCACCATCCAGGAAAAAGGGAATAGAGAGGGAGGTTGAGAGCTAGTGTGGCATACACAAAATAGGTAGTAAATAATTAAATACACTTATGCTGTCTACTTTAGCCCCAAAGAAAGATAGAAGTCTCCCTGTAAGGGCCTTCCTTCAGAACATAGCTCAAAGGGCTGTGGCTTGAAGCCGGAGAGATTCCTAAGTGTCAGTATTCTGCTCTTTAAAGAAATTAAAACTGATTAAAACTGACTGATTGATTGGTCATTCATTCAATCATTCAAGCAAAATTTAATAAGCAATGTGTGCCAGGCCCTTTCCATAGACAGAAGATACATCGGTGAATAAACTAGACATGGCAACAACCCTTAGGTTGCTATGGGAGTAAAAGTATAAGCAGTGGGAATAAAAACATTGAGCCAATAATTTTAAGTATGTTGTTCTTGATGATCATAAACCCTGAACTGGTATAGGTCATCTGCCCACACTCTCAGTATCCATCTCACCCACTTCCAGGTTTTGGCTTTGCTATTCCTGTATTGGTCTTGACAGTTCTAATGTCTGCAATCTGGTACTTGGCCAACCTAGGATGGTCCTGTGTTTGCAAAGGGTGTTTTACAGGACAGAACATAGGATTCACCAGAAGTAAGATTAGTCTTGTTAGGACTTTATTCCCAAGTAGCCAAGACTATTTTCTATAACCACAAGTGTTCCTCGGGGACCTCAAGAGGCTTTCCTTTGTTCTGATAGGAGGTGAGAAAGAAGTGTCCGCTGATGTCGGTGACACCGGTGGTCAGGGAGCCAGAGTGTGGTCTCCTACTCACATGGGCAGTCTGCGACCTTTGCTTTTCTACATTCCAATGTATACATACCCTAGAAGCAGAGACAGGCAGCACAGAAGTGGGGAGGGTAACTGCACTAAAATGAAAATAAATCTAAGTTCAGGGGCGCCTGGGTGGCTCAGTCAGTTAAGCGTCTGCCTTCAGCTCAGGTCATGATCCCAGAGTCCTGGGACTGAGCCCTGCGTCAGGCGCCCTGCTCAGTGGGGAGTTGGCTTCTTCCTCTCCCTCTCTCCCCAGCTTGTTCTCTCTCTCTTTCTCTCTCAAATAAATAAAATCTTTTAAAAAATAATAACAGGGGCGCCTGGGTGGCTCAGTCGTTATGCGTCTGCCTTCGGCTCAGGTCATGGTCCCAGGGTCCTGGGATCGAGCCCCGCATCGGGCTCCCTGCTCCGTGGGAAGCCTGCTTCTCCCTCTCCCACTCCCCCTGCTTGTGTTCCCTCTCTGGCTGTCTTTCTCTCTGTCAAATAAATAAAATCTTTAAAAAAAATAAAATAAAAATAAAAAAAATAATAATAATAAATCTAAGTTCAGACAAATGGGTACTGAGTCCAAAGCAGGGAGGACAGTCTAGAAGAGAAATCTACAACAGAAAAGTGTACTATCAGTATGTGTAAGTGCAAGAGGAAAATTGTAAGAGAAAATAGACATTGACCAGGAGGTAGAGCAAACTGCACCAGAGGAATGATTTCCATAAAGGGAATGCAAGCCTGATCAAGAGGCATGTTTAGGAGGCAGAGAGGACAGTACAGCCCATATATAGAAACAGTAGTTAATAAATACCACCTTAATGCAAAAGAAGACTGTAGAGTTCTCCATGCATCCAAGAAAAGGGAAGAGGGGCAATGCTGTGTAAAAGCAACCTTGAAATGTAGCCTGAAGCAGCTCTGAATCAACCCCCAAGCAAGAGGACAGAGATCAGCCTTCCAGGAAAAGAGACTGACCATAATTTCTTGACTGCCCAGCAAGTGGTTCTGTGTCCTAACAGCACACTGAGTTTTCTAGGGGTTACAGCTCCCTCATTATGTGCAGTCTTGGTGGGACTCCCTTCAGAAGATGACAGTTTCCTGAAAGCACCTTCTGCCAGATCCTTGTTCTCCCTGCCAAAGTGAATTTAAGACTGGGATCTGTGGCCTGAGCTTCGCCAATGGGATGTGCTCCCCTGGGATCTAGAACTGCAGCAGAATGACAGATGGACAGAAGCTATGGCTGGAATTCATTGCTTCCCTAGAGGAGACCTCGCTATTGCTTTGTAAATGTCATGCTGCTCATACTGCATTTCAGCCTCCTTTCAATTCTGTAAACTCTCCAATAACCACTAATAAACATCCCTTGTGCTTAATATAGGGGGAAAATTGGTTTCTGTTGCTTGCAACCAAAGAGCCCTAATTGGTCCACAAATGTGAGATTGTCCAAATAATTAACTGCAATGTTTAATTTCACTCCTTTGTAAATTGGCTGATATTCATACATGAAGAATAATTACTTAGTTCTCATGTAATCCCTTTTGATATTATAAATCTCCATTAAGAAGCCCTGTTTGGGTCCATGAGAAACTATCTCTACCTCCTAGAAAGACAAGACAAGGGCTATTACACCACATATGCTCTGAAAATGGGTCATTTGTTACACAGAGATACAGAAAATTAGGGACACTTTCATTGAAACAGCACTCAGCTTTTTTTGATACACCAAATTCAGATGTTTTCCAAAGGACAGTGGAATGAAGAGTAAACAATTTTCACCAAATGCCTAAATTCACAATACTCTATCCCAAATGTAATTGTCCTTAGGAGGTATAGGTCTCAGGAGGGATCTAGCAACGAGCATGAGGGTTTATAAAACCGATCATATATCTGAGAGCCCCAGGACCTGCTCCCAGGTACACTGAAAAAGCCATGTATCCATGCCAAGAGAAGCCCTTGCGAACACCAGGAGTGCCTGCAAAGAAGCAAATTGAAATTTCCTTCCCCAGTTGGATGTGTGCTGATGCAGCAAACTTGTTGAGTGTCTGAGAGACATTGCTGGGCACAAAACAGAACTGGGGAAGGATTTGAAGCAGGGCGGGAGTAGGGGAAACAAAGGAAGAATTTTCAATCCTTCCATCTGGCATAGGAAGTATGAGTGAGTTTACTGTGGTTCATTTGTGAAGTTCTAGTTGGAAGAGCTGGGCTTGAGCCAGCTTACTGGTGCATTCCAAGAGGGTCATTTGCAAGGTGATGGGGACCACGGCCTGAGTGATATATTGTTGGAACAGACACTAGGAAGGGAGTAGAATGGGGTTTTGCTGGAGCTAGATTTCCCACATGGAGAAATTTAGGAGCTTGGAGGCCCCTGCATGTCTATTTGAGGTATCGGTGATATGTGTGCATCATGAGGAAGTTAGAACTAGAATTTTTGCCACACAGAAGCCAGACAAGTCACAATAATCAGCAGCAAGAGGAGTACAATGGCACATTTGAGTCTGGGAACCATGATGCTCTGCCTTTCCTTTCCTGCCCCAAATCTTGATCAGAGCTAGTGGGCCACAGAAAAAGAGTGAAGAAGTGTCCCAAAGGCATTCATACGAAATCCTCCCCCACCATTCCAAGACAAAAGGGAGAGGATGAAAAACATACCACCCCCTCTCCTCTTCTGGCCCAGAGATACAAGTCTCACTAGTAAGGGAAAAGAAGAAACTTTGAATAAACTAAACTGCTCTAAAAAAGAAAATGACAGAGGTATAAATACTGAGCAAGACTATGCTAATAACGAGAGATGACCAGAGAGTTGAAAAATCTGCTTAAGATATAACAAGAAATGGGGGGAAACATGCCACCCAACACAGCAGGGGACAGTGACTGGAAGGAAAACCATCTCATGTGTATGTCCCACTGAGCTGAGACTGTTCAATAAACTGGTGAGTGCTCAATAATAATGTTAAATAAAGACATCTCAGTAAGACATGCAATTTAGATCCCCAAGCATTAATACAAAAGGGGGTTGGTTAGAACTGTAAGCATGCACAGCCACACATACCATGGAATCTATGCAGTCATTCAGCAATAACTCATCAGTGGTTCTTATTTTAATGCATGTATATCTCACTTCGTGTGATAACTGAACACCGAGTAAAAACAGTGAACTCAATGTTATGTTTAGGATAAAGTATTTTTAATGCAGTGGGACAGCTTGTAATCTTTGAAATACGCTTTTGTTTAGAAAATAGCTTACTATGCAAATAACCCCTGTCTGATGACATCTTTTTTTTTTTTTTAATGCCAAGTTCTATAGACTGGTTGCCAGGTAGACGCACCTTCATAACATTGTAGAGTCTATAAAAAGGTGGAGGCTAGAATTTTGGGGTGGTTT
Organism: Phoca vitulina; assembly: GCF_004348235.1. Lineage (NCBI taxonomy): Eukaryota > Metazoa > Chordata > Mammalia > Carnivora > Phocidae > Phoca > Phoca vitulina. The sequence goes on along the minus strand of NW_022589769.1, from coordinate 276,613 downwards.
ACAGCAAGTTTTTACACACTAATCATGTACTGAGTAAAATGTGTTCCTCCTAAGTATTTGCCTAGGTGGATTAATTGTTCTTCACGTGGACAAAAAGAAAACCAATTGATAATATTAAAAAAACGATAATTTTATGTGTTCATTCAACATTTGTTGAGCTACTACGACAGCGTATTTCAACCAAGAGCAATCTCTTCCACCAGGTCTCATTTGGGCAATGTCTGGAGACATTTTTGATTGGCACAACCTGGGGAGGTGGGTGCTTCTGCCATCTAGTAGGGGAGGACAAGGATGCTGTCACATTCTACAGTGCACAGGAGAACCCCTCTCCCCCGGACAAAGAATTCTCCATCCTATGGTTGAGAAATTCTGCTACAATGTACCTAATACAGGTGATGCCAAGATGAATAAGTCCCTGCCCTCAAGGGGCTCACAACTAAGATATAATTTTGAAATCATATCTATCCTGTTAAACTGACACAGAACCATAGCGGCTATTTCTACCAGTTCCAAATATAGGATGTGTGAAGGACATCTCCCTCTCCCAGCTGTTCACCATTTTCTCCTGTTGCCTTTGGAGATGATACTGTAGGAAACATGCAAATAAAGACGGGAAGACAAGGTCATTTTTTATTGGCTCTGCAATGACTGTGCATTGATGGTGGTTTTATCCAAACATGTATAATGTGCTGGAGACTGTTCAAACAGTTAGGCAGCTTGTCAATTTTCTAATGAGTGAGGCGCCATGCGTTTGGAAAGTAGAAGTCTAGTTGTTTCTGATAGCTGAAGAGCATGCAGCACACATCTCGTGTATTTCCATGGGATTAATTACCAAAGGTTTATTGAGCAACTACAATGTCCAGGGCAATCTGTGGAGGGGTGGATAAAGGTGCTTAAGAGATAAGGAAAGGGGGCGCCTGGGTGGCTCAGTTGGTTAAGCGACTGCCTTCGGCTCGGGTCATGATCCTGGAGTCCCGGGATCGAGTCCCACATCGGGCTCCCTGCTTGGCGGGGAGTCTGCTTCTCCCTCTGACCCTCCTTCCTCTCATGCTCTCTGTCTCTCATTCTCTCTCTCACAAATAAATAAAATCTTAAAAAAAAAAAAAAAAAAGAGATAAGGAAAGGAACAGAAAAGACAGTGCAATGAGAATACGGGTCTAGGTAAACAAAGGGGAAGGAGAGATTCCAGTTGGGTGAATCATGAAAGGTTTTCTGAAGGTGGCAGAACTCTGGCAATCTTTGAGGGTGGAAAGGATTTAAGGTCAAGTGGAAGGACTCATTCAAGGAAAAAGAAACTGTGTGGACCAAAGCACAGGGTAGGTCATGGATGGCACATGAGAAGAGAATACAGTTCAATCATGAATTGAGAAAGAGGGTAACCAAGGGAGATGAAGCTGGATAAAGCACAGTCTTGAATGACAGCTGCACACTCTTCTGCACCAGGGATGTCTGCATAGGAGGGCATGGGTGTGAACCTGCATTGTATGCATCCCTGCCCTCCGGAGGGAGAAACTCTGAGTAGTAATCATCTCCTCTCCTAAAAGGTATCCTTGGCTCCACAGTGAGAAAGGGAATTCCAGGCCAAGAGTCAATAACTTGGGACTCTGTCATTGGAGGAAAATCCTCATGCTCTCCAATTCCCTTACATAAGTAGTACACAATTAAGACCAACTCTCAAGATACGGATTTTCAACACTGTTGCAGATGCATATCATTATAGCTTAGTGGGTCCTAAATAATAACACAAAAAGGTGTTTCATGTAGCCCTAACAAGGCAGAGAATAGGCAGAAATGTGACAACCTATAATCCACCTAAGTTACATGTTTCTGCTTGAATATCTACCCATGTATTGCCAAAGCTGACAATATAGATACGAAAGATAACCCAAAATACATTAATTAGGGGGAAAGTACTACATAGCTTGTATAGCATTTTTATCACTTTGTGGGGAAAAGAGAAAAGGATATACACACATATATCTTAGTACATACCTATACTATCTCTGGAAACTACAAAAGAAATTGGTAAAAAGTAGTTGCTGCCGAGGATGGAAAATGAGAGGACAGAGATCATGGGTAAAAAAGAGACTTCTTTTCTCCTCTATACTGCTTATAATTTCTGATTTTTTAAAATACTTTAACATATTCAAAAATAAATACATTAAATTTAAAAGAAAAGACAGAAGTACAAAAGACTAATGGAAAAGGTAGCCAAACTCCTTTAGAAGCCAGTGTCAAACAATGTTTAAAAGCACAGATTTAAGTTGGTTTTCTGGATTTGAATTTCTTTTCTGTCAATGACAGGCATGTGACCTTGGGCAATTTATTTAAGAGATTATATCTTTTATGTTCAGTGAGGACAAGCATAGTAACACCTATCTGCTAGGGTATTTGATTTAAGTGTTAAATGAGGTATTATGTGTAAACCATGTAGCCCATGCCTAGAACATGTTACTGCAGCACCAGCAACAACACTCTAAAGCAATGAGAATGACTGGTACATGTACTAGTAGAATCTCTTGGGCGGTGACTCAACCCAGATAAATTACAACAGAGACTTTCACAACATCAGTGGATATACTTGGTATTAATGGCCCTCCTGAGCAGCAGAAATGACTCCACTTGTCCCAATCATAATGATACCACAGAAAACCCAATACCCAATTACTCATTGGTGGCAGAAACACTGGGGCAAAGCCTCCTCCCTCTTTACTTTCTTTATTTTTCTTTTTTTTTGCAACATGGGAATTGATTCATTGATCAGTGTGAAAGTCTAGAGTGATAGAGCTACAAGCCAAAGGACACGAGAAGCTGGAAGAAGCAGGAAGGATCCTCCCCTGGAGTCTTCAGGGGGAGCTGACTCTGCCAAAACTGTGGTTTCAGAATCCCATCCTCTGAAACTACGGGGGACGTTTGTACTACTTTGTTATGGCAGCCCTAGGGAACAAATACAATCCCTCACAATCCTTTAGCATAAAACCAATTCCAAGAACTGTGCCTGCAACCTTGTTGTATCCTTATCCTCATTCCAAATCTTCACTAGGAACTTGATGTGTGAAAAGGTAAAATTGTAGACATAAATACTTTGAAAGTGGCTTTTTTAAAATTTTTGTATCAGGGGCACTTTTCTCCCCCCAAGGGAAATCCTACACGCAGTTTCAAAATGTGACAAAATAAGTGGTGTACTGTTAGTATTCAATAGCTGCTTATTATAAAGCCAACCAAGGAGGGTCATATGGCTGTTTTAACAAATACATAATTTTGAAGTTATTTAATGGGTTTGAACAATCCATGAAATTAATATAGAGAAATTTACGGGGCCTTTAAAGTCTTAAACAAATCTTGGGAATGTAAAAATCTCTGACCCAGTAAGTGTGCACTTAGCATATAGACTGAAAAGCTGAGGTCAAGAAAATGTAATTTACTGAGGTCATTCGGCTAGTGTCCATGATCAACTACAGGGCTCACCTAACAAAGACTGAGCTAACTTCCATGCTCTTTGCTTCAATGAACCATCTATATCCCCATTCTTAATAGCCATTAATACTATGTAAGTACTCATGGATACAATCTAGTTCACTGTTTCTAGTGTCCCCCAACCCCACATCAAACCATCTGAAACCTCTGTTATCTAAATGACTAGAAACTTTATCAATTTATCCACCAATGATATCCCCCCTTCTCTCCCTCCTTTCCTTCCTAATCTTCTTTACTTAAAACACCAGCAATTATGCATGTTTAGGCCACATTGTGTTTCAAAGAGGGACTTGTGGACTAACCTGGGAACTCAATGGCTGATTATATCCTTGTTTGGATACCTCTCCCCCACCACCTTCCCCACCAAAATGCATCCCAATTTCTGCACCTTGAACTTACTTAAGCCACCTTAAGAAATCAATTATTTCCTAAAATACTATGATCCTTAAAACTAAATAGTGAGGAATCCTCATGTTGTCTGAAAAGGGAGGGCTTAGGGTTAGAACTGAGAAATGAAATCTTTACCACTACCCCGTTTTCATTCCGTGTTTGGGTCTTAAATCAGAGTTACTGGAAGGGGAATGGTCCTTTTGAAGGGTTCTTGGACATCAAAGCCCAGGAATGAAAAGTTCAGCTCTCACATTTTCACCAAGGTTACTGACTAGCTTCTACAAAGCCAAATATTTGTTTTCTAAAGAAAGTGTTAGGAGATTCAGCAGTGTAAAATGCCCTTGCATCCAGAAAAACTGGCATCTGTGTTCTTTGAATCAATTTCCAAAGATTATGCAGCACATTTTAATGGTGCTCTGGGGACCTACAGCGCGTGTGTCTGAAAAATGAGGATGAACGTTTTATATGTCCCCCAAGCAGATAAACCTCTGTCCTGCCCCCAGTGAAAAGATCATAAAGCAAAGTGTTACCAGAAGTGATGGGAGAGACTGCCATAATTCCAGAGGTGGTATTTGTTCAAATAGTGATGGTTTGCCACCTTCCCATCTTGGATTAATTTTGACCCAATCTGACCATTCATCAAGAGATGCACAATTCCATAATATTTGGAGGATTTAAAAAATATATTTATGAAGACATTAACTCCAGTCAATGAAGTAAGACAGTTAAAAGACTGAAAAATATGTCTCAGCTTCGCATAAGGAGAGTGATTCTAGATGAAGCTGTTTCTATTAATTTAGTTGATGGGAAGATGTGGGGGTAGCTTATAGAGTTAAATATCACCTATTCAGGAACCATAACTTGCATGGGGATTAAATAAGTAGGTTAATATTAATAACCAGGTTAATATTTAACTAAGGTTAAATAATCGGACTTCCTCTAAAACATCTAAGAAAGGGTGAACCATGAGAAGGGATATTTTGACAAAGGGTATTAGATTATGTCGTCCTCTGTCTAACACCCTTTTATGCCTTCCCTCTTCATTTAGGATGTAGTCTAACCCCCTGCCTTGACCTGCAGGCTTTATAGGGTTTAGCCCCTTCCTACTCATCACCTTCTACTCCATCTTAGACACACAGTCTTCCCTTCTATATTTCTTGAACCCACCTAAGCTCATTCTGGACTCAGGGACTCTGTTTTAGTCCTAACTTTGGGGGATCACTCTCCAGGTTCTTTAAAGTGCAGACTCCTTATCCTTTCAATGTCAAAGAAGCCCTCCTGTTCAACTTAAGCCAAAGACTCCTCCCTAGGGGTCACTTTCCTTCATTAGTATTTAAAATCATCTTATTTACTTGTTTCATTGTCCACTGCCTATTTCTATCAACTGGAATGTAAGCACCACGAGATGGTTGTCCTTACTCATCTCTATCTCCCCAGCACCTGGGGGAGTGTCTGTTAAAGGGTAGGTAATCAGTAAATCACTGATGAAGGATAACAGCCTACAATACAATAATATCAAAATGCTTGGATCAACATCACTTAAAAATCTTCACACAGCTTCACTTTAAAGAGCATGCTCCACCACAAGTTGGGAAGCTGCTAATTTAGAGAAGAAAATTGCTTACATACTCCAAGTTGCAATGGGCAGACATAAAGAAGCCCTAAGTACCCTGCAGATGAAGTAAATTCTGGCCTCTGGTCACAGAATAAGAAAAGGGGTATAGTGCATAACAGAATAGCAAGTAAAGTGCACAAACACACAGATGGGTTCTCAATACTTATCTGTGTTTCTCTCACACCAAGGAAGCAAGACTAGTAGCTTACTATCATTCCTACTAATCCAAGGCATATCCTCAATCCTCAGAGCAGGGTGGTTAAAAGGATAGGTTCAAATCCACAGCTCAAGCACACGTTAGTTTCCTGAGTTTGGGCAAATCCTTTAATCCTTCTATGCCTCAGACTTTTCAAAATGGTAATAACAAACCCCTGTAGAGATTAAATGAGAAATGTATATAGAGTTGCTAATACAGAGCCAGGCAGAGAATGGGTGGTGTGCAATTGGTAGTCTCACAGAATCTTCACCAAAAAGGAGCATTTTCTGGATTTTTAAGAGGTGGGGGCATTGTGCGGATGGCTGGGCTGCACCCCCATGTACAGAATTTTCTCTCTCAAAAAAAGTCGGTTACAACAATAATGACAATGTGATGCAATAGTACCACCAGTCTAGCCTTATCTGGCCCTTTCTAGTACACAAAGAACTCCCACATACACTGTCTGTCCATCCTCATTCAACCTAGTGTACCAGGCAGGCAGGTATGATCAATCCCATTTTAGAGATAAATTACACAGACAGCTCCTTCCCATCTTGACTGCAGCAATGTTTGGCTGATTTGGCAAATCAAGTTTTCCACTTTATACCTACATAAGGTGTGTGGCAGCTTCTCAACAAGAAAGGAGAAAGTAGACAGAATAAAGTGTCCCTCTTCTCATGGTCCTTAGGAACCCACTGAGAAAAGAGTTTCCCCTTCATTTTCCTGCTCATCCAGGTGGTAAACACAAGGGACAAAATATGTGTGTGGCTGAGCTCTAGCCAAATGTCACTCCTCCTTCTGCTGGCTTCAGGGAAGAATGGGGCACAACTTTTGCTATTTCCACAAACTATATAAATATGAATTATGCACATGCATGCGCACAAATGTATATATACACACCGACAAATAGGATACATAGGATATATAGACTCCAAAGAGCAGGGGCTCTGGGCAACCTCTGAGGCAAAACCAGGGCAACCTCAAGGAGACCCAGGAGCTGGGAGTAGCCTGAACTCCATCTCCCTGATGAATGGCCCAGGATGTTTTAACGTTTCTGAGAAGTAGCAAAGTAGTGGATAAAGCATGTTTTTTCATTTGTATCAGGTCTCTGCAACCCTGGGAAAATGGCATAAAAAAACCTCAGTGTCCTCATCTATAAAATGGAAACAAATCAATTTCAATAACAAGATAATCACCTGGCCCATTACTAGTTCTCTTTTTCTTTTCTAGTGTCTGCGAAGTTGACAGCTTCTGTAAGGCTTGAGCCTGAACAGTGAATCTGTCAGCTTTCCCTTTCCCTAGATACATTATCCTGCAATGATTTTTCTTTTTCCTTTTTGTCTTCCTTAAGTCAGATAAAGACCTTACTTAACTATCATTTCCTTTTTAAATTGTGCATGGTGTTTGGACCAGACAATCTTCAATTTAATCAAGACACTTATCAAGTACCAACCATATGGCAGGCTATCAATCTCATTTACTCAGATCCTAACAGACAAATCCATATTTTCCTCATTTCAGGAACTAGCAACATTCAGAAGAGAAGAGACTATAAGAAAATCTGCAACTGGAATTGGTTCAACAAACACAAATATGAGCTTACCGAAGTTAGTGAGGCATCAAGAACATCATTGCAACCCAATGGGTATCATTTGTCCTAAATGCAAAATGGCCAGCAGCAGCAGCATTACCATCATCATCAATATTAGGACCCAAGACCCTATAGGAGATATAGTTCTCATGCAATCCATGGTGATGTACTTTCTTAAATTGGAAAACAAAGCAGTAACCAACAAAGAAAAGCCAGAAGTCTACTACTTGAAAAAAATCCTGGGCATAAAGGACTGTGGCAAAAGATGGAGAGAATAATTTTAAAATCAAGTCCATTATGGGCAAAGACAGGCTTTGTAATCAAGAATGGGGACTAAGAAAGTGGTCATTTTATTTTAGCAGCACAGCCCTGTCTGGGGGATTTTAAGGGTCAGAGGTATTAAATGCCCAGGCAAAGCACTCTTTGAAACACAAAGCATTTCTAAATTCTCCTTGTATATAAATCTCCAAGTCCCCTCCTACTTTAGGAATAGAGGGGGAAGAGTAAATGCTGCCAGAAAGAAGCTAATCAGGAGATGGGAGATGCTGCTATCTGAAATGGGAACTCTCCACTTCCCTGTCCAGCTGGGAAGGAGAAAAAGAGGCTTTGGGGAGTAATTAACTGTCATGCATAAGATTAATTGACGACCCTCCAGTTTTGCCCTAAACACAGATGTATCGGGATCAGGACACAACCTTGAATACTAAAGGTGAAGGGAGAACAGTTATTTCTGGATAGGAGCAAACTGAATATGCAGAATTGTGGGCAACGTCAAAATTCACATCATGGAGCTGGGGAAGGCCATATATCATCATGCCCTTCCATAAAGTGGCTTGTCAGAAACTAGTCAAGGACTTAAAATAGGAACCAGCTTGTGCTGGGAAGTTTCTTGGTAACAACTGGTCCACAACGAGCCAGTTATCCTATTACACAAGTCTGGAAACACTCCTGCCATGTTTCTATTTCTCTATTTAGATAAAGAGGCTAAAAGGAAAATTTATAATGTTGGTATCTGTAACAGTAGATTATGTTCACACCTTCACATCCAGCCTTTCTCTGACCCCAGAGTACATTTTGTGGGGGAAAGAAGGTAGTCTTTCCTAGAAGATCTCAATGTGCAAAGAGTAGGGCTCTTTCCCAAACATAGCATTCCCATAATAATCCATTGTTTGCCTATCCTCCATGGCTAGGCAGTTTACTGCTGCTGCAAAGCTCTCTACTAGACATAGAGGGGATTACGGTTTCACATATGCACTTTTCACATAAGTTATCTATTTCGGGAGATGAGAATAGAGAAGATTTTTCATTTTCCTTCCAAATGATTGGTGGTGAGTTATCAAAATTCTTACAATAAACAGATTGTCTTCCAGTGCCTTTTTCGGTGAAAAAGTGTCTTTTTAAATTCCATGAAAGTGTTGGGTTTTATTTATGAACTAGTCACTGAGCAAAGTGCCAGGGTTATAAAAATGAATAAGCCTCATACTTGAGGAGCTCTCGCTTTGAAACTATAGACACTTTAAAATATACATATATACATATAAAATAATCATAATAACACAGCAGCAGGTATCTTTTACTGAACACTGTTAAGTGTTTTATAATCAGAGTTTTATTATCCTCACAGCTAGAAGAGGTGGGTCTGAACCTTATGTCTATTTTACAGGTGAGGACACTGAGGCTTACACAGGTTACTGTAGCCTAATAAATATCACACACTTAGTACCAGGCAGAGCTAAAATTTGAAGCCAGGAGGTTTACATACAAAACTCAAGTGGTTCCACAGAGATATATGGAAACAATACTGATTCCATCCATGGACTCATTTTTATTTAGGGGAACCAAGGAATATTTTGCAACGATGGCATATGAACTACGTATTAAATGATAGGGCAGAATTTGCCCAGGTAGAGATTAGGATGGGTGGGGGCCCTCAGGTGGGTGGAGGAGGTATTCCAGACAAAAAAACAAAAAACAAAACAGTAGATGCAAGTATGTTTAAGACTAAGGCTAGTTCAGTATACTGGAGGCATGGAATAGGATGAAGCAGAAACAGGGGAGGGTTTTCAAAAATGGCATTAAAGAAGGCAAAAGTTGAGGAGATAATTTGGACTTAGTTCTGTGGGCCTGGGGAAAATTCTGTGGGCCTGGGGAAAATGGACAGTCTGATGAGTAAACTGGTTCTGTTGGGAGAAAATTACCCTATCTAAGCTGAGGTTCACGAGCAGCTAGTCTCAAGGGGTGACTATGGAATAGTGTGGATGGCCACGTGGCTACAAGTAAAAGGAGGTGGATGACCTATCAGTCTAACCTCAGACTCCAAGGAAAGAAGGCCCAGGACCACAAGGGGAGGACTCTAAATCTCAGCCACGCAATTTTGGTTTTGATCTGTGCTCATTGGGAACTTCTGAAGGTTGTTCAAAGAAGAAGAGTGGCATCGACACTGTGCCTGGCAACTGAGTGCAAAAGGATTGGCCAGGGGAGAAAGAATAAAGAAAATTAAGCCCTCTGCTTCTGCATCCTTGTGTATGAAATGAGGATAATGAAATGACTGATCTTGTCTACTCCTGGTGGGGGTGATAGAGAAAAACAATGCAAAGTTTGGGCCATGGTGGTAATCACATGGCAAACCATTAACACGTGTTCACTTCTTTCTTCCTTTCCTCTTTCCCTTCTTCCTTCCCTCCCTCCCCCACATTTCTTTCTCTATCTTCCTCCCCTTCCTTCTTTCTTTCCTTTATAAGTTATTGATGCCTGTGCCAAACTTGTTCTCCTGTTATGATGAAGACTACTACTACTACTACTACTACCACTACTACTACTACTATTACTTTGTTGTTCTCCTCCTCCTCCCCATTACCCTTTCTTGTTCTCCTTTTCCTCCTCCTCCTCCTCTTCCTCCCTGGTATAATCACAGTCATATTTATTGTTGTTGTTAGCAACTGCAGAGTCTACAGACTACAGAGGAGGGGAGAGCTTTGAGCAACACTTCAAGGAGAGACCGTTGGTGGTGTCAAATTAGAGATGGAAGAGACACGGACAAAGGATGGTGGGGCACAGGGAAGGGTATGCAGAAAATGGCCCCATGCATGTGTGCCTACACTTCCCACTGCTGAAGCACATTTGTGAATATCACTGGGACAAAAATAAAAGATTATAAATTGGATGGATGCTTTTAAACGGAAAAGTATTGAGTAGAGCTAAATATGATCTCATTAGGGAATGAAACCTGCTGCTTGAAGAAGTGTGGACTGAATACAAGCCAGGAGAAGGAAGACAGCCAGTGATCCTTGCACCCTCTGAAGGACAGAAGCTACTAACACCCACGCTGAACTCGAGGGGCTCTCAGGAGGTCAAACTCAGATGAATACGGTAAGATGAAGCAGGAAGAGGGTGCCAACTCTCTTTAGGAAAGTTTAGGAGCATTGTTCTAAACATCTTAAGCAAACAGCATCCCCAAAGGATGAAGTGTATGGCTTTGGCTAAGTGAGTATCTCAGAATCAGAAAGAGCACTAGATGGAACATGACACCACGGGCTGATTATTTCTGGGTTCACCTAATTTTTGTGAGGCTCATTCTAGAAAATCAATGACTGTGATCTTACAGAGCAGTATGACCTCTGCCTTGAGGGGTTAATTCCCCATAAGAAAAAAACATCTCCTGCTCAGCAGTCAGAACTATCTGTCCAAGGTGAACATGCTGAAATTTTGCAAAGCATGCCAGGTATGTGTACTGGGTCTCCTCCACTTCAATTTTCCCCATTTCCATATTTCCCAACAGCCTGTTTTCCATTCTGGGATCTCTTTGAGCCTAACTGCCCCTCAAGTGCTAGGTTTGGATCATGTAACCTAGATAACCAACGAGACCATGTCATCCTTTTGTTCTCAGTGACTGGTTCCTCTTTGTCCATGGAAATAAAAATGATAGTCATGTTCATGAAACCAGAGTGATGAGACAAGCATATTCTCTCTTCCCCTGAAAAGTGTGGTATGTGGACATGAGGCCATTAGGAATGCTATATAGGCATAAAACCAGCACCCACCAGAGGTGAAGCTGTGGGGAACCAGTGCCAACAACCCACCTCTAACAAGGGCTGCCACTGCTGAGCATGTGCTACCTGGCAACCACTGTGTTTAAGTGCCCTAATTCAGTAACTCACTTGATCTTACCTAAACCCTCCCCCACCCAAAATAAGACCTGTTGCCCTTGTTAGTTTACAGGTGAGGTACCTGAGGCTCAGAGAGGTTGGCCGTGTATGTACCCAAGGTTTCACAGCTAAGAATGGACTACGGATCTAGGACCTGAAGCCAGGCTAGAACTGGATGGTCAGATTCTTCAGCATTGTGCTATACTGACATGCAGATTATCAGAGTGAGAAGAGGACATAGATGAGAAAAAGGGGCTCATTGCAACACCCCTCTGCTCCCCCCTCCATATCAAAATCAAATCCAGAAGCCTACACCTGAATGGCAGAAGACAGAAGCACAAACATTCATGGCAGGCTCAGAGTTAACATTCTCCTCAGCCAGACTTTCCCCTATGAAGGTCAAGATGAAGAAAACACAGGACAGTGAGAGTCCTCATAGCCCATGGGCAGTGGACAATGGAGAAGAGATCTCACAAATATCTCCATCTTCTCAGAATAGCTCTGGAAATGGGTTGCATCTATCTCCCAGGATCAGTCATGGGCATACATTAGGGGCAGAAAGCTAAAATGGAGCCCCTCATCTCAAATACAAAATATCCAGCTTGCTCTGAAGGACTCCTACCATTAGGCTTTGTCAAGACTCTGAAACCTTCCCATGCATGCTTAGCTTTCAACTCAACGCCTGACCTCTAAAGAAACCATGTCCAGGGGTGCCTGGATGGCTCAGTCAGTAGAGCATGTGACTCCTGATCTCTGGGTTGTAAGTTTGAGCCCCATGTTGGGTGTAGAGATTACTTAAAAATAAAACTTTAAAAAAAAAAAAGAAAGAAAGAAAGAAGAAAGAGAAAAATATGTCCAGGGCCTGAATGCAATTATGTAATCCTAACCCTATCCAAGTTTTAAACTTTGAGAACCTATAAGTGAAGTTTCTTTTTTCCTTCCTTCCTCCCTCCCTCCTTTCCTTCCTTCCTTTTCTTTTTTTATGATAATGCATGTGTTTCTTGAAGAAATGCATAGGTGATCACCCCTGTTCTTTTATCCTAGTCATGAGAAGACTTGGTCACTGAAATAGTGGCATAATCCCACTGACTTCATGAGATAGACTATTCTATAATAGAGAGCCCAGCAGACTCCCTGGTTTCCTGTAGAATCAAGACATTTTCATAGGAGGAAGCTCTGACTTCAAGTCCAAACCCTGCTATAAAGAGAAAAGCCAGTGGTGGAATTTGAATCATCTTCTCTGGACAAGTGCTTATTAAAAAAAAGAAAAATCTGGGGGCACCTGGGTGGCTCAGATGGTTAAGCGTCTGCCTTCAGCTCAGGTCATGATCCCAGGGTCCTGGGATCGAGCCCCACATCGGGCTCCTGGCTCGGCGGGGAGTCTGCTTCTCCCTCTCCCTCTGCCTCTCCCACTGCTCGTGCTCTCTCTCTCTCTGTATCTCTGTGTCTCAAATGAATAAATAAAATCTTTAAAAAAAAAAATCTCGTAACTGTCGGAATGTCCTACAGTGCATTATCACTAATGCATTCCACCTGCAAATTACCAACACCATCACCTTTAATAAGGCAAAGGGTGTCTTTCTTCATCAGGGAGTTAGTAAATATAAAAATTCCCTCTTTGGTGCTTGTTCTAACCAGGGCAATTATCTATGAGGACTATTCACAATGGACTCAGTTTGACAATAATTATTCTTAGCAATGCCAGTTGGTAGTTTCCATGGGCCCTTGCCTCTGCGGACAGGAAAACAAATTTTGATTCTAAGAGCATGTTTTAATTCTCCCATGTTGGGGCACCTGGGTGGCTCAGTCATTAAGCGTCTTGCCTTCAGCTCAGGTCATGATCCCAGGGTCCTGGGTTCGAGCCCCACATCAGGCTCCCTGCTCAGCAGGAAGCCTGCTTCTCCCTCTCCCACTCCCCCCTGCTTTGTTCCCTCTCTCGCTGTGTCTCTCTCTGTCAAATAAATAAAAATTAAAAAAAATTAAAAAAAAATTCTCCCATGTCAGTTCACCACGTAGAAAGACAGCAGGAAAACTTCCAGGTTTGTTTTGCATATGATGGGCTCCATCTACCAAGAGGGATGAATTTCAGCCATGTGACAGACACTTAGAAAACTGCAAGGTAAACTTTAAGAAACTTGCAGGTAGCAAGCCAAAGCAGAGTCAGGTATACTGGCCTATCCCTCTCTCCTTCTTGTGAACCCCTCTGTGTCCTGGCACCAACAGCTCCCAACATCATACTTTTCTCTCCTTCCCTCATCTCTCCACCAATGGAAATGGTTTTTTCACCAGTCCATTGTAACACCAGCGGGAGTGCTGAGACTTCTCCAATGTCTACTCTTGGGTCGAAAAGTCATTCTGATCACTATACCTCAATGATCCCAGCTGCCTTTAACCTAGACGGTGCTTTTAAAAATACATCCTTCAATTTTCATCATTTTGCAGCTTGTTACAGCACTTGACATTATAGTGAGAGAGAAAAGAAGCATACGCCAAGGCTCAGATCCACTCTCCGCCTTTTATACCTGAAATTGTTATCAGTCAGCCACCAGTGAGCATTAAAGAGGGCATGCCTTGAATTTTTTTTTCTTTCTTTCTTTTTTTTTTCTTTTTCTTTTGCACACACAAAGCTTTTCAAGGGTGCAGCACTACTTAACAAATGACAGAAACCTTCAGCAGCCCTTCTAGGTACTGGCAATGAATTGTTTTTCTTTTTATAATAGACTGGGACAATGAAGCAGAGATTTCTCTGTGCCCAGATTTTGGAGTTTCTCCAACCTTTAAACTTTATTGCCCCACAGAGCATCCAACTGTGTTTGTGGGAGGGATTGGATCATTAAAATTCATTTGGGACTGAGTCCCCAGAGGAATACACAAGCTTTCATCCTACTGACTTCTCCATCACATAGAATCCAATAGACTACAATTTCTTAGGGAATCATGAACAAATGAATGATAATAATGTGTTGTCATTTGTGCATGCTGTCCCTCACCTGGTCCCCTCTGTGACCAAAAGCACATGTTTCTTAGTAAGGGGGCTTAGCCAGGTCAGGGACTCTGTGTGTTGTCAAGAACAAGAGCAGACCTTGGGAGTTGGCTTCTATGGCATTGCATGTGACCTTCCACGAACAAAAGCAGTTCAAATCTCAAAAACACTTCAACTTGAGGTTACTGAAAAGCCAGCTTTCAGATACGCTTGCAGAATCCAATAATGGTTCTGTTACGGTTGTTCAATGCCAGCCACATGAGACAAAGGGGCTAATAAAAATAAATCGTTATAATGAGAAAGAGAGAATACATATATTTCCACTCTTCTCTTTCTCTATTGACTCTTGCCAAAGAGCTCAGGAAATAGGAAGTTAGGGAAAGAAGCTTCTAGTAACTATGACATATCACTGGACAGCCACAACCACGCAGCTGTCTCAAGCATGAGAACATGCATGCCCTGAATTGTGTGTGGCCAGTTGTCAGGGGCTGCCTATCTTCACATCTCCCTTTGAGTAAGTATCCCAGTATTCATGATATTTCTCCCTCATTTTCAGAGTTATAGTTTATTTTGCATTTCCTCCAATCTGGTTTCTCCTGAATTTTAAATCTATTGGCCAACCCTGAAGAAAGACTTTACCAAATCATGTGATTTTATTGGAAGATGCTGTCTGGTAAAGCGCTTGGAAAACTTACAACAAAAGAAAGCAAATTCTTTGTTACTTCTTTGAAATAAAATCAGCCATTTCTCAAGGTCAGCGGTAGATTTTTAAATTTTATCCAAAAGGATGGGGCCATTTTGAAAAGTAATCTTGAATACCATAAAAATAAAATCTTGTAAAATGGAAACTCTACATAAATTCAATAATAAAAAACCAGGTCTGAGACCTGAGGCATATAAAATTAATAACATTAATGATAACAACAGTAGGAAGCATCTTTCTTATTATTTTTCTTATTGTAATTATAAATGTCTTCTTGATGTGCCTAAAGTATGGCAAAGAATTCCTCTTTTGAATCATGGGGAAGAGTGTTTTGGTTTGCAGGAATTACAGATGCAAAGGTTGATAATGACCTTGGCCTGTTTTAAGATAAACAAGAGAGAGAAAAGGGCTAGAGAAGAGTATGAATGACACAAAGTATGAGGAAATGAGGTCTTTGAGGTAGGCAGAGACCAGATGTTATGGAACCTTATGGAACACAATCATTTTTTTTCTTCTTCAAAGAATCATGAGGCACCACTGGAGAATTTTAAGTAGGGGATTAACTGAATTAATTTGTGGGTTTCTTTTTTGAATTTTTTTATTGTGGTAAACAAACATATACAAGTACCATCTTAACCATTTTGGGATATACACGTCAGTACTGCTAAGTATATTCACATTGTTAAGAAGAAACAGTTTTCTGTTGTGATTATTTTATTTTTCCCCATCTACCGTCCTTTCCTAACCCCACTCAACTGTGTGCTGCTGGGTAACAAGTTCCCTGTCACTTTTTGTCCACTTAACACTGGCACCAACACTGTGCCCCAACACTTAGTAGGACCTTGATATATGTGAAATCAATTAGTGAGTTACCAGTACCATTGTTTCCAGGAAATGCTCATGTATTACTCCTGTGTATATGATTTTCCCTTTATTAAACTATTGGTGAGTTTTTAGTCTGTAGCAAAGAGTAGTTCATTTTTTCCTTTGAGCATTTTATGAAAGTCTGTTCTGTCAATTTAAATGGATAGCATTCTTGAGGATTGAATCAATGCCTTATTTATTTTGCATCATCTCTCTTCCTCTTGCCCCTCTTTCCAAACTATGCCAGTACACCATAATCTCTGCCTAGCTGTGGTAGGCACTGAGCAGGTGTAGAGCAAGCACATGTCTAGAAATTGTACTAAGGAATACCTAGTATGCTTGTCTACTCCAATGTAGATTTTTAAAATTCACACTTCTCCTGGATGTAATGGGGGCACTTTGTTTCCAAATATTATTTTCCTGTTTGTTAAATAAAAGATCCTTCTAGAAAGCTATTTTTACTAATCGTTAATTTGTATATTCTTAGATTCTTTTTTATAAACAAAGCTCAATTGAGTTATGAATGTCAGAGTGAGAATGAGTGTCTACAAGCTTTACATTTCTGCTATTCACTGTGACATCCTGAAAGTGACAACTATATAAAAGTGATTGACAATCAACAGCTTAAAGAAATACTTCAAATCCATCCACTGAGCAAGAAACTGTATAACTAGGGCAGAATCCCCAAGTCTGGTGAAGAGAAAAACAATTTGAGTGGACTTTGTTTTTTAAATAGAAGTGTCAGTTTGTCACACTTTATTCTGCTTTTATAGAATAACGTTTGCAAGAATGCAATTAAATCCACGTACATGGAGTTTTCAGAAAACCAATATGGCAGTGGGACAGCTTATCCTTGTGACTGCCCACAAGTTGTCCATCTATCTACCAGTTTAAGATGTCAAGTAAAACTCAGTGTATTTGAAAAGTAAATGGGCATATCTCAAGCTTATCTCTACCTGCCAGTTACTCTGAGCCCTCTGTACTTTTAACTGAATGACATTTAGTTTCTCATTAAAAAGGTATGTGGATGGAACTGAAGGGTATTATGCTGAGCGAAATAAGTCAATCAGAGAAAGACATGTATCATATGATCTCACTGATATGAGGAATTCTTAATCTCAGGAAACAAACTGAGGGTTGCTCGAGTGGTGGGGGTGGGAGGGATGGGGTGGCTGGGTGATAGACATTGGGGAGGGTATGTGCTATGGTGAACGCTGTGAATTGTGTAAGACTGTTGAATCACAGACCTGTACCTCTGAAACAAATAATACATTACATGTTAAAAAAAAAAAAGAAGAGGGGCGCCTGGGTGGCTCAGCCATTAAGCGTCTGCCTTCAGCTCAGGTCATGATCCCAGGGTCCTGGGATCGAGCCCCGCATCGGGCTCCCTGCTCAGCAGGAAGCCTGCTTCTCCCTCTCCCACTCCCCCTGCTTGTGTTCCCTCTCTCGCTGTGTTTCTCTCTGTCAAATAAATAAATCTTAAAAAAAAAAAAAAAAAAAGAAGAAGAAGAAGATAGCAGGAAGGGAAAAACGAAGGCAGGGAAATTGGAGGGTGAGATGAACCATGAGAGACTATGGACTCTAAAAAACAACTGAGGGTTCTAGAGGGGAGGGGTGTGGGGGGATGGGTTAGCCTGGTGATGGGTATTAAGTGGGCATGTACTGAACGGAGCACTGGGTGTTACACGCAAACAATGAATCATGGAACACTACATCAAAAACTAATGATGTAATGTATGGTGATTAACATAACATAAAAAAAAAAAAAAGGTACCACACACAGCCTTCCTCACTCTCTCATCAATTCCAAAATCTGTACATCCATAAGCCAATGGAAGCATAAACTGGTGCCAGCAGAATCAGAAAAACAAACATATTAGCTTCCCAAATGATCTCTGAAATAAATTAGTTGATGTTTAAGGACAGGGGAATGTGAAGTTGAAGCTGGAGGCACCAGTGTACCTGATTCAAAGCAAACAGTTTCCCAACAGGAGGGTTATGAGGAAACTCAGAATCAGACATACTTATCAGAACACTGTTGATGTTGGCTCTATAATGCACGTGTGCAGAACTTCTTGAAAATATCTGGGCCCTTATCTTAGGGATGTTCTGTGTCACTACGAGCATAGGATTACCTTACTTCTGGGCTGACATTTCACTGAAGGAAGAAAAAACATATTAGCAAGAGCACTTACATTTTGAAAGATAAGGAGGATGCTTAGGTATATGCAAATGGAAGGCAGTTCTTAAGAAGGGAGAGACTAGTTTTGGACTTCACTGTAAAGTACAATTTTAGGAGGAAGAGCTAGCTTAAGGATGGTCCTTCTCATACGGTATCCTTCCCCTCAGTGTATGATTTGCCTTGAAGAGGGCTGGAGTGAGTTGCCAGTAATGGGCACAAACATATTCCAACCCTGTTTGCATACACCTTTTCAAGATGAGTTTGCTGCTTCTTTCATTGCTATCTATCACTCTATTCCTTGGTTTCGGGCTTGGCTGTGTAACTCGCTTTGGCCAACTACCCATTATCAATGTAATACAAGCAAAGGCTAGAAAATGCTCATAAGTTAAGTATTGCCCTTTCATTGCACTTGGAACTCTGAGACCCAAGATAGTCTGCTGACCAAGCCTGAGCTAGCCTGCTGAGGAGTCCGCATAGAGAAAAACAGAAGCATCCCAGGTTAATCACCAGCCATGTGAGTAAAACCATTCTAGACAATCCAGCCCTAGTGGTATGAGTAAACCCAGGTGAAACCAGCAAAAAAAAAAAAAAAAAAAATACCCACTTGAACCCAGTCCGTACTGCTGCCACAGAAATATGAGCTAATAAATGATTTTTGTTTTAAGCCACAAAATGTTGGAATTGTTTGTTACATAGCAAAAGCTAATCATTACAAAGTCATAAGCGTTATGAATCCCTGGGCTTCTGCAATCTCTTCTATCAAATTTATTCTAGAGAAATAGAACAGAGATAAAGAAAGACTTCATAAATTATTATAGAGATTTGGGCAGGTGCTTAATATTTTTAATAATTATTTTTTGGAAAAGTAATGCATGCAAATGGCAAAAAAAAGTCAGTGAGTACAAAATGGCATACAATGAATCATTAGGATCCTCCTACTCTGATTTCAGCCCCCTTCTCTCAAACACTCATTATTATTAGTTCCTTGTCTGTCTTTCCAGAAAATATCCAGGCATCCATATGTATGTCTTCATTACACAAATATGATCATACTACATACATTACCTTCCTTTTTTGACTTACTTACATCTACCCCCACATTAATATCTAAGCTGAGTTGATATTTATCATCTCTCCATAGTATCACATTTAAACATCTCTCATCCTTTTAGTAGCTGCATAATATTACAAACAGTCCCTGATTGGAGATGGTTCCATTCACAATCGAAGTCATTTTTAAACTCCAGTTAGATAATATTCTCTTCAGGAAGGAATAGCTCAACCTACTCCCAGGGAAGTAGGAAACCTGGGTTTCATCCCTATGAGCCCCCAAGCAGACCAACAAAGTAAAAAACTCACCTACCTTGCTAGAATGTAAACTTGGCAAGAGCAGGAGTCTTGTCTGTCTTGTTCACCACCATCTCTTCAGCACTACAAAAAGCACTGTCAAGTATTTAGTGAATCAATGAATGAGTGAATCCAGAACAGAAGGCAAGTCATAAAAGGGTTATGAAAATCAAGAAAAAGAAGTACTCCAGTATCAACAAAGAGTCTCTAGAAAGAATCACTCTTTTTTAGCAGCTTAGAATATGAAAAAGGGGTACTTGGCACCAGTACAGTACCCAATAAATGTCTTTGAAATGAATGTATGTCTTAGAAGAAGACCAGAAACTTTGATAAATGGGGTTCTTGTCTGTAAAACTTCTAACTGGCAATTTGCAAAAAGACACATCAAAATGGTCTGTAAATTTTCAAGATGAAGGTCTAGGGTCAGGCTAAAGATCAGAGAGTAAGATCAAGGGCTGCCACTGGCCCCGTTAGCATCCCACCCTATTGAAGCAGCTCTCTGAGGAAGGGAGTCTACGAGGAAGGGTAGAAAGAAAAGACAGGGACATTGTTGGAGCAGCTCCAGCAACCCCAAACTGAATAAGACATATAAGAGCCCCCTGGGTGAATACAACCGTTCCCCAAGTGTGATGATAAAAGACCATGATCTTACTGAAAAAAAAGGCAACTTTAAAACATGGTGATTGCTGCCCACATATCAAAGTTGATTTTATAATCTTTGAGAGGAAGGAGAATGATAACATCTTCACATATGGTCAAGATATTAGCAAATGTTGATGTCAGTCTTGAAATCTTCCAAGATGCTTACATTCATGTGTTCAGTGCTTCCTCTCTATGCTTCCACATTCCCTCACCTTACAATCCCTGCAATGCCACTGCCACTTACCTTGGGTTTTTCCCGTGATTAGTCTCCTTGAGGGAAGGACTCTCTAATGTATTCACAAGCACACAGAGTATACATGATAGGTACTTAATTATACTTCTGATGAGACTATGCAGACATTCTTACCCATTGCTAAACACTGGGTATTAGATATGAAATTTAGACTCATTATTGGTGCTATTGGTGACTTGACAATAGCATATAAACATTCACTGAAGAATCTCAGAGAGAGATTCTAATGAAGAATCTGAGAGAGAGGGAGAGAGAGCATGTGTGCCGCAGAGCCTCAGGGTCGAATGTGTACACACTGATCGATGGCACGTTGAAAGCAGATGGTCTTCTTCTTACTGGAAATCTCATTAAGTTTCTAGGTATTTGGCCAATTAGGAAAGGGATGGAAGACCCTGTCTTTACAGTGTCAGCATGATGACTGGGTATTTAAGAAGAGTTGGCATGACTCAACAGGTTCTAGAAAATGTGCCAGAACTCAGACTTTCAAGAAAGGCTCTCTCACTTTGCTTTAACCGAGGGGAATTACATCATCTACAAACAATTCACACACACAAAAAGAAATGAAACATTGTGCTAATTAGGTGGTGGGGGTTTTCTATAATCAACATCCTGAGAAAGGCTGAAACCCCTCCAAGCGGCAGAAGGTGAACATCAAAGAAAGCCCTTCTCAAAACAGACCTTGTCCAATGTACTCACTCTTACTGCATCTTTTTACCCATCTCCTTTGTAATCTAAGCAGGTGACAACTTCATTCAGTTGTTAGCAACAAGAGGAGGTATTGATTCCCTGCGAATGCCCTAATGACTGGAGACTGGGGCACAAACCATAAATGGAGACTTTCTGATTCCAAGTGAAATTATAGTTTGCCCTGCGAGATTGCACAATAAATCAGGGGAAAAACCAGCCAACATAGGACTCTGGGGTCACTGAAGTGATGTTGACACATTACAATAATGAGAACTTGAAATACCTCATGCCCTATTGATTTTTAAGCTGAATCATTCCCACTGCAGAAGATTACAAGACTCTGTCTTGGAATCATGGCTCACACGGGAGATACTGATGAAAAATACACCCAATCCAATCAAAATGAAAAGCTTTACTTGTACTTATTACAAATCTAATACCATTGTCCCTAGGCTGTGTGATAGGCACTTAACCTACAATGGGAAAAAAAACCACATTTTTTTCCTTTTAATTAAAATTTTCCGTACCTTTTTCTACACATGGCTCTTTGCTGAGCCTATACAGTAAAAAGTACCCCAAAGAAAACAGGCACAAAGGCTCGATTAGCGCATAAAGGGCAATTTCTTTATGCTTTTCTAATTCCAGGGTAGCTTTCAAGTTCCCTGCATCACCATATCATTTTGAAGAATGGAAAATCATGTCCTAACAACCAACTTATTTCCTAGTCAATAGGAAAAGATGCATTCCACCAGCATCTAGCATCTACAGTAAACAAAGAATGCCTTGCTGATCTTTCCTTTTTCCCTAAAAAGTGCTCCATGAAGCTGAATAAACACAGTTGTGTGAGGCCAACTAGTGACATAAGTTAATTACTAACCTGTCACACAATCAGAGAATGGTAATAATTTATTTTCACTGTTGCATTAACCATAAGTCGCTTTTTGCCAATATAAATAGGGTGTGCTGGGGGAGAAGGCACTAGAACATTACTGCTTGCTGTAAACCCTATATAAGGTTGTATCAATATTTTAGTTGGGAGATCAGATATAAATGGTGCCACTATTTTTACTATGCATATTGTTCTAGTCATAATTTAGAAAATAATTACCCACATATCTCAAGCTTCAGGAGAGAGAGAACTAGCAGGTGGAAATAAGACGGTCTTTCCACACAGGATTCTGAAAACATTACCTAATTATTATAGATATAATTATTACTTGGGTTTACCAGGACTTACTACATAATAAATATTCTGACACAATCCAATATGATCATACATTCTTTGAAAACACTTACTAGAAAAAAAAAAAAAAACACTTATTGAGACTCTAATATGGGCCAGGCATTGTGCTAAGAATTAATTATATATTGTCCACCTGTTTTCCATTTTCATGAAGTTTATAACATATCATTACAATCTGATTGTTGAGATGAACACCTGCAGGCAAAACCTATGGGTCTAAAACAGCCTGATTATAGAACAAATCTTGACATCCTTCTGAGGAGGCTGACTGAAATAAACAATGTTCCTTACAAGCTACCTTGTCTTTCTTCGCTCTCAGATTTTCTTTTTTTTTTTTTTTTTAAAGATTTTATTTATTTATTTGAGAGAGAGAGAATGAGAGAGAGAGAGCATGAGAGTGGGGAGGGTCAGAGGGAGAAGCAGACTCCCTGCCGAGCAGGGAGCCCGATGCGGGACTCGATCCCGGGACTCCAGGATCATGACCTGAGCCGAAGGCAGTCGCTTAACCAACTGAGCCACCCAGGCGCCCCCGCTCTCAGATTTTCTGATTAGTTTTTCCTCTATTAACTTCAGCTGATGACCTTTTACTCTTCTTGAACATATATGTTTCTGCTTATAAATCTCCCTAAATTCTGCTATTTCATTAATTTTATTAACCTCAGAGTAGCTAGCCAGAAACTGTCACCTTTTGACACGGGTAGTCAAGACCTAATGTTCATATCACACTTCTTAGTAGGACACAGTTCAAAAAGTGGCATAAAGGAGGCCTCTGTGGGTTACCCCACATGATCTTGGCCTGCTGTAGCACTTGAAAGAGCTGCTAGTCTGTCTTCATGCCAATGTCTTCCACAAGCCTCCCCTGGCTTTCAAGAATCACTGACACCTTTCTGCAGAAAATGAAAAAGGAACTGAGAACTTAAGGGCTTTGCAAGTCTGTGGAGGACACCAAGCGCCACATCACATTTCAGAAGTCTGCTCAATTTTGACCCACCTATTCCAGCTAATGTCACCCCAAGAAGACCTCATCAGTCAGCATTGAACAAGCTTCTATCTAGTGTCAGTTATAGAACACAGTACTTAAGCAGCTGTTTATGGACTCAGTCTCCCTGTGGCCAGATCCAAGGTCTACACAGTATGAGCTGTGCGATCTTGGGTAAATTGCCTCACCATCTCTAAAACTGCCACCTCATCTGTACAATGACAAGAAGGACCGCCCCTGCCACATAAGATGCTTGGGAGGCTTAAGTAAACCAGTTAATGTACGGTGTCTTCCCCAAGTGCTTGTCAGATACTCAGGGCATTTTAGCTGTGATGTTTCTCCCCAAGAGCATCAGGGCCTTAGCTTGGAGGCATTTGCTTTGATTTTCTGAGCTCAGTTCAGCAAGGGGCAATGTGGTGTAGCAACAGTTTTAGATAACTGTGCCTCGACTGATGTGTTCCAAGTGGGCAGCCAAATTGATTCCCATCTGACTGTTCCTATATTAGCAAGGCCACAACATGGCTATTAAAGTTAGGCACTGAGGAATGGTTCTAGCTGTTTAGAAACACAATCTAGCTATTCCAGCAACACGCATGCCTAGCACACAGCGGGCTCCCAATCCACTTGTTCAAATGAATAGCAAAAAGTCAAAGGAAGCACATGAAGAACAACAGATGAAATAAAGTTCCAAAAATTAAATAATACCACTCTTTTCTTCCAAATAGGTCTCTGCCACCACTTACATTGCCGATCTAGTCCAAATTTATGAGACAGAAACAAAAGAACATGTGTCATTTATGAATGCCAGTTTATGAATACCAGCGCTGGAGGTCATGCCTTCCAAATTCCCCTGGCCATTTTCTACAAGACACCCTAGAGTAGCACATATCTTTCTTGTTAACATTTCATGGAATCTTTCCATAAACATACGCTTGTTCTTGTCGTCAACATTTTGTCCTGTCACTGCAACAGATGGCTTTACACTGGAGCATATGAAAATATTAAATACTTTATAAGTCTGGTGGAAATATGAAATGCCTTTGGAGGAATGAATAGCTCCATGATTAACGAAAAGCAGCCATGCAAGATTCTGTTAGAAATAGGTACCTTTAAGTTGTGTTGTTGAGTAGACATGGTCACCATCAATTCTACATCTTCACTGAAAGTTGACAAATGATGAGGGGATCCATGTGCCATACGACAGATTTGGGCCATGCCGAAAAGCAGAACATACTGGTATAGAGAGCTGTGAAATATTGCAGTGTGTAACCACGGGAGGGTTGTGAAATCTACCTCTTGGAGATCTAAAAGCCAGAAGAAGCCTCCATCTGTCTGAGATGGTCAAATAAAGTAAGCTTAAAGACAGAGCAGTGAGTTAAGGGATAGTGAAGTCAGCTAGCTGATTGTTCTATAGACCCAGTTCCAGGTATTATTTCTTTTCAGAGCCATACTGATGGATGTTTACCCAACCAAATGAGAGCTGCCATCTCAGCCAACCCAGGGCCATGACCAACAGATCTGTGAATGAGGTTCAAATCATGAGTAGTGGTTAAGATGAGGGTTTCTCAAGCCAGACTGCCGAAAAGCACCGGTTGTATCCTCTTGGCAAGTTACTCAAGCACTCTGTGCCTGATTCTTCGTCTGTAAGTGGGGATAATAAGAGCATGTACATCACGAAGCTGTTGTGAGGACAAATGAGTTAGCATACACAACAGGCTTAGAATACCGACTGGCATATGGTGGATGCCACATAAACGCTAGCTATTCTCTATATTTAGTGCTATGTTTCTGTAGAAATAAACATTAAGATGTGGGTAAGATTTTATATTTTTCCTTTTATTGGTTTGTGTGCAACTGGCATTGACTTCCTACAGGCGCAACATATTAATGTTTTCCGTAACGTGCATGAACCAACAATCGCCATAGCCCGCTCCTGGGCATTTATCCCAGAGATGTGACACTCATGCTCACAAAAACCTGTACAGAAATGTTCATACCAACTTTGTCTGTAATAGCCAAACACAGCCCAGATGTCCTTCAACAGGTGAATGATTCAAGAGTTGTGGTACATACGTATTGGGGAATAGTCCTGAGTGATTAAAGAAACAAACAAACAAAAAAAAAAAAAAAAACAAATGATTGATACATCAATAACTCAGACAGAACTCTAAGAAATTATGATGAGCAAATAAGCCAATCCCAAAAGGTTAAATATTGTGTGATTCCACTTTGCCAACATTTCAAAATGATAGAATTTTAGAAAGTGAGGACAGATTAGTGGTTGACAGGGTTTAGGGATGGGGGTTAAGTGTCCTTGTAATGGAAGTGGCTGCTATCTCGCGTGTGGTGGTAGATTCATCAACCTACACATGTGATAAAGTTGTATAGAACTAAATACACACACACAAACGAGTGCAAATCAATCTGGGGGAATCTGAATAAGATCAGTGGATGGTAGCAATGTCAATATCCTGGATATAATGGGATACTATGGTTTTGCAAAATATTACTCTTGGGGGAAACTAGGTGAAGTGTACAAGAGATCTCTGTATTATTTCTTACACTTACACATGAATCTACAATTATCTTGACAAAAGTGTCAATTAAAAACACTGCCAAAGCGTAAATGAAGGTGAAGAATGAGCACCGTGAATACATTTGGGCGACGACCAACCTCCTTCCCGTATTTTCCCGCATTAAGGAAACACTGCTCCTTAAGAATCACCCTGAATCTCTGTAGACACATTACAAAACTATCTAATAAATTTAAAAAATATTATTTTGTCTAATGATGCATAAATTATATCGATTAGTTATAGGTTTTATATTTTCAGTTGGTATGTTTAAAGGAATTGAGGTCTGCTGAGTGAAGTACACAGGTTTCTGAAGCAATCTGAACAGCGTTTGCCTTTCTCTGAAGTGTTTTATTATTCCGAGTCGGGCCTGCTGAATCTCCCAAGGTATGAAGTTCAGTTCGAGATAAAAATATTTTATCTGCCCTTACAGCAAATTGAAAGGCTATATAAAGGGTTTTGTTATTGCAGTGTTTTCATAAATATATAGTAAACATCTTTCACAGTGGGAAATTCGGCACAAAATACAATTTTCATACACAGCCATTCATGTGGCTTGCACAGGAAGATGAAATGACCCAGAGATGAATAAAAAAATAATAGTATACAACTTTTAGCAGCCCACATTCCCTGACAGACACGCGCAGCTGGAAGGATAAGGATCATGATTTTGCAGTACCTCCGAAGAATGACAAGTGTCTGCAGCATCGGGGGAATTTCGTTTCCTTTGTGGCCAAACCATTACAGTTAACACTTAGCTTTATCATTTTCAGAAATTGCCAACAGCCAACCACACCGTTTCAGAACACATACCAACCCCAAACCTTAGCCAGGACATAATTTTAAATCAAGCCATTTTTGGGTTTCTTCACCTCCTTTTATAAGTCTCTCTTAAGCACATTTTCAAAACAGTTTGGGTTGCCTACGTCTAACATACAACATCAACATTGCTGTCTAAGGTGATCTGTATCCACTTGGGGGTGAGGGGCTGACCATATGTATTCCAAAAATGGAAGCTCTTTTTTAAATAAACTAAATATTTTTTTTGTTATCAAAATAGTGCATATTTGTTAAAAAGAAAAAAGGAATAAAGGTTAAATTTTTTTAATGGTTTCATTGAGGTATAATTAATATACAAAAACCTGCACAGGTTTACTGCATACAATTGGATGAGTTTGGATATATGCGTCCACCCATGATACCATCACCACAATCAAGTAATAAACACATCCATCATCTCCAAAAGTTTCCTTGGGTCCAGTGTGTGTGTGTGTGTGTGTGTGTGTGTGTGTGTAGAACACTTAACATGAGATCTACCCTCTTACACATTTTCAAGTGCACAATGCCATGTGGCTAACTCCAGGCACCATGCTGAACAGCAGACCCCCACAATTTATCTGTCTTATATAATCCTACAAGCAATTTCTCCATGTTTCCCTGTTCCCTTCCCAGTCACATGCCACAGTAACCACAGAGGTGACCACCCTCCACAGTCCCTCAGTTATCTTTTGCAATTTCACCATGTATATAGTGTTTGCACATGTGTGCTAATTCCCTAACAAACTTTTCCTAACACATTTCTGAAGTTCAGATTCTTGTTCACTTCCAACACCTCAGCCACCACTTCAGGACGATACACGATCCATTCTGTTCAGGGCATCCAATCCCCTATTGTTAGGCATCTAATTTGTTCCACTTTTTCTTCCCACTATACACTATGCTGTAGTCAACCAACATGCATCTTTGTAAATTTGAGCAATTACATAAATTCTAGAGGTGGAAACATTGGGTCAAAGCATGTACTTTTTTTTTTTTTAAGATTTTATTTATTTATTTGACAGAGAGAGACACAGCGAAAGAGGGAACACAAGCAGGGGGAGTGGAAGAGGGAGAAGCAGGCTTCCCGCTGAGCAGGGAGCCTGATGCGGGGCTCGATCCCAGGACCCTGGGATCATGACCTGAGCCGAAGGCAGACGCTTAACGACTGAGCCACCCAGGCGCCCCAAAGCATGTACTTTTTTATATATAAAAATTTCCAAATTGTTTTCCAGAAAAGAACAAACCATCCCACACTCTCTCTAACATAGTATCGAATGCCTATTTCATTAAACATATTTTCCAATATAATCTATGAAACATTTATATATACAGATGAAACTTTCACATATGTACGTATATGAATATATATTAATATCCTTGCTGGTATTTACATTTATTTTTCTGAAAACTATATTCATGCTCCTTGCCAATTTCATTCTGTGTCATTAGTCAACCTATATATCCATCCAGCCATGATCCATCCACATATTCTGACAAGAATAAAGGAACGTTAGTCCTAATAAGAGGATCACAAGGACCATCCAGGGCTAACCAAACATGATCTATGTCAGATCCATTTTTCACCAATGTTAAAATAAAGATTTCTATGGATTTGAGTCAAAAAGGGGAGAAAATGGGCTCTGAAGTCATGAAGTTTCAAATTTGATTGCCAATCCTTCTACTTACTAGCCATGATAATGCTAGAAAAAAACACCTCAAGACTCAGTCTCCCCTCATGAAAAATGGGTCTAAGAACTCTCCACCTCATAAAGCTACTGGAGTACTCAATTCAGCAATGTATATCCAGAAGTTAACACAGTGGATGGCTCATTGCAAACACTCAATAGACAGTATCTGTAATAATGACAGTAATAATGTATAATTCTATATATTGAGCAGTTAGCTAGTGCATTACAACAAAGCCTGGCTTCTTTTTCTATTAGGAGCAAAAGTTGAAGCCTGAACCACTTATAGCATTGATGCAACCTTTATATTTTTAGTTCCCTGGGGAAATTTGATAATAGAGACTTGGCCAAAATTCATTTTCCCTTTTTTGGACACATTCTTCTCAATGGCACACAAAGTTTATCACTGGTTGTCTTTATTTTAAAAAGTAGATTCTCTCATTAAATATGGAAATATGTTAGAATCAAAACCACTGAATATGGAATTAAAATGGCCACTTTAAATCCAATTTCCTTTTTTTAAAAATTCAACTAAGTGAAATATATGTATTTTAGCACTATAGACTAATGGGCGACACTTACAGAACTTTATTGGGTACCCTTAGCTATGTGAGTTTATTCCCACTTAATTATCATTGAACAATAAATTCTTGTTCAATCTTAAACCATTTCCTGAACCAACATTTAGATGGACTAGGTATTCCGCAAAAGCCAATTCAATAAACTGTATCAAAAAAGGAAATGTGACGACAATGGATCCAACATTGGTCTTTTGACAGTTCTGAAATGGGATTCACTCTTTGCTTTCTCTGTGTAAATGTGAGTTCACTGGGCCTGAAATATGTAAGAACAACCGCAATGGTTTCCACTTCCAGTTCAGTTCCCAGAATTTCCCTGGGTTGGGGGAGGGGGGCTCAAGAGCTTCTTTTCATGGCTTTGGCAATGCTGAATGGCCACACCACAGCTGTTCAAGGGCAGTGACACTTCTCTCATACGAAGGAATCTGTGGCTCCCCTTGAGTAGAATGCAATCTATTCTTGCGGTTCAGCATCTTCGAGTTTTTTGTGGGGCAAAGCATAGTGAGCTATGTATCAACACTTAAGTCATGTAAAGTTTGGGTCAAAAGTTTGAGGAGGCAGCTGACAGGGATCAATGGTTCCTGCTGTTAGATCGATGGTTCCTGCTGCTACTACCTCCTCTTCCTCCAATATTTTGTATTCAAAATGTAAGATGTTTTCTATTAAAGTACAAACCCATGCATACCCTTGATAAGAATTTTTTTAATCCCTCCATCCATTTATTCATTCATTCATCTGAAATAAATTGAGATTCTCAATGCCCATCTTGGTTTTCTGAACAGCTTATGGTATCCACGTTTAATTGCAGACTTAAAAGATCTTTTCTTCTCCTAACACAGAATAAAGTATGTCAAATAAGCACTTCTATTTAAAAACCTACTCAAATTGTTTTTCTCTTCATTGGTTTTACTACATGCTGGATATTCAACAGAGAATGAGATTGGCATGGTCATTCCCATGGTCTAAATGTGGGAAGAGAAGTGGATTGGCTTTAGCAAGATCAAGCTGGGAATCAGTGTGCCCACATCCACCATATCCCACTTGGTATGACCACATTGGGCTCCCTAGAAAATTTTTAAAGTGCCAGGAAACTAAAGAGTTAAGTTTCTTGAAGCCCCTTAGGAGATGCAGTTCAATAATTTCCATTTTTCTAATACCACTATTAAATAGGGAATAAAGCAAAGATAATCCATCCTGAAAATTATGCCCTTCTGAATGTGACTCTTTTCCTTTTTTGTTGTTGGAGGTGGTCATATAAAGAGAGCTCACGAGTCTTCCTGATTCTGGTGCAGTATACATTTATAAGTAGTTAAATAGTAAAATAAAGCTGTGAGCATTAACATTCACTCTCACTTAAAAATGGTTAAGTTACTTTACAATTAACCACCCCCAAGTGAAACTAAAAATGTCTTCTTTCAAAACTCAAGTGAAGATGTTGCCTAAACAAGTTTGCTTCTGCACATATACAAATCTGAATTGTTAAAGAGCCTGGCAAGATGGACAGGAACACAGACTGTGGAGTTTAAATCCCAGTTCTGCCATTTATAAGCTGTGTGACCTTGGGCAAATTATTCAACTTCTCTGGGCCTGGGTTCTCTCCTCCGTAAAAAGTAGATAAGAACAGTATCAACCCCTTAGGCTTATCGTAAGGATTAAATTAATTAGTATTTTAAAATATTAACAACAGTGCTTGGCACATATGAAACACTATTTCAGCATTTATTAAATAAATAAATAAGCAAGTAAGTCTCTGTGCCAAACCTTTAAAGATAAGGAGAAAATAATGGTGTTTGAATGCTGAGAAGGAAGAAGGAAGGTTCTTGGAACTACTGTTGCGTGACTCATTTTGTGATGCTGCATTTCTATTGACATCAGTACCACTGAAAGAAATCTCATTTTTCAGCACTTATGAGAGGTAACACTGAGTAAATCAGGGAAAAGTAGGTACTTTAATCACAATGACCCATGTCATATTTATAAAGAAAGATGCTCAAAGTAGGCAGCTGTAAAATTTTAAAGTCAAATTGTAAGAAAATATGGACCTTCTGATTTTGCATTATGATCCTATTCACAGTATCCAATTGGAAATTTCAAAAGTTTAATAACTGAAATCCATGTACCTTATCCAGTCTCTTGAAAAATCAGACCACGTACATATTCGTCACAGCATCACTGATATCGCCTAGGACAGGGTTTCTCAATCTTGGCACTCCTGGCATTATGGGCTGGAAAATTCTTTGTTGTTTTGTCCTGTGCATCCTAGGATGTTTAGCAAGATCCTGGTCTCTAGCCAGTAGATGCCAGTAGCACACCCCTGTGCAAATTCGACAACCCCAAATGGCTCCAGTATGTTACCAAATGTCCCTGTTGTGGGGAGGGGAGTGAGAAAATTGCTCCTGGTTAAGAACCACTTGCCTAGGGCCTCTGTTGAGTACCCATTTTGTGTACCTTTCTAAATTCAGAGTAATAAATTTCAATGATATCTTGGTATATTGAAGTCAGAAAAATATGGAGCCTAATCGCTTACTCTAATTATAGAAAGTCTTAAAAATTTCTCCTCCATCTCTAAATTAGGCATAGCAATACCTACCTCGCAGAGTTAAGAACCAGAGAAAATCTGTTGAAGCTCCCAGTCCAATGCGCAACACACAGAGGCAGTGAGTGCCCAGGGAGAAATCAGCGCTGTGTGGTTATTTCTATTACTGCTGATGCATTACCGCATCATCATCCTCATCATCCTCGTCATTATAATAAAATGGAAGGCCACTATTCAAACATTTAAATAACTATAATAGACACAACTGGTACTTTCATCTCATTAGCAAACAAGCAACTGATTTTCTTACAAGTAGAGATTTCAATTAAACAACAAAGAAATCTATCCCCAGGTAGCAAATGCAGATGCAGAATTATCAGGAAGAGAAAAGGAAAGACTGTAGGAGGCCATCCTAACAGATAGCCCTTAAGTGGTCCTCTTTCCAAAGCAAAGGCCAGGTATACAGACCACCTTGACACACTTGGTTGTTGCTGGTTTTCTGTGCTGCATTGACAGTGCGAAGTAAAGAGTACTGGGGCTTCTTGATTGTCTGTTTGTGTGTATGCATTCTCTGTGTGATCAAAGTTTATCAAGCCAGTTGAGAAAATTTAACCAACTAACCAAAACGTGCTGTGAATTCAATGTGGCTCATTGTGACTACTAATTACTCTGTAAGTAAAAAAGGGCCATTTTAAAGAACTGAGTTTTGGCTAATCAGATAAACATGAATACAGAATTGAGACTTGACTTCCATAGAAGTAGAGAAAAAGCAATAAATATATGCCCACCATTGCATAATTAAAAAAAAAAAGAAATTACTGCCACCCTGGAAACATGGATACACTATTTCTGCTGTAATTATACCATTTCTCAAAAAGCCTTTCCTGGCCTTCATGACATTGGCAGTAGCTGAAAGATTACTCACCACCGATTAATGTTAGGGAACTAACAACCGCACTTCTTGCTTTTCCTTTAAACCCAACTGAAATAATTTCAGAAGAACTTGCAAAGACAAAATTGTGTTAAGAACGTCCAATTGATCCTATTTACATTTGCTACATCAAAGTATTCAGACATCATAAGTAAATGTGAAATGGGGGCCTTCCAATACCTTATAGGTTATGCAAACACCTAAGCAGAAAGAACACTTTGAAATTTTTATGGAGTAGGAAAAATTGGAAGTATATTAATCTAGGCAGTGAAATTGGGCTTTTTGTCATTTTTAATTGCTTGAATTCATAACCTAGTTTTGCTGAATCAAAACGAGTTGCTGTAGCTGACACAAGCTGTTTCAGCGTTTCGGGTGAGCGCGCACACGCACGCACGCATGCGCACGCGCGCACACACACACACACACACACACACTGAACCACTTTTCATATAAACTTTATATCTGTCAATAAAAAAACACTCCTGAAGACTAGGACACCATAGCTATTGGATAATTAAATATAAAGATTTCCAAGCTGAACATTGTATGTTACAAGCTGTTAAAAGAATTACTTAATTCTTTTAGTACCCTGCAAGCAGAGGGAGGGGGCAGCATGAGCACCAGATAGGATTGTTATTTTGTTATATGTGATTTAATTCAAATAAATTAAAATGCATAATTAAAAAATTCTGCGTGCCCCTATTTGCTCTTGTTTACTATTGCTTATAATACATGCAAGCGCTCAACTCTGCATGAAAATGAAGGAAAACAAACAGAAGGACAAAGACGGCCACCCCTAAATATGTACAAAGACCTAATGTATTATCACATTCTGGAGTTTTCAGATGTATAACAAAATAAAGTTGAAAGTGCAAAAAACTTTAAAGGTCCATGCTTTTCTCCCTCGCTATTTATTTTTATGTTTGTTGAAAAATCAATACGAGATGGGGATTCAAGTCTAATAAAAGGACTTTCGTTTTAATTCCATTAGAATTACTTCAAAGAACTTGTTCCAATCCACTGTGATGACTTTGAGACTAACACACATGAATTTAAAAAAAAATAGCTATAACTAAACATAAATAGAAGTTTAATTAATAATAGTAAAGATTAATTTTTATTTTGTAAAAATCCTTCCTCTTTTGGACAACATTCCACTTCTCTGGTCCTGCAAACTCTGCTCAAAACCTAATAGAAAAATTATAAATTTAGCAGAAAACAAGACCAAAATGGTCTTTCACTGGACATTGTAATAGTTATTTAGCTCAAGACTGACCTATCCAACCAGGTTCTCTGTAATCAAACAGAAAATGATAAAGGGTATATACTCTGATTCTCATTTAATATTCTCAAAACATGACCCTTTATTCTCAAAATCTTACAACTATAGTTTGGAAGAAGGCAATTGCTGGGAAAAAAAAAAAAAAAAGCCCTTTACATGAAATCTACTTTAACTTTTGTGTCATACTCATGGAGAGAGAAAAAAATTGGAAAAAAATAGCCAATATGTGATACTTAAATAAGCTGGCCCATAAGTCAAGGCTGACGGTTGTTTCTCCAAAGTTCAACTAAATACAGATTAAAATGAATCCAGATTCTAAAATTAAGGCAGGCAATAGAGAAAACAGAAGTTTGAGGGACAAGGTTACAAAAGACGAACATAAAAATATGCTCAGCCCAATAAAGTTAGAGCAGGCAAAGTGCAATGTTGTAAAAATCCATCACTTGGTGATAACAGAGAAAAGATTTAGCTCTTTTCATATACTAAAGGCATTCTCCAGAGTTGATTTGCTTGGTTAAAATGGAATGACAAGAAAAGTTTGAATATTTGCCTTTATTTATAAGATTAGGGTACAGCAGATTGCCTGATATTAATTGGTTCTTGTATATGAGCAGAGAATACAAAAATAAGAAAGAAAGAAGGAAGGAAGGAAGGAAGGAAGGAAGGAAGGAAGGAAGGAAGGAAAAAAGAGAAAAGAAAAGAAATGAAAAGGAAAGGAAAGGAAAAAAGAAAAAGAAAATTAAGTTCCAATTATCCTTCAGGGTGCAAAACATTTGTTATAATAAAAATGTAGTAGTAGAAGGTATCTGGAAAGCTTTCTGTGCTCGGGCTCAAAAATAAAGACAGATGGAAAGAAATACAGGTGGATGGAGAGAGAAAAGGGGAAAAATAAGTAAAAAAGGGGAAAAGGAGGGAGCGAGGGAGAGAGAGAAAGGGAGAGGAGGAAGAAGGTAAGTAAGGGAGAAAAGAAATATTCCCCTGTAGGTAATACTCCCTCCAACTCTTCAGAGAAGCAATTTTCTCCTCATCATCAGTGAGTATTCTAATAGAGACGAAACGCTGGCATGCGTGGAGAGTGTGAGTGGGCAGATAAGAGTTGAAAAATCCTGCTTTCTGTATGAAAATCATGAATGCTGCCCGCATTCCCTATGAATGCCAGTGGTAAACAGCCGTCACTGATGGACTGTAGTTCACTTACTTGAAGAACAACCCTCTTAAAACTTAATCACAGCAAACCACAAAGGCAAGTTAGTCCGTTTCCCAAACACATTTACACTCATGGCCTTTGGATTTCCGAAGATACATTTTGATCAAAATAGGGAATCACAGTTGAGGAAGATTTTAGAGCCTTCAACCAATTTACTACCCAGCTACCCAAAATAAAGAGGATTACACAATCATTTTTTACTGCCTCCATTATTGCTTGCATTCGTTTCTGTGTGACCAAAATTAAAGCCATATGAAAAATGAGTAAATTATGAGATATCTAAAGATACTCAAAAAGTGACTCTTTCAGCAAGGAATTTAATGGACAATTTCTAAGATGATTTTGCCAACAAAACTTTTGGATTCAGAATTCCCCTGGGGCCCCTCTTAAGTAGGGGGAGGCACAGCTCTTATGTCAACAGAAATAAGTAAAACCACCAATTTCATAGTAATCTGAAAATAATGGCTCGAGGGATAGGCTAAGATTGAGTCTTCTAGGTGATCCTTGTAGGCCGATAAATGCCGTATTCAACACTCTGCATATTTTTTAAA
Organism: Phoca vitulina; assembly: GCF_004348235.1. NCBI lineage: Eukaryota > Metazoa > Chordata > Mammalia > Carnivora > Phocidae > Phoca > Phoca vitulina. Next base: position 241,154 of record NW_022589769.1, on the reverse strand, counting down.
TGCCTGGCAGTTAATCCCATCACTTTGGAAGTCAGAGCACATTTCTCCCACTTGATCTCTCAAGAAGGGCAACTCTTGTTTAATTTAATGAAATGATCCAGAGCCTATTTCTTAAGTCAAAGCATTTCCAATATTGTCAATGTAATCTCTCTTGGGAGTCAGGAAAAGCAGAGAAGGTAAGGGCCCACCAGCGCAACCAGCACGGTAGACATGTTTACACAAACATGCAACACATATTCCCACACACGCACACACATGCCCCATTGGAACGTGAGCATGCCAACTTTCCAAAGGCATGGCCCATCTGGCCAGTCATTTCCATAAACCTCCCATTTAAAGAACCGCGCAGCTCTTGCAAAACCCCTGCTAGCCTATTGGGACTTTTACGGGGTTCCTTATAAACGCTTATTCATCTCTGGAAATAAAGTTAAACGGAGCCAATGAGAATGGGCAATGAAGTTCCCCGCTAACTTCTAGTCAGTAAGGAAAATCGATTCATCTCTCTGGACTCCTCCGCAGCCGCAAACGCCCCTCGCCCTCTCCAGATGTCCTGCGCCCCTGGGTGCTCCCGGGGCGAGCCCTGACCCAGCCTCAGAGGTCCCGGGGCTGGCCTCACGTACCGTGTCTCACTCACACGCTGCAAACGCATCCGCAGCCTCCCATCGCCGCTTTGGTTTACCCGGATTCCTGCCGCCAAGTCCCTATTCTAATCAGCAGCCCCGGAGGCGCACACGCCACCCTCTCTGCGTGAACGTTGGACAGCGGCTGACGGCGGCTCCTCTGCCACAGGCAGCCAAAAATGTCAATTTGCACACTCCTCCCCCCTGTCGCCCGCCCCCGGTCCCCGTCCCTCTCCCACCCCCTCCCGCAAGTCAGTGGGCTTCAGGAAGCCTCTGCAGAAGCTGCCTTTTCTCCATCCCTCGCTCTCCCTCTCTGCCTCTCTTTCCCTGACAGTGTTTAGAGCCCTCTTTTCTCGCCTTACCTGAAGGGCATCTCCCACGACTGCAATTAGCTGCCAAGATTTCATTGTCGGCTGCAAAGTGCCTCCTGTTTCCTCCCCGGGAGAACACGGGAGAAGTCCGAGGCAACAGCAAACGGCAGCCACGTGCTAGCAATGTAAATGACTCCAGTCATCTGTCGTGCGCGCCGTGCCTGAGCTCGCCCTGGCTGCCTGGCAGCCTGACACTACCGCCAGCAGGTACAGAAGGCGCCAGGAGAGAGAGCGAGCAGCCCGAGCAAGGAGGCATTCAACGTGGAGACGCACACAAAGGGAGGCCACCAAGGTTCCCGGGTGGCCTCGGCCTCCGCGCCAAAACACTCGGCCAAATTGGACGCCCAATGTTTTTGCAAAGTCTTGCAGCCGGGGGAAGGCGGTGGATGCTGAGGCTGCGTAGGTCCCGCCTCCTTGCTTCCCGGAGCACTTGCAAAGCACCGAGCAGGCGGCAGTATCTCGCCGCTTGCCCTCCCTCTCCCTCTCCCGCACGTGTCCCTTCCCTTGTTCTTTCAAGCATTAAATATGTACCACATGACAGAATAGGGCACCTTGCACGGTCCTCCGAGTCCACACTTGACAACCAATTTTAACTCACGAACAGTGAAATGTCTAAAGGCAGGATATAAGCACTTCCAATTACTTACACTACTCCTGCATTATTCAAAATGTCCACGGGACAGGATTTATGACTTCCAACATGCTACTCCACATATAAATACTAGTAAAAGATGGAAAACCCCATCACTCCCCCCCAACCCCCCAGCTGATAGGCTTTCCTCAGTGTTTCCTCGGGAAACGTTTATACTTTTCCTACTAGTTAAAACTTTGTGATCTCAAATCTTCTTACACATTATCTGCTAAATGAAAATGCTCTAAAATATGACCCTGCTTTGAGGAGGAAATATCTACTGCGTCCTGTTGAACTTTAGATATCACCTGTGAAAATGTATTTACCTTGAATAACAATGGCATCAAAGTAAATTTCCCAAAAAATCCACATAGATCTGTGACTTTTTTTTTTTTTAATTAAACGGGAATGAGTTATACCAGGCCCTGGCTATTCCCAGTCTAAATGATGCTTTTGTCAGAGACCAATCTTTTTCATGTAGAAAAATTAGGGTTTTTTTTTTTCTTTTTCTTTACAGTCGGAACTGCAAGCTATATACACTAAGATGGCCTTGCTTCTTCAAGCACTTATCAGTTGAATAGGAGGGAACTAAACATGGAAGAAAATTTTATGTTTATATATAGACTACATTCGATTAACAGTGAAATATTCATTGGATTCCTGTGTCATCTTCTTGGATACTTGATTTTAGTTAAAGACCTTGTGCACAAGTGATTAGGATTTTATATACCGGTAAGCAAATTTTAAAATGCTAATAAATCAAATATTTATTTGCACATTTATTATAGCTCCATATCTTGAGGCAGTATTTCCAGGTTTTTTTGGAACATGCCAAGTCCTTTACATAACCATCATCCATCTCTGTCATACCAGTAACAAAATGAGAAGTTTTTTTTTTTTCCTTCTATGCATTAGGACTGTTTAAATATTGCATTAATATAGTGTTTAACTTGTTCCTTATGGAGTTAAGGAAAATTGGTGTGTGTTTTCTCTGCCTGTCTTTTGCAGGGCCAGTGGTATTTAAAGGATGGTAAGATAGCATTAGATAGACCTTCCTTTTCCAGTGATGGTGCAGTACAGAATATACTATACTCTCTGATTATTTAAGTTAAAGTCTAATATATGCACATATCATCTCAGGTCAAGGTTTTCAGTGGCATTGGGTAAAGTGGCAAAAGGTTTCTAGACTTTTGCTTAACCAGAACCCTGTATAATTACAGAGATACACAAACTAAAGTCATATTACCGCAGCAGAAACTGGCATTCTCAGGGGAATCATCTGATTCACAAATCAGCTCACAAAAGCAAGGTTAGGGGAAGTTAAGGATGGTGGGGGTGGTGGGTGGAAAGATAGCAAACCCTAATTACAACCCCATTGTCCCCGTGTTCCCTGGCACATATGGCCATTTAATCACGGAGTATGACAACCTTGGCAGATGTTGCCAAACCTGGTTATTGATATAAATTGCTATTCTCATGTGTAAGTGCCCCAGCAAAGACTCAAAACAATGTCTGTACTAACCCAGAGGGAAATAAAGGTCCACACTAGCATCTGTGGTAACAAGATGATGCACAGCTAAAATGGGTTCTTCGCTTCCATTCCAAAGGAAAACAGCAATGAATGAAATCTCCAAACCAAGGACAGAAAGTCTCCCTGTGGGAATATAAATTGGTATCGTCACTCAAGAAAACAATTTATTGGTAGCTATTAAAATGGAAAATGTGCACGCCCTGTAACCAAGCAGTTCGACTCCTAGGTCTGCCCTAACAAAACACATGTATAAGCTGTGCTCACAGATACATCTGCACCACCGCTTGTCATGGGGGAAAAAATGACAAATACTTGTGGGCATAAGAAAATGCAATTTATCCTATGCTGGAATACTATATAGCAGTGAAAAAAATGACTAAAGTATGAATAATCTATAGCTATATAGGCATGAATGTATATGGAAACGAAAATATCTACACATACTACACAGAGCTATATAAACATGTATGTCGGTCAAAATTTTGCTGAGCTTAAAAATGCAAGTATTAAATGATTCACACACTATGGTACTATTTAGGAAAGATAATGCAGAAAAGGAATCATATTATAGATTTTCTGTAGTTATATAAATATTTGTGGATATATAGAAAATGACCCACAACAGGGCTGGCCAGATTCAGCCTCTGCCTGTTTTTGCACAGCTCACAAGTTAAACCTTTTTTTTTTTTTTTTAAATATTTCAAAAGTTTAAAAAATGAAAAGAATAGGAATATATGAAAAACTTAGCAAATTCCAATTTCAGTGTCCATGAATGAAGTTTTATTGGAATATAACTATGTCCACTTGTTTATACATTGTGAGTACAAAGCTGGGTAGTTATGACAGAGACCAAATGGCCCACAAAGCCTAAAATATTTACTATCTGGCCTTTTACAGAAAAAGTTCCCCAACTTCTGATCTAGAAGAATGTGTCTCAAATTTATATTAGTGTTGGGAAAGGGAGAAGGGGACTGCTGTTGATGGTTGAGGTTGAGACCTCAATTTTCCTTTAAAAGAACATTTAGGGGCGCCTGAGTGGCTCTGTGGGTTAAGTGTCCAATTCTTGATTTCAGCTCTGGTCATGATCTCGGGGTGGTGGGATCAAGCCCCGTGATGGACTCCCCGCTGAGCTTCTCTCTCTCTGTCTCCCCCTGCCTCTGCCCCTCCCCCTGCTCCTGCTTTCTCTCTCTAAAAATAAACAAATAAATAAATCTTTAAAAAAATAAAAAAATGAAAGAACATTTATATATAAAAGGACTTGTATGTGCTTTATGTACACAAGCCCTGTAAAGATAAATATATATATAAGCACATACATATACCTTTATAATAAAGTTTGTATGTATATAAAACCCTTAAAATATACCTTTATATTATGTATTTAAATATATGTATGTGTGTGCATATATATGTGTATGTGCAATATATATATATATATATATATATATATATATATATATATATACCAGTCCGCTATACACACCTTTTTTGACTGTAAAGGAAAGGTGGACACCACTTTTTAAAGAGTGTGTGTGTGTCTGTTCTACACACATATAAGTATATATACATACCTGGAAGAAAACACTCCAAATTGGTGGTTCTGAGTGGTAGAAATAAGGGTGCTTATTATTTTCTTCTTTGTTATTTCAGGTATTTGTCAATTTCCCAAATAGATGTAAATGTAAGAAAATGGTGGACACCCCTGGCCATGTGAGTTGTGACAATTGCCATTGTGCCAATAGTTCTTTTTTCCCTCAGAAACTGCCTTTTCTCTTCAACTGTTGAATGATAAGACCTTCAAAAACACATCAAGGTTTAGCTTACATTCACCTAACATTTCTGGAAAACTCCAGTTTCTAATTGCTTCTTCATAGGAAAAAAACAAAATTTCTAAGCTTCAATGCACTAAAGATTTTTATAAAAATCAATCTTATCCTTGAAGTAAAATGCGACGTAGATTATCCCTTCTGCTGGAAGTTATGGTAATGACCTACTGAGATATGCCTCACAATACAGTAATATTGCTTCTTTACCAGTTTGAAAATATTTTCCTATAGAAAAGCACAAAGCAGGTTCTCTCTGAAAAAAATAAAATAAAATTACATAGCAACCACATTGGTGCTTTGTAGGATTAGAGCAGCGGGACCTAATGATTTTCTTCATCCTGACATCTAATAATCCAGTTGCATCAGGAAAGGTGAGCTTAATGAAGCATATTCAGATGGGAGAGCGTACGATTTATGATGGGCTTGTTGTGGTTATATTCCTAAATGGATCCCATTAACTCAACATTGGTTGCTGGTAAATGGCCACATTTCCTAATAGACAAACGCATGAATCACCTGGGCATATTTTAGAAGTGTGCTCTATAGAATGGTTCACCTTTAAACTTTACACTAGGACCAGGTGAATGACCTTCTTTAATGAAGCTTAGCAGACTTTCTTTGAGCAACAAACAGAACTACTGCAACAGAACATGCATTCTACCTCCTCATCATTTACCAGGTACATGTAACCTTATCCTTGGGGTGGTATGTATGGAGATCGCTACTGAGAGGATTTTTTAAATAGTGTTACAACAAGCAAGTATTGTTTTCAATCCTTTTTATAATTATAAAAATAGTATTTTTTTTTTTTTTTTTACAGAGCTACACCTTTATTTCTTTACTTTTCAGGAAGTTTAAGTCCTTGAAGGGTACAGCATCACACAGATTCTGTGGCCAATGGCTTCAGCAGGAAGGTTGTTGTGGAATTCGGCACATACCATGCCACTGTTTCCATGAGCACGAGTTACTTTTCTCTAGATTACTCCGGTTTTGTCCAGTTCGCCACCAGGAGTCACTGCATTGCGCTTTCCTCTGTACACAGAAGCATTTCTCTTGCCTAGACAGAATTCAGTTTCATCTCGAGCATAAACATCTTCAATTTTAAGCTATGTGCTCCCTCTGGTTCCAGAGATCCTGCTTATAACCAGCAAAAATGGCCTTGGACCACAGCCTTTCAGACATATTTGTTGTTTTAGGAGTCCTGATCCCAGCACGCTTGCCCCCAAACTTCAGCAGCAGGAGCTTCCCTCACCTCATAGGTGTTTATTGTGGAAATTTGAGAAAATTGAAAAAGCATAGGGAAAAAGTCACTCATTATTTATCACCCAGATAGCCACATGTAAGGCATTGCAAATCTGTCCACTTCAAAGATTTTTTTTAAAGATTTACTTTTTTATTTGAGAGACAGACAGCACCAGCACGTGAGCTGGGGAGGGGCAGAGGGAGAGGGAGAGAATCTCAAACAGATTTCTGCTGAGGGCACAATCCCAGGGCCCTAAGATCATGACCTGAGCCGAAATCAAGAGTTGGACGCTCAACCGACTGAGCCACCAGGCATCCCTCACTTCAAACATTTTTCACTGCATGTGTAACTTAAAAATCATGAGTACATAATAGACATTTTACCATATAAATTGTCTTACACTATTCTTGCACTTTGCAATATATCATGAAGATTTTCTGCCATAAAAAATTAAAAAGACATCAATTTTGGTATGCCACTATAAGGATGTACAATTTCTTTCACTCTATGTTAAATAATACTGAAATGAACATCCTGATCCATAATGTTATGAGCTTATCTCTGTTCATTATTTCAGGATAAATATTTGGAAGTAAATCATTGAGTCAAAACCCGGGCACCATTTTTAGGATTTTAGATATAAAGAACCAGAATCCTGGAATGTTCTACTAATCCATATACCCAGTAACAGGATAGAAGAGAACCTATCTCACCCTGGGAACAATTTTGAGCCAACTATTTCTTCTTCCAATAACCATCTTCCTGGCTCTGGCTCGGTTCCTCTCCCATCCACCTGCCCCAATTGGGCCACCACACCATTGCATGTTAAATTTGCATAAAAGAGCTCAAACATAGAAAACAAAGGTGGTAATGGGGAGCAATTTAAATCTAAGCTTATTTAACCTAAGTGGCTAGTGGCTGCCCATTTTGTCTTAATTGCCTTTTAAACTAAAATCAATGTTAAATTACCTGAACAACAGCTTCTGCACAATTGCAAACTGAAAATTCTTCAAGTGCCTCCTCAAAAGCTTTGGCTCTTGTTTGGCCCACTGACAGGAAAAGAGTCTCTTTCTTCTTTACTGTGCTCCAGCTTTGGACTATGGGATATGATTCAAGGGTGGACACTCCTGAAAACAGCCACCATGTCAGCTCTAGGATGAGTTGCTCCTTGACATGAGGTACTCAAAATGAAATCTGGATCATGGAAATGGAATTCAGATAACAGTCCTTCCTTTCTTCCTCCTTCCTTTTCTCCCATCAACGATGAGAGACCAAATATACAAATGGAAAACCACCAGACCACATATACAAATAGAACTTGGACCTATGATCTGCAGCAAGCAGCCCAGGAAACCAGACCGCTATCCACAAATCATACTTACAGGAAATCAGACCACTTCTGACTTCTGTCTCTGGTGATCAGCTCAGGAAGCCAAACAAAAAACCCTGTAACAACTGGCTCAGAAACAGCCATGACTTGATTAGTAATAGACAGTTTTCCTAATTTTTGTACCCACTTCAACTTAGGACCAACCAAAGAAAGCTCAATATGAACCCAATGAGTCACAGAGAAGGTGCTGCTTCTACTTGGTCGAACTGCAGCCTTCCCAGGACAAAAGCCTCCAGTTAGGGCACAACTGAAGCCTTCCCTTTTTTTTCAACTATAAAGCTTTCTCACCCTATTGCCCGACGTGAAGAGTCTGACAAAACACAAGTGACAGTGGCTAACTCCCTTGCTGTAGCATGCTCTGAATAAACAGTCTTTGCTTGTTCTCATTTGGTTGGTATTTGTTTATTTCCACAGTGATTACTTGTATTCAATACTATGTTAGGTAAATAGGATAGACAAAACCCTAGCCCTCAGGGAGCTTATGTTCTAGTGGGTAAGACAGACAATAAACAAGATAATGACAGATTTTAGTAACTGCTATGTTTGAAATAAACCATGCATTGAGATGGGGATGTAATTGGGGTAGACGCCTCAGATATGATTCTTAGTTTGTTGGGAGTTATTATTACATGGTTCAGCTTCCTGCTTTTGTTTCCTTCAAATACTGATTGAGCACATGCCATCTGACTTGCACCGCTGAGTCACCAAAAAAGGGCAGACATGTCCTCTGCCAGCAAAGAGCTTCGTAGGATGATGTCCATTCAGTAATAACCAGAACACAAAGTGGACAAGGAGGGGTAGGGCCAGAAATAAGATTCAGGTTGTGACCTATGAGGGCTGAGGAGGCAGTAGGGAAAACCTTTCAGATATTAAAAGGTGTCCTCAGGCCCTGGAGCAGAAGATTGCGGTGGATAGTAAAGGGGTTCAGGACTCCCTACTCCAAAATATGGCACCTCGGCATACTGAATCTTTTATTTTTTTTTTTTTTAAAGATTTTATTTATTTATTTGAGAGAGAGAATGAGAGAGAGAGCACATGAGAGGGGGGAGGGTCAGAGGGAGAAGCAGACTCCCTGCTGAGCAGGGAGCCCGCTGTGGGACTCGATCCCAGGACTCCAGGATCATGACCTGAGCCGAAGGCAGTCGCTTAACCAACTGAGCCACCCAGGCGCCCCCATACTGAATCTTTTAAACTGAAAGAATCTGAGTAATAGCAGGTGACCCCCTCCCTACCATCTACTCTGAAACAGTTTGTAAGATCTCATGGGAGAGGTGCCCTCCCTGTACATGGAAGAAGGAACACCCTCATCTCCAAAGATGGAGGGACACAGAGAAGACTTGCTGAGCTCTCCCCAGTTTACCACTTAGCTCATATCATGTTTCCCCATGACTTCCAACCCTTCATCAAACCTAGTATAAAAATGCTCAGACTTAACCACTTCTTTGGGTCTTCATTTCCTTATGAAGTCTCCTGTGTCACGTAAAACTTATATTAAAAAAAAAAAAAATTGTATGCTTTTCTCTTGTTAATCTGTCTTTTGTCAGTATAATTTATAGAACCCCAGCCAGAAAACCTAAGATGGGTAGAGGAAAAGATCTTTCCTCCCATGTATGGAGAGAGATACACATATTATTACTGGTGTTTCTGTATGTAATGCCAACATGGACACTTTTAAGACAGAAGAGGTTTGCTTAGAGATATCCCCAAATGCTCATGCTACCTTCTTCAGAACAATTTTCCCTTGAATTTCCTAAGTAGGGGATTGCACAGACATTTTGGGAAACAAAAAGTCATAAGAGATTAGAAATCACTCTTTTCCCCAAATCTCCTCACCTTGTAGGTCTCAGTAGTATGTCACCCTACAAAGGAAATAAGGAAATACAATAAGACTCCTAATTCCAATGACTTAATTTGGTCTGGGCCCAGGACAGAATGAGGGCAGAAATCTTACACACCTGAGGGTGTCCTTTACTCAAGGGATTTGAGAGATGGAAAGGCTCTTGATGCTAAAGATATGTGTAATACTCAGCCAACATCTCTCCATACCCACCACAGAGATCACTGCCCCCTATTCTTGCAGGTTTCTTAGAGAAACCTCTCCTCTTGTGACCCCACCTCAACCAATCCCCAGTCCAGGGATTAGGGCCAGACACATAATCCTCTCTGGTCAAATCAGATTCACTCCTAGAGAGACTTTTGGAATTGGGAAAGAGATGGAGTGGTGAGCTTTGACAATTGGACTTGGAAGACTGGGTAGATTTTCAAGGTAGAGTCTGATGAGTAGTCAAGAGAAACAGTCTGCAGAGAAATAAAGAAGTAGCGAGAGGTGACCTCAAGAAAGAAATGGGAGGAAGGAGGGAGAGACAGAGAGATAAGCAGAAACAAGACTCTGACCCCAGAGGAAGACAGAGATGGGGATGGTCGTTGTCTTGGTCACTGAAAGCTTTCTTCTTACTTTTATATCTCTTTTCTTTCCCATGTGGTTCTGATGTAAGCTGACTTCCTACACACTCCCACCCACATACTCTATCCCTGCTAGAATCTCTAGATACAGTTGGGCTTGCACAGGACACGGCCAGCCTGCAAAGGAGTCCCCAGATCCCTCTGCTTTGCAGAAAAGCAAAATATCCCAATGCTGAGATGAATAAACCTCTTCCCTGTGTCTCATGATCTTTCATGAAGCATAGCTGGTGGGCCAGCCTGTCAGAAATGCAATTTAAAAACCGAGTGCTAAAATAAATACAAATTCTCCGACACTAGAGGCTTTATTAGGCTTTTTTTTTTCCAATTGTAAGCATAAAGATGTCTTCCCAAGAATGTCACCAAAAATATAATTGATTGAATCATTCTTTTAACATTATATATGTGAATACCCACTGAATTCCATATATGAATTCCAGAATCCTTGTTAGGCCCAGAGATACAAAGCTGAATAAGTTTGTTAAAGAAGAATTACAATAAGTATGATAATATAAAATAGCAATATAATTATATGCATTATTATAAATTTATATATTTGAAGTTTATACATTATAAGATGTGGATATATATTATAAGTGACATAAAGTGTGCTATGCATCTGCTTGGTATAGGAGCCTTTTTGCTCTGCTTAAGGTCAGAAAGCAGATTGCAAAGGATTCACAAAGTAGTGATGCTTGAGTTAGGTTTTAAAGGATGCATGGGAGCTCATTCAACATGGTCAATAGAGAATGGCAATCTAACTGGAGAAAACAACCTATGTAAAGGCACAGAGGCATGACTGTGTGAGCTAATGGCTAGGGTAGATGTCTGGGCAGGGAAAGTGGGCATAAGTCAGATGATAAAGGCCCTCTATGTCATGCTAAGGGTTGTGGAGTCCATTCCTCTGCAAGGAAAGAGGAATAGTCAGTGGTTAGGAAGGCCACTCCAGGTGGAGTGTGGGAATGGACCACTGGAAGCAGGGAGATCCATTAGGAGACTCTTTTACTAAATTTTAGGCCAAAAGATTAGGAGGGTTTACATAAATGAAGACATGGCAGTGAACATATAATGGGAAGGAAAGAGTTGATAAATATTTTATAAACAGAATTAAAAGGACTCATTGAATGAAAATAAGTAGGGGTGGGGATGGTTTAAAAAAAAGAAAGAAGAAGGAGAGGTCAAAAAGTCAATGTCAATTCCTGGATTTGTTTCATAAGTTATTGATTGAATGGTGGCACCAATGACCAAGTTCAGGAGCATCAGATAAAAATCTGGAAAAGATAAGAGGCTCATTTTGGCCACACTGAGTTGGATATAGTTGTGGAACCTCCAGATGGAGCTATCCAACAGGGAACTGGGTAGAGAGACCGGGGACTCTGGAGAGAGGCTGAAGACCATCCAGAATTCATGAGCATAAAAGATGGAGCCATGGACATAGAACAGGTGATCTTGGAAAAGGAGATACCCTTTGATATTTGACACTGTTAATGCTCAAGGCAACACAATAGGATATAGTTGTTAATCAAGTCCTACAATACATTTGGATTAATGTACAGTAGACAAGACTGTGCCATATCTATGTTTTCATATAACAATAAAGTCACACATTTAATATTTGTGAGTAGTTTACAATAGTAAGATGACCCAGATGGTTAAATCCAAGCACTTAACAAGCTGTTACTGTAACCAACTGGATCAAATGTTATTTTTTTAACATACTCTACCTATTCAGGAAGTACATAATGGGACATGTTTTCTAAGGCAAACAACCAGCCCTCCCTGGATGCAGGAACTTTAGCTATAAACAATGTCTAATCAGGTTTCTATATACAAATATTTAAAATGACTGATAATAAAATAATAAAGTACTCACTAAGCAAATGTCTGTTTGCCAGGCACAAAGTAGATGATTAATGAGTGTTTGCTAACTACAGGACTTATTGTGTGCCAAGTTTGAGTAGGAAACAGAGATTTCTTAGGGTCACTTTGCTGTCTAGAATGTGAGCTCCATTGGCATCACAAACCCTTATCACTAGTAAGATGGAAGTTATTCACCCACCAACAGCTTAGTCCACATGAGATATAATATAGGATTGTGAGGTTCCTATCTGCTATCCTATAGGTCTTGGTGGCATTGGAGGATTTCTAACTCCCACTGAGTGACCCTATGGGATATGAGGGCACTCTGGGATGCTGGGATGATTCCTTCTGCAGGAAGGTCAAAGTTCCGATTCTGAGAAGTCACACTGTAATCTTACTCAAGTTATACCCATTCAACTGGAACATTGGACAGTAAGGAAAACAAAAGAAAGGGAAACCAATATGAACAGTGATAGCAAATGCACAGGCATCCCAGGCACTGCGCTTATGCTGAGGAGTGAGTATGAAATAGGAGATGGCAATCTGCTCTTCACTCCTGGGTTTTGGGCTCTCAGATACCCATAGGAGCAGGGGCAGCTCAACTCCCTCAGTGTGAGTCTCCTTTTCAAAGCCACATCTTTTCCACATGGTATGCATGGCCCCTTAAAGCAAACCAGTGCCTCATCTGGTGTTTAATCAAAGAAGAATCCAATTCAGAGCTGGATTAAAATTTGGCTGTGATGGGTCTCCTAAAGAGACAATAGGCTGGGCTTTGATTGAGACCTTCTGAAGGGACCGCCAACAGGTATGACCGACTCTACTGATGGTTGCATTTTTAGAACTTCACCAGCACATGAGACACAACCATTTTATTTGTTCCTAGGACTTGATGGTGTTGCTACAAACTCCTGGATATGATTTTGTTTATATTCCATTCTACTGTTTATATTCTACCCCAGCACTTTCTTTTCTCCTTACTTTCCCTTTCCTTTCTTTTCTACCAGATCTCCAATACCCTCTTGACAAAACCCTGCCATTGACCTCACACAGCCAATGTCCACATTCAGGTTGCAATGCATATACTGCAAGCTCTTTCTATCTGTAGTTCTTTTTGCTCATGTACCAAGAAAGGACCTTCTCAAGGGTAAAAAAAAAAAAAAAGAAAAGAAAAGAATGCCTCAGAGCATTTCCAAATCCTGGGACTTGTGGTCCATGAGAAAAGTTAGAAGAGGAAGGGAGAACCGAGCAAGACAAGAAAGATAAGGACACATTTTAAAAGTCTGCTGAATATTTTAAATGTTTTAACACAGACACACAAATAAAATGATTTTATTTATCCCTGCAAATGGAAAATAAAAAAATGGTCATTTAAGGGCTATTTAACAGATGAGAATTTCTGTGGCAAAATTATTTCCCATTAGAATTGTTAATAAAACAGAAGGTACTGGACCAATCACAGTTTGAGTGACAACGACATGTCAGTCATGATTTCTAGACCTAATTCTGTTTTAAATGTCCCACTGCAGATGGCAATGTCCTAAACTATAATTGTGCTCTTTACAAAACCATTCCAGGGGTTGTAAAAATATATTAATTTGTGCATAAAAGGCAGTGTGGTCCAGCAGTGGGACACAAGTTTATCAAGCTGTATGATGAATTGCAATACTGAATCTTGGAATTTTGCCAATGTATCTGGATGACTTAAAGTTTTATTTGGTGAAAAAAATAAAAGCTAAACTATAGGCCCTTCATGACCAAAAAACATAAGCCAAATAGGCTTCCAGGGCTCCTAATCATCCTTAACCCCACCACAGTATGGAAGGCATTGGACATTTATCTACCTTATGCAGTAAGTCTACCCTGTGCAATTAAGAGCTGACTTCAAAGAGGTATCCTTTTGCAGAGAAAAACACCGTCCCTACCCCACACACACTCTTTAACTCCCATGCCCCATCCCTCAGGCCTGGATATAAATATACTCTGTTTCTTTGGTTTTTCTTTTTTCCTCAGCTCTAAAGATAAAGAATGCTCTGGCCATAAAGATCACCAATAGAGACGTTAAAAAAAAAAAAAAAGAAAAAGAAAGAAAAGAAAAAAAAGCTTATTCTGGGAATATTCCTATTAACCCTTTACTGACCATGTTCTTCTGTCTTAACAAAGGTATAGAGTTTGAAGGATCAAACATAGAACTGTATGGAAAAATAAAAGTCACCTTTGGGTGATGTTATAATTTACTGCTCTGCAAAATTTCCCCTGTAAATAGCACTAACTAATGACAAAGGAGATATAAGCCTTATCCCTAGAGTTCTAGAGCCATAGATGGAAGAAACCAATGGCATGTAAATGGTGTTTCATGTCTCATGCTTTCTTTTAAAAATTCATGTGCCTTCTCTTACCTATATATTTGTTTGCTTTTAATATAAAAAATAACACCTTTCCTCCAAAAGCTTTGAGCAAAACTGATGCTTCAGGAAACCAGCTCTATGTACTCTGTGGCTGAAGGTCCCTATCTCACCACAGTATATTTCTAGGGGGCATAAATACTGCAGTTTAGGAAACCCAGCTACTATAAAGTCACCTTGCCTGGATATTTATGTATGCCATTATATTTAATAGTAATAAAAATTATTATTATAATAACAATGACAACACTATTAAAAATAAGCACCATATTAATGCAAACTGAGTTCTTGGTGTTGCTACAACACTTTACATATAATAATCCCAACATCATTAATCACTAGGGAAATAAAAACCACAATGAGATATCACCTCACACCTGTTAGAATGGCTATTATTTAAAAAAAAAAAAAACACACAGAAAATAAAGTGTTGGACAGGATGTGGAGAAAAAAGAACTCTTGTACACTGTTGGTGGGAATGTAAATTGGTACACAACTATGGAAAACAGTATGGAGGTTCCTTAAAAAATTAAAAATAGTATTACCAATTTATCCAGCAATCCCACTTCTGGGTTATGTATCCAAAGGAATTAAAATTAGGATCTCAGAGAGATCTGCACTCCCATGTTCATCATTATTCAAAATAGTCAACTATGGAAATAACCTAAATGTCCATGGATGGACAAACAAGTAAAGAAAATGTAGTATATACATTCAGTGGAATGTTATTTGGCCTTGAAAAAGAAGGAAACCCTGCCATTTGCAACAACATGGATGAATCTATAGGACATTATGCTAAGTGAAATAAACCAGACACAGAAGGACAGACAATGCATGATCCCACATTTATGGGGTGTCTAAAATAGTCAAACTCATGGAACCAGAGAGTAAAATAGTGGTACCAGGGACAGGGTAGGGGAGAAGGGGGATGGGGAGATATTGGTCAAAAGGTACAAAGTTACAGTTATATGAGTAAGTTCTGGGTATCTACTATACAACAGGGCCTATAGTTAACTATACTGTGTTATATACTTAAAAATTTGTTAACAGGGTAGTTCTATGAAGTGTTCTTACTACAAAAGAAAAACATTTTTAAAAAGAGGAAAATTTGAGGTGATGTATAAGTTTATGGCCTTAATTGTGATGATTTCACAGGTATGTACTTATCTCCAGACTCAAGTTGTATACATTAAATATCTACAACTTTTTGTATGTTAATCCTACCTCAATAAAGTAGTCTGAAGAAAAAATATATATATATAAGATAATTATAACTAAAATATAATTAAACCTCATTATGTCATTAAATGCAATTCATACAAATAATTAAATAATATAAATAATAGATCGATTGCATTTAATTGTATGAAAGTCAACATGGAGTAGGAATACTTGTTCCAAAATAAGGATTGTTCAGATTTCTGTACCTTTCTGCCTAGAAATCAATCTGAGTAGATTCTATGTTTTTCTTCACTTACTTTACAGTCAGTCACATCACTAGAATCTAAGTATGAGCACCCACACTGAACAACACGCTATGATTCAAAGTCAAAGAGCCTAGTGTAGTTCAAAATTCCTTAGAAAGATAATAAAAAAAGATGAAACTCTGACTTAAGCCTCTTTGGGTACACATTAGGCTAGTTCTTTATCCCTTGATTTCCTTCCCTGAAAGATTCCTCCCATGCAGTTGGCACCAGGATAGTGGAGAGAGGATATGTCCAATCACCTTACACCCAGCAACCATCGGCTCACAGACATGTCTAAGTTGGAATTCTGGCTCTGTGAAGTTCCAAGAAATTTGGCAAGTTATTTAAATCCTCCTGAACACCCGTTTTCTCACCTCAAAAATGGGTTTAATACCAACAAATTCAGATGGTTGCTGAGGGGATTAAATAACATATGTGGAAGTACCTAACACAGTCACATTGGGATAGAGTAGGCATTTAAAAATGTTTGAAAAATAAAATGATGTCAATATGTACTCAAGAAGGAGTGCCTGGGTGGCTCAGTGACTTAAGCATCTGACTTGGTTTTGGCTCAGGTCATGATCTCAGGGTTGTGAGATTGAGCCCCGCGTCAGGCTCCACGATGGGTATGGAGCCTCCATAAGATTCTCTCTCTCCCTCTGCCTCCCCATCTCTCTCTCTCCCTCTCTTAAAAAAAAATGCACTCAAGAGGATTATAACCACTGAAGGTTTTGAAAATTTTTTTTTTTTTTTTTTGGTAAGGATTAGCCAGGAAGTGTAAAGGTTATACACACACTCACAAATATATATAGTTTTCAAGTTTTTTACTGGTATATCAATGACTCAACTCAAACTTCACTCTAAATGAGGAATGGGCAAACTTTTTCTGTAAAGGGCTAGAGAGTAAATTTTTTCTGCTTTGTGAGCCATATAGCCTCTGTTGCAGCTACTCTGCCCTTTTACCACAAAAGCAAGCACAGACAACACGGAAACAAATGAGCAAGGCCGTGTTCCAATATATGTCACTTAAGGACACATATATTTCTTTATAAGTGAGAAGGCTCTGGTCTGAGTGTGCATTAAACGTGCAGGTGAGGATATTGCCATTTTACTTTCCTTGTAGATTTTAGAAACTAAGTCCTAGGAACTCAAGGGCTGAGTTCAACTGCCAAACTCATTCAGTACAGAAATGAAAATAAAAGATGTCCAGTAAAGGATGGAATCAAATGCACTGTGTTATCTTGACTCTTACAGATTCATCTACACAGTCAAAAGAAGAATAGCGCCATTAGGGGGCAGAAGGTATAGAAAGAGTGCCTTTCGTCTCCCTGTCAAATAAAACAAATAAGTAAACAACAACAAAACTCACTCCACCACTTTTTTCTTTTTCCTAGTAACCTGCTCTGCCTTGTTCTGCAAACATATAAAGTGTTAAACAACCACTCTGCCTGAATAAAAACCTCCTCGTATGGGAACAAGAGGACAGAGATTGAATGTCGTCATAAAAGGTAATTCCATAAGAGCAACACCTGCGAAAGTGTCCAGGACTTTCAGGTTTATAGAACATTTTACAAACACTCGCTATTAGATACCGTTCATGATAATCAGGCTAGATCTGAGAGACTGATTATTATGCCCATTTTGCAAAAGAGCATATGGACTTCCCAGAGCTGGTAAGCACCTTGCCTGGGGGTAACAGAGCTAAGAAATGATGGCTTAACAACCGACCCCAGAATCTTTCTCTTGGAGGCTCAGCTCTCCTTCTGACAGATACTACTACATAGTTTTAATGCACTGCTATCCAGTCAGCTTGGCTTAAACAAACATTATAGGAAGGAGAAAAGGTGAAATGCATTCAGCAAAGTGATTAATGCTGTTGCTGAGTAATTAATGCTTTGAATATGATCTGTAATCCATATGGAAGGTGTAATCAAAGCACGAGAGAGGTGACCTGCCCACTGTAGGGTAAACCTTTGCAAAATACTAACCATGGCAGTGATGTTAGGACCAAATTCTCACTGAGGAGCTGTTTTCCTTCCATTAAAAGATTTTGGGCTTTGGTGTTCGGATGTATAATTGCCCTTTCTTTAAATGTCAGGCAAAAGCAGGCCAGATGGCAGTTTTGTAATCAGTCCACTACTGATATATATTAAATTGGATATAACTTTGATATTATAAATAATGGTACATTGAGCCAAACCTTTTCACATGTATGCTTTTCTGCACTGGCTATTTTCAAAAGATAGAACTATTTGAAAACATTTGTGCTATAGGGTTAATTAATAAAGAGGCTTTGCTGGTTAAAGCTGTATCTTTTTTAATATAGCTTTTCAAAGGCTATAACTTCCACCATCAGGATATAAGGACTGTGTTATCTCAGTCTCGCCAAAATCAGCTACTATCAATTTTGTTAATCTTTTGCCAATTCAAGATGTGAAAATAGTATTACATTATTATTTTAATTTGTATTTCTCTGGACACCAACATTTAGGTACAGCCATTAGAGCTGCCCCCCAACTTGGATCAAAGGGTTGCCTTCACCCCAAGGGCCAATATTTGATCAAAGGCTGGTGGCAGGGACAGGAGAACATGAAGCAATGACTCATTTAAAGGGCTGAATGAATTTGCAGAAATAATATGGAAATTTGAGTCACACTGCATCAGCTGTAGTGAACATCACTAGTTTGGGATTATCAAGGGGTACCCCCACCCTTCCAGTTACAGCTTTTAATGTCTTCTTAGAGGCTCTCCCTCTCTCAGGGAGGGTGAGCCCCCAGTTTGGGCAGTTCCTGTAGACTTGCCCATACCCCCTAGCTCAGGCTGGGCATGTGAGTTAGCCTAGCTACTGAGAAACTCACATCCTTCTGACAGTGGGAATTGTATTACTAATGGGCATGTGATCCAGGGCTTTAAGCTGAGGGCTAAGGCCGTTAACCTGGGGCAGCGAGTAAGCATCTTCCCACTTTATAATGGTGGGGCCAACCTAAACATGGTGGTAACAGAGTCTGGAGATTGAGTGAGCGAGACCTGGTCCTGGTAACATAGTTTGAGCTTCTAGATCTAGTAATCTTAGAGCAATTCCTGGAGTTCTCAGTTCTGAAAGTTAATATTCTTCATTTTTGCTTAAACCAGCTTGAGTAGGGCTTCTGTTACTTATAACCAAAAGAAACCTAACGAGTACACCAGTTCAGAAAGTTTCTGACCACAGGGGCGAATGGATGGCTCAGGTGTCTGCCTTCAGCTCAGGTCATGATCCCAGGGTCCTTGAATCGGGTCCCACCTACGGCTCCCTGCTCAGCGGGGAACCCGCTTCTCCCTCTTCCTCTGCCTGCCCCTCTCCCTGCTTGTACTCTCTCTCTCTCTCAAATAAATAAATAAAATCTTAAAAAAAAAAAAGTTTCTGACCCCAAATATTACTAGCCCAGAACTTTAATGTAAGGAATTCTTGGCTTCCCTATGTCATTCAACAGCTTGATGCCAGGGCTGAAGGGCATTAATGAGAGAAACTCTAGACACAACAGGAAATAAGTAGTTGAAGGGAACAAGTAAAGAGGGCAGAAATGATAATGTGCTTGTGTCTGTGTGTGTGTGTGTGTGTTTGTGTACATACAAGTTAGTGGAAATGGTGAAAAACTGAATAAATGGTGTTGGGTTAGCTGAATAACCTTTTCACCATGCTAAATTTCATACTTAATTTTGAAAAAGTAAATTCCAGGGGTGCCTGGCTGGCTCAGTTGGTAGAGCTCATGATTTTTGATCTTGAGGTTGTGAGTTCAAGCCCCATGGTGTGGGTTGAGATTACTTAAAAAAAAAAAAGTAAATTTCAGGTAAGTTAAAAAATCTAAAGAAAAGGCAAAAAAAAACCCTATAAATTTCTCTAAGAAAATAGGCTATTTATAAAAATTGGATGGGGAAGGATAGCTCCTTAATTGAACAATGAAAGTGATCACTGAAAAATTCAATTTCTATATGGCAAGAGACACTGCAGACAGAGTCAAAAGGCAAATGATAGCATGTATTTCTAACAAGTATAACTAAGGTGAACAGCTAGAGCATGCAAAGAATTTCTACAAATTAACAAGAGAAAGAAACCAACTGAAAACGGACAAAGATGGTAAAGCAGTGACTCATACAACAGGAAAGATATTGTGTATCACAGGTAGTCAGGAAAACACAAATTAAAGCAACAACATACCATGTGCCACACCTATACTTAGTAATTTTTTTAAAACTGCTAATATATGATGTTGGCCAAGTAGCTTACAGTATTGGGAACACTGAAAATTATCCCAATCTTTTTGGGTAAAAATCTGGTAATACTTACTGGAAATAAAAATTTGCAAAATTTTCACGGATTATTTCAGTTCTGGGAATTTATTCCAACAGAAAGAAAAAGTACAGGACTTAAGAAATACCCACAAAATGTTTGTTGTGGCAATGCTTATTTTATCAGGAGACAGAACAAATCCACAGTAGAAAGAATCTGAAGGCCATGAGTACAGGATAGCTGAACAATTCACAGTGTGTCAGTGTGTCAAAATACTACACAGCTGTTACAAAGGATCAAAATCAAAGTGGTTTTTTAACTTTATTTATTTAATTATTTAAGTAATCTCTACACACGATGTGGGGCTTAAACTCACAGCCCCACTTTCCTCCAACCGAGCCAGACAGGCGGCCCCAGAATCAAAAGATTTTTAACATTAACATGTGAGGATAATGCCCATGCCACGTGAAAACAGGGAAGTCACTCAATAAAACGTAGAGTGTGAGCCCCTCTGCGGAAGACACGCATATGAACACGTGTGTCTGCATTAACACAGAAGAGCACACAGCCATGTGTAAATGAGAATCCATCCTTCCAGGGCCGGTATTATGGGGGTAGATGGAGAAGGGGCCATCTATTCATTTTACTTTAGATGGTTCTGTGTTGTGTTACTGGTTCCAAAAGTCATGTATTACTTTTTTTTAAGAGGATTTTTCAAAGGATGAAATGGTCTCTGAAACTTTCAATTAAAAACTCTTTTTAAGAATGAAAACAGAGAGGAAAGGTGGTTGGTCTGACAACCCTGCTGCCCAGTTTCGTTTCGTTCTCTGCCTCTAGGAGAATGCATCGTGTGGAGCATTAAACGTACAAGTCTCTTGGCAATAATCCAGTCGGAGCTTGCCCCACTAAGAGTGAACAGGGGCTGCCTGACAAAGCATAATTAAATGCACCGAACAACTAAAATATCCATATAATTACCACAAAGCTGATGTACTTGCATACATCCTTCCAGGGGATGATGGTATTGCGCCTACGTGAGCACAAAGACAGCATGAATGGGACAGTCCTCCCAGCTCTTTGATTCACCTAAAATTACCTGATTAATCTGCAGATTGCCATGGGGGAAAAATAATCTTGTTAAATATCTTTGTCCAAACAGAATCAAGTTATTAAATTCTTATGTGGAGGCAGTCATTCCTTACTTTGAGAAAAAGAAAAAAAATGAAATTCCAAATTACAATAAAATATTTGTTTTATCTAGCTAGGTAAGTCTTATGGGTGTATTATTTATTGAAACATTTTCATGTTATTCTTGGACTTTATTTGTTAGAGCACTTTTAGGTTCACAGCAAAACTGAGAGGAGGTACAGGATTTCCCACACATGCCACACACCCACATATGCGTCGATTTCCCCATTATCAACATCCCCGCCAGAGTGACACATTTGTGATAATCAAGGAACCCACACTGACAAATCGTTATCACCCGGAGTTTCTAATTTACATGAGGGTTCTGTCTTGGAGTAGTACATTCTACGGGGCTGGACAAATGTATAATGACAGGTATCCATCACAACAGTATCATATAGACTAATTTCACTGCCCTAAAAATCCTCTGTACTCGACCTATTCATCCCTCCCCTCCCCTCTAATCCCTGGCAACCACTGATCTTTCTACTATCTCCACAGTTTTGCCTTTTCCAGAAGGTCATACAGTTACAACCATGAAGTACAAAGCCTTTTCAGATTGGCTTCCTTCACTTGGTAATAGGGTTTTAAGTTTCTTGTGTGTCTTTTCTTGACTTGATAGTGCATTTCATTTCATGCTGAATAATATTCCATTATGTGGATGTACCACAGTTTATTGATCCATTCACCTACTGAAGGACATCTTGGCTGTTTCCAAGTTTTGGCAATTATGAATAAAGCTGCTCTTAACATCCATGTGCAGGTTTCTATCTACACATAAGTTTTTAACTTTTTCAGTAAATAGAAGGAGCACAATTGCTGGCTTATATGGAGTCTTTTAAGAAACCACCAAACTATCTTCCAAAGCGGCTATGCCATTTTGCATTCCTACCAGGAAAGTTTCCCATTGCTCCACATCCTTGCTAGGATGTGGTGCTGCCAGTGACCTGGATTTTTTTTTTTTAAAGATTTTATTTATTTATTTGAGAGAAAGAGAGCACAGGCATAAGCAGGGGAAGCGGTAGAGGGAGAGGGAGAAACAGGCTCCCCGCTGAGCAGGGAGCCTGATGTGGGGCTCGATCCCAGGACCCTGGGATCATGACCTGAGCCTAAGGCAGACACTTAACCGACTGAGCCACCAAAGTGCCCCTGGATTTTGGCCATTCTGAGAGGTTTGTAGTGGTATATCATTGCTTGAATTTCCATTTCCAAATGTTTTTCAATTGGCAAAAGCAAAACAAAGCAAAAACACTAAACCTCAAATAGCCTCAAAGATCACTAATGGGAACACGATTATACAAATTATGGCAACCTATGTTATGGGCTAAATAATGTCTCCTCCCCCACCCAAAAATCATAGGTTAAAAGTCCTATACTTAATACTTCAGAACATGACTATAATTGGGAATAGGGTCTTTAATTAAGTTAAAATGAGGTCATACAGATAGGCCTCAACGTGGCTGGGGTCCTTGTAAGAGGAGGAGATTAGCACACAGACATGGACAAAGGGAAAACCATATAAGGACACAGGGACAACACAGTCATATGCAAGCCAACAAGAGAGGTCTCATAAGTAACCAACCCTGCCAACACCTTGACCTCAGAATGCCAGCCTCCAGAACTGTGAGGAAATGAATTTCTATCATTTAAGCCTGCTAGTCTGTGATACTTCATTATGGCAGCTCCCACACCAACACAACCTACATTATAGAATACTCTGCAGTTACTGACAAGAAGGAGCAAGATTTTAAAGTATTGACCTTAAGCATATTCACAGTATATTGTCTGGATATATGGATGTATTGTCAATCTTCAAAAACATAAGAAGCACTAGATAGAAGGGAAGTGCTATAAAGGAAAATCTTTTGGGCAAGACTTATAGGTCAGTATTTATCAGTTGCATAATTTTCTTTCTTAGGTGTCTTCCATTTCAAATATTTCACATAATTTTGAATCTTGCTAAAATCTCTGGTGTACCCAAATTAACATTTAGGGGATAGAGGGAGGAAACATAAAGTTAAAAGTCTTTTGAAAGGATGACATTTTAACCTGAGTATCCTAAATTTAAAAAGTGTACTGAATTCTAAACCCCAATTTCAAAAATTCTGAATTTCTATTGGAACCTCAGGAAAGCATAAGAAAGACTGTAGTTGTCATTTCTAGTTTGAGAGGTACTGTGACCCCTACCATAGTCCCCTCACCACCAGGTCTTGGGGAGAAAAATAGCTTTCGATGGAGGAAAGTGACTTTAACCCATAGGAATTCTGGGGTCACAGCTAGAAAGAGGTCTTTGGAGAACAAAAGGCATTTGGAATTATTTGTTGTGTCCTGAAAATCTATATCCAATTTGCGTTCAACTCCATATCATATCTGTGATTTCTTTAACATAAAATAGTGTTTACAAGGCTTCCATTCCTTACTTCTAGGTAAAATGAGCACTCCAAGAGATGTACTGGCTTTCTCTGTGGTTTGAGGAGCCCTGGTGCATGTTGCCATGTGATCAGGGATGGTCTGGCAAGCTCAGAGATGATACTGGGTATCAATTATTTTCTTGTTCTAAAATACCAATGGCCCATGTTCAACTCTCCTGCCTGAAGGTGGTTACTTGATAAAGATGTGAGAATCATAACCAGCAAATTTAGGACCTAGTACATCCCTTGTGTCATGCCAAGTGCTTTTCATGCATTGTTTTCCCCTTAATCCTTCTAATAAGTCAGTGAGTCTGGTACTATGATCATCCTCATTTTAAAGACAGAGAAACTGAGGCTCAGAGGCATTAAGTATATCTTTTCAAGTCAAGCTAATAATAAATAGGAGTCAGGCTGTGGACACAGGCAGTTCTGCAGATCCTATAAACCTTAACTACCATGCATGCTCTCTCTGTAGTACTGAGTGATGTCAACCAGGTTAAAAGCTCCATGCTCTACATGAACTTCCAGAACTCAGAATAATCTGGAGTTCTACTGTACAAGGAGGGGCCACAGACACAATCATTAATACAAATCCAGTTGCACAAAACTCTGAATTCCTTTGCTCAAGCTTCCCAGCATTGGATGTCAGCAGTTTCTGTATCCTCATTTAAAAACATGTCCCTAAGAAATTATATCAAGGGATGATTGTTTTTTCAATTTTGAGAACACAAACCTGTGTATGTGTGTGCCCGTGGACTTCTTCCCTAAGATGGCATTCTGGGCTCTATCTCACTTTGCCCCAGAATCATCTATAAACTGCATTGCAGGGGAGAATCTTATACCCTCTTTTTTTTTTTTTTAAGGAACTGAATTTACGACTCCATTTGTAACACGTATCTGCACATAACAATTGGCGACTTACACTCTGGTCATTAAAGCAGATCAAATGATAAAGGACAGCAAATCATTGGGGTCCACGTTATCATTCATCCTAGCAGATATCAGCACCTACTCCTGTGTCTCAGTGAGACAATAATTTCCAGGATTTTGACTATGCACATAAAATGGGTCCTTAATTGGGACTTCAAATACCCCCAGCAATTTAATGAGTCCTGGGGCAGCGCTGGAACTGCGATAAGAACTAGGGCTCAGATGATTAAAGTTACAGTTGAGGCATCTGAAAAAGCAATCAGTAATTCAGAGTGTATCAATGAAGGCACATTTTTCTCCATGTCAAACCAAAACAATGGCAGGCGGACTTTCAGAAATTCAAGGTCACCCGAAAATAACGTAAGACCCCAGAGATGACTCCTGGGTTCTAGTCTTTTTTCACTATGAGTTCCAATTGAGTTAATCGCTTGGCGCCATGTTTTACACTGGCAAGGGACCCTATACTACCATAAGAATATTCTCCTCGATATTCCTACTTTTTAAGGAGTGCTTAGACTTCTTTTTCCTCTGGGAAACCTCCCAATGTCAATGTCAGGACCCAAAGAGTTCCTGGGTTCTCCTAACTTCTCAATCCAAACTCTACCTACATGACCCCATCCATTCTGATGACTTAAAGACCATGTATACTCCAAGGCTTCCAAATATGGCACTAATCCCATTTACTTGAGTGCCAAATTCATACATATCCATCTTTATGCAAGTGTCTTCCAAACATCTTCAACACCTTACCTACAACTTAATTTGTTTTCTTCTCCCTTAAACCCAGTATTTATTCCTCCTCCTATTTGTCATTTCATTAAGTGTTACCTGCATCCACCTAGAACATTCCAGAATGAAACATGAGAGCCCATGTCACTTCCTCTCACATCTCCACAATTAATCTACAAGGTACATTGACTCTCCCACCTCATGTCTCATAGATCCACTCTGTTCTCTTCACTCCTATAGCCATTATTCTCACCCAAGCTTCCTTCATTTCTCACCTGCAACAGCCCCTATCTGATGTTCCTCTCCTGTCTCCTTCCACTGCAATCCATTCTCCACACTGCAGGGAGAGTTATCTTTCTAAATGGAAAATTTGATCCACTTCAATGGTTCCCAATTGTCCTTAGAGTAAAAGCTAAACTCCTTAACTTGCCTTAACAGAGCCCTAAGTTATCTGGTCCTTACTTATCTCTAGGTTCATTGACTGTGGCTTTTCCCCATCATCATCGATAAACTCAAATAGGCATACACACACACACACACACACACACACACACACACACACTGCTCCACTTTCTGCTCCAAGAATACACAATTCCCTTTACCTACAAGCCTTTAACATGCCATTTCCTCTACCTGTAAGATACTGGTCTTAGTCATATTTATATTTTCCTCCCCATTCCTCAGCATCTATCAAAATCCTAAATCCCTGAGATTCTTAATAAATTTGAGTGAATGAAATCTTAGGACTTCTTTGTATAACTTTTTACCCTCCACCATCTTCTTTCATACCATTATTTTACTCTCCTTTCATTGTTAGGCTCACATGATTTCTCTTGTTTTAATATTCTTATGATTTAATGAATCTGTGCCCTTATTTTAAGCCATCTCAAACCCTTTTTGGAACTAGAGATGGAATAAAGGCAGCCATAAAATTAAAACAAATATGGCCATTACCTGGTGCAGGAACCCCCCCCACACACACACACACACACATCTGTGCTTTTTGAAATGCTGAAGACCGTTAACACTTCATGAAAAAAGTCATCATATATTTATGGCAATATGAGTTGCCCGTCTATCCGATAAGCCTGAGACAGGAAGGCCTTTCAGTAATATTGATCTCAGAGAATAAAAGGAGCGTGTCATTGTTTTATGGTAATAGTTTACAACAGCTTCACGGTGATTAATAATTGCATTCATAGAACTCCTGCCCTCTAAGAGATAGGTCCTGTTTGCATTCTGCCTGTCACTCACCAGGAGGCTGAGAGGCTTGCTGAAGGTCAAGACTGGGCGTAAACCTTCTCTGTGCAGCTTTCCTATCACCACCAAGAGGGAATGATACCTTCCTCCCATGTTTCATCTTTTTCCTGCTCCTATCATGGCATCCCTGGCATTATGCTGCAGTTAGATTTAAGACCCTGAGCCTCCAATAGAGTTAAGAATCCATAAGAACAAGGACTTTATTCCCTTAAAAAAAAATCCTAGGAGAGGACATGGTATATAAGGAGGGAGGGTGTGAGAGAGCAGGAAAGAGAGACAAGTAGGAGACAACAAAGGGAAAGAGGGGGAATGAAAGAAGAGCGGGGAGAGGGGAGACCTATTCACTCCTGAACCATACACACACACACACGCGTGTGCGCGCGCTATCCTAAATTCATAGTATTAACAGCTCCAGGCAGAATAACGCAACATTTCGGTGAAATTATGGCTTCAAGAAAGCAGATTATCAGCATTCTGATAAACATAAACATTTGTTTATGTTTTTATTATCCCTTTTTTCCACTAGACCAGCACTGCCCTAAAGAACTTTCTGCTGTGATGGAAATGTTCTATCCATCTGTATGGTCCAACAGGGTCACCTCTAGCCACATGTGACCAGTAAGCATTTGAAATGTGGCACTGAATTTTTAATTTCATTTCATTTAAATTCATTTACGTGTAAATGTAAATAGCCAGGTGGGGTTCATGGCAGCCATATCTGTCAGCAAGGGTGGAGATTATAGGCTCTGGGAAGGTAGGGGCTTTGTCCATTTTGTGCCCTACTTAGAGTAGGTATGTCATAGATGTCTGTGGAATGAAGGGAGGAAGTAAGAATTAAAAGAATAACAATTTAACTGACTGAGGTGTTTCCCCATTAAGCAATACTGAATGTTACTACGTAAGCTATAATAATCACAGAGAGTTGTAACTAACATTTCATGAGCACCACCTATGTGCCAAGCCCTGCACTGGGAGCTTTGCAGTCATCATCTCATATCCACTCAGGAACCTTGTGGGGCGGATGTAATTATTTTTCTGATTTCACACATGTGGCAACTGAAGCACAAGAAG
The DNA here is from genome assembly GCF_004348235.1 of Phoca vitulina. Lineage (NCBI taxonomy): Eukaryota > Metazoa > Chordata > Mammalia > Carnivora > Phocidae > Phoca > Phoca vitulina. The sequence continues at coordinate 213,498 of NW_022589769.1, read as the reverse complement.
TTCAAAACTTACCCAGGATCACACAGCTAGCAGGATAGAAGAGCAGGATCCACATTCAAGCAATCTACCTGCAGAGACTAAACTTTTAACCCCTATAGCCAAGGTTTCCCTCGGGCATCGCTTGATCCCTGGTGGATGCTTCCCAGAGGGCCCTCTCTGCCCTCCAAGAGCTATTACCTACAAAAGATGGCTTCGGAGGCATGGAAGAGTGGCAGGAAGCATGGTACTACGAGCCACAGCTCCATCACTACCCGCACATGCCCCATCCGTGGTACGGTGTGGGCTGAGACACAGACAGAGGGGGTCTAACCCAGTCAGGGGCGAACAGGGAAGGTTTCCAAAGCAGGTGATATCAGCAAGCTGAATCTCGAAAGGTGACCAGAAGTCTCTAGTTTATCGGGTCAGGTGAAGGTGGTCACACCTGCTCAAAGGTATAGTTCCCTCACGAGGAATCATATCATGCCCAGATGCCAAGAGGCAGATGCATAAGTAAATGGTCTTTGGCCTGGGTGAGTGACTCTGTCTCCCTGTGTCTCCATATTCCCACTGCTAATAGTACGTAACTGTAAAAAAAATCATAGAAACATGCAGCAGAGTTAAGCAGAACACACCTAATGCTCCATTCATATCAGCTACCTTTATTTCTAATGTTGATAATCACCATAATCATTAATTATTATTATTTTACATCCACAGAATGCTTTGTGTGAAATCTGTTCTTAGGCCACTCCATGCATACTCTTTTCCCTTAAAAAAAAAAATAACAATACGCAGAATTTGAGCAAAACTTGCAAGTACCAGCGTTTGTTGAAGGAGCGCTGGGTTGAATCTGAACAGATGAGTTTGAGAAAGGGAGAGCAGGAATGGGGTGGCTGAGAGGCTCGAGGGTGGGAGGAGCATGGGAGGAGGATGGAAAACATTCTGTTTACAACAGCTCCCACCCATTCTGTCTTAAACTGGGCCTATTTTTCTCATTGACACTCTCTGCTTGGATATTTGAGTTTGTGGGCCCTGTTGTTTAAGGGATATAAAGAATAAGACCAGATCAATATTTTGGGGGTTTATTTCCGATCTATTTATTACTCATTCTTCTGCTACCTTGGGTCCAGAAAGGATTAAATTGGCTCATCTTGACAAACACAATACAGTAAAATAAAATAGGTGTATTTATCTTGTTAATAGGTGATAAAAGGGAAGAAATGAAAGCATGGGTAGGAAACAAACTGATGCCAGGAATTCAGTTCATATGAACACAAAAAGTCTCTGTTCACTCAGTGAGAGCCAAAAAGTTTTGTCTGGATTTTCCTACTATTCAACACACAGGGGAATCTTATCATTAATTTACACAATACCTATCTTATGACAATAAACCAATGATTCAATTTTATCATAATTATTCAAGGAAGAAGCAGAAAGAAATTTTGCCATGTAACAAATATGACAGCCACTGTTACCTGAGGACTCACGCTACACCTGATCGCATCTCTCCCTATGCGTAAGGGGAGCCTCACAACCACGATGCAGGCACTCACTATCACATCCCTTGCGGTATGGATGAGAAAATGTGCTTACCAGAGTCAAGAGAAACGCTTGAGTTAAGAAGCAGAGATGAGGTTTGGACCCCTCACACCCCACCATGATAACATGGTGACATCTATATTTTTAGCCCTTCTGCAGACAACTTGAGATGTGACTAGTCGGGACACATCCTCACAGTGGTACAGAGGGTGTTTCTACTTCTTGCCATATCCGTGGATATTTGGCCCTGGTATTACCCCAAATTGCAGTCTTATAAAAGCAGTTCTAGGAGGGAATTAATGCAATCCAGTCCATGCACACAACTCTCTGCGGATCTGCCATCTCCCGGGTTCACTTTCCCAATAGCTGGAGGAATGGATGGAAAACACAGCCTTCTCCAAATCCTCCCTAAATACTGTTTCTCATACTCACCTTCTTACTGATTCAGGGGACAGTGAGGCCAAGCCACCTTCATTAGCAAGAACCTGATAGGATACCACATTATGTGGTTAATTAAGTATGGGCTACCATGTACTCTTCTCTTCCTGTATGCTTGAATTTAAGGCATCTAAATCCCTCTTAAACGACACTAGAACTCTACATTAGAAATTTAACCCACTGTTGATGCTAGACAGCGAGACACGGGAGGAGTTTTCCTTCTAATGCTACCCATATCCACGTACCAGCACACATTATAAGGCTTTGTGTGCAGCCGAAGGGGGAATAAATCCTTTGATTCAGCTAACTGAAAGGAGGTGGCTGTTTATAGGAAAATAAAACCACTCTGCTCTTAGCCACCATCCACAGAAAACAACGTTACAAAGAGCCTCTGGAAACACCTAATCAGATGCCTGCCTTCCGAAGAAATTCACAACCAGAATGTGCTACCCCAAAACAAGACTACTGCAATTCCTGCAAAATAATTGTTACATTTCCGGCCTCTGAAGCATCAGATGCCCCACAGAAGGCAATAGGGGCAGATATGAGAAATGAACATGGTTTCTTTATGAATGAGTAGATGACAGAATAATTTAATTCTGAGACTTCAATGTACAACCATCTAGTGAAGCTATTGTATTTTACAGGCTGCATTTTACCTCTTCAGAAATCTTTTTTTTTTTTTCTCTTATGACATTAGTGTAGAGTTGTAGGGATGCTTTACACTTCTAATTCCAGGCCTGTAAAATATACGGCATACTTGCAATGACAGAAATATAGGACTTTACATCTTTCTGTCCTAACAATGCCTCCCTATGTTCTCTTTCATTGTAGTTTTATATAAAACCATCCACACATCTGCTGAAATTAGTTTATGAAAATGTATGTCTTTTTTTCTCCTCTCATTAAATCTTTATCAAATTTAAAATGACTGTAAATGGCTGCTTTCTCTCAACTCAAAATTAAATATGTTACATAGAGAGCCAGCACAAAAATTGAGGCTACAAATGTATTTTGCATTTGGGGAACAGGTAATAGGATGAAAAGGTTGAAGGCACCAAAAAAACAAACAAACAAACAAAAACCAAAACAACCACTGCAGAATTCATCCAATGTAAGCATATATGCTTAAACGTTTTTTAATCAATAACCTAAAGGACAGGCCTGTGAGTATACAGCAGGGCCTCTGAATCAGGGGTCATTTTTGTCTAAACAGGGGACATCTGGTTTTCACAAGTAAAGGGAGAGCTACTGGTCAGCAAAATCCAGGATGCTGCTAAACATTTTACAATGCACAGGAATGTTCCCACCCAAACATAACACCATCAGGCCCAAGATGTCAAAAGTACCATGGTCGAGAAACCCTGATCAGATATACCTCATAAAAAAAATTATTCCGAAAAAATGCATTAAGTTAAGGGAAATATCTTTGCAACCAGGATATAATACTCCTCCAACGACTGTGCTTAAATTTGTCATTAACGAGGGGCAGGGGGCAGGGGGGGATACCTACTATTGTCAGTAATATCTTGTTATGGTAACAGAGATGACCAATTAACTTGTGGGAAGGTGACAAAAATGTGTAAAGCCACTCTCTTCAATAAGCCCTATCACTTGGGTTCCCTCTGTGATTGGATGGCTGCCTTTTCCCTTCCTGAAATTAAAAAGAACGGATGTTCTCCTCACCGTCATCTTTCAGAATGATGAATAAAAGGTTTAATTTACTGACTGCTAAAAATAAAAGCCTTCCCATAACTCTTAAGAGTCATTTGGTGTAGCATAAAGGCCGGTTCAGAAATCTGGATTACGAATTCTAATTTTAACACTCGGTATTAGCAAACTTTAGGCGTAAATAAATATGTGATTTGTCCATGCATGTAGAGATGTACAATACGCACGCACATTCATGTGGCTACACACAGAATTAGCACATGGCCCAAAAACGGGTGCTTTTTCCCTGATAGACAACCGCAGCCAAGGATTCTGGCGACTGCAGCCTGCACATTAAAATGATTGAAAGTCAATATGAGGTTCCAGAATGTGCTGTCAGTCCATTCAACGCCTACCAAATTTTTATAACATATAATTCATATAACTCCCATTTCTGCATAGTCCAATTAGCTTCAAACAGGTATATAATTGTTGGTCTTGAGGGATCTGTTAGGCCATTATTACCAAATTATCCACTAGATAGCAAGATGACATTTCCAAATCCATTTCACTTATTGCCACAGGTTCCAAACCGGGCCTTTCTGGCAGACTATATAACTCTACTGTACAAGAAATCTGTTAGGCAATCTGTCACATAAACACAGATAGGAAATGTACATAATGCAATGCTTGAAGGAAAAAAAGTCCAATAGACCATGAACTTTTAATGAATGGATTTTAACAGTTTGCAATCTGGTGTGCCGTTTTCAAAGTTTTCCTGTTGAAAAGGAATGTGACTCGCGTTTTATGTTTTCCTAGACTTGATTTAATTAAAATGACAAAGAGTGAAAATACATTTTTCACTCCTGCAAAAAGAAAACCACAGGAAGAAAACAAACCCTTGCTTATTAGTATTCTAGGCAGGGGCTGTTTGCCTCCCAGTTTGGCAATGGTTTGGGAAATCGGGGCACTTTTAGCTCTCATTAAACTCCTTTCTAGCATGTGCCATATCAAAGTAGCACAGGTAAAGTAATCATGATCCCATCATGACGCCTGTCTGTCTGGCTGTCCTTCAGCCCTTACCATATTCCTGACTTTAAATAAATATAATTAGGATATTATACATAGTAAGTATAATTGACTATGTGAGTAAACATTATTAACAAGAACAGTAATACTAACAAGCAGATGTTCTTATCCCTATTTTATAGATAAGGCAACTAAGGCTCCCTAACGTTAAGTAATTGGCCATCCCTCCCTCCAGCTCTGCCCCCATAGTTATGCTTCACTCACCACTTGAACAGAGAAGGCATCAGTACATACTGGTCAAGTAAAGAAAGTATTCCAAAACCCTTCTAGGTCACTAGGGTGCCTTTTGCATAAGAATTCTTTTTTAAGTTTTAAAATTTATTTAAATTATTTATTTTAATTTTTGAAATGTTATCATTTTATAAAAACAATATGATTTAAACCAAATGCCCTGACCCTTTGAAATTATTCAATTGGGAATCTTTAAAAATTTGACAAATAGTCTAGAAACCACAAATATTCTTAAAGCACCTACTACGTGTAAGATGCTGTCTTGACTAATAAGGATGATGAATCAAATGAGCCTTATCTTTAAAGAGCTCAAAGGCTAGGAGGTAAAATCAACAACTGATTTGATAGGCTGGCAGGATATCGCCAATGCTCTGGGCTTTCCTAGCTCCTAACGTAGTCCTTTGCTCATCTCATGCTATACATCCTCTCAGGCGGTACTGACTATGATAATGTATTAAATCACACCCAGCCTGTTGATCTCAATGTTATAGCTTCAGCCCAGAGAGAGCTTTTCCCTGAGCTTCAGATGTATAAACACGGTGGTTAACCAGATAGCTCTGTGTGATATCCCACAAGCCCCTGAACGATTACCCAGAAAATCCCACACAAAACCCATAATTTCTGATTGCTCATGTTTCCTGTTCTTACTCTCTCTGTTGATACACACCCATCTGCCCTATTACCTGAAGGTGGAACTCTGGAGGTCACCCCAAATCACTCTTCTTGCCCCTCATACTTGGCAGCCTTGACCATGAGTGTCTCCCACATATGTCCCTGCTCTGTTTCCACCTCATGGGAATCTTACAAACTTCTCCCTGGAGTGTGTACCTCGGCTTCCTGACTTCTCCCCTGGCTTCAGTCTCCCTCAGATCCATTTCCCATTTAGCCTCCAGAGAAACATGTGGAAAATAAAAATCTGGCCACCCTCTCCTCTGCTTTGAGCCTTTATGTGAGTCCCCATTCCCACAAAAGGCAAAGCCCCAGCTCATCAGGTCGTGTGGGCACTGCCATTTTTTTTTTAAAGATTTTATTTATTTATTTGACAGAGAAAGACATAGCGAGAGCAGGAACACAAGCAGAGGGAGCAGGAGAGGGAGACGCAGGCTTCCCGCCAAGCAGGGAGCCCGATGTGGGACTCGATCCCGGGACCCTGGGATCATGACCTGAGCCGAAGGCAGATGCTTAAAGACTGAGCCACCCAGGTGTCCCTGGGCACTGCCATTTTTTAGTATTCTGCTGGCTCTAACCTTGCATTTTATCCTCTAGCAAAACCAAGCTAGTTTTTGCCCCTCCCCTGGCTCTCCTCACACCCTGCATTCGCTCTGCATCACAAACCTGTCTTTTTTCCTCTTTGACATTTTCCTCTTATTGTACCTTCTGCCTGGGATGTTGCTTTCTGAGCCCCTGAGTGCCTGCAACATGCCAAGCACTGTGCCTAGTACTGGGGAAAGCATGCTGAATAAAGCAGATGCCACCCTTGCATTGTGGAGTTTACAATCTGCCTGGGGAAAGTGACAAATCAAGTAAAGAAACACATGTATGATTTTAATTGTGGTCCACATTAGGACAAGAGACTGAAGAGAGTGCAGTGAATGAGCAGAATAACTTCTTCACATGATACTTTGTGAAAATCTCTGCTACTAAGGACCACTACACCGGAAATTATTCAATTGGGAATCTTCAAAAATTTGACAAATAGTCTAGAAACCACAAATATTCTTAAAGCACCTACTACGTGTAAGATGCTGTCTTGACTAATAAGGATGATGAATCAAATGAGCCTTATCTTTAAAGAGCTCAAAGGCTAAGAGGTAAAATCAACAACTAATTTGATAGGCTGGCAGGATATCACCAATGCTCTGGGCTTTCCTAGCTCCTAACGTAGTTTATGTTTATGTATATGTATATGTATATGTATATGTATATGTATATGTATATGTATATGTCTCTACCACTACACCAGAACCTTCTTGAGTTTCAGCACTGTTCAAATAATCACTTTTGGTTCTAGCCAGGAATATACATGGGCATTCAATAGCATTAACTGAATTAATGGATGGATGGATGAGTGGATAGATACATAGATAGTTGGATGGATGGATGCACAAATTAAAGAATGAATTAGTAAATGAAAGAACATTTTTCCCTATCATTTCAGCTTTATAAATCACTGATTAAAATTGTGTCCTTGGTAACAAGTGCATCTTAGAGGCTCTCATCTATAAGCTTGTGAGTATGTCCTTTACCTGTGGGAGAGAAGTTACTGAGCACACTGGGCATTTTCAAGCATTGTTAAGGCTCCTGCTCACATCCTTGAGAGATTTTCAGAAAGGTCCTTGTGCACTAGAGAGTTTCTGGGGATAAATGCTTCACAAGGAAAAAGCAAAACAATGCAAAACCTCCTAAACAAGGCATGCTTGACTAGAATGGAGGGATGGAAAGATTAGCAGCAGAAGGATCCTTTATAGGAAGGAGCATCTTTGTTTATTTCAGTTTTGTTCTGATTGTGGTAGAAGAGAGAAGGGGGGGGAATTAGAAGATAGGATGGGGAATCCTGCAGGAGGAAAGAAAGAAGGGGTCTTCATGCTTCTGAGTTGGACAGGATTTGACATGAAATGAATACACCTTTCCTTAATGTGGAGAGAACTGCAATGGCTTGCCCATATCTATGTGAAGACCAAGTGGCAACATTTTAGGTAAATCCAGGGACTAAAAACTGGTTGCCAAGTTCCTTTCTAATGAAATGTTAAAGCAATATTTTCCAGTGTGTCCTGCAGACTTGCCAGGCTGTTGTTCCAAATACTGATTTCTGGAACCCACTTCAGGATCAGAAGCTCTGAGGGTGGGACTCAGAAATGTGCATTTTTATTGGATTCCAAAGTCTGAGAATCCCTGTTAAAAGATGCCCTCCCTGCCATGTCTACCCAATGAAGCAAGGTAGGACAAATGAAAGGGGGCAGTATGTGAAAGCACATCATGGAAACAAAGCTTGAGTTATTGGGAATTACAAAGAGAAAATAAGACTCATTTTCAGTAATTTTTGCATACCTGAAAAAGGATTTGCTAAGGAGGTTTCTAGAGGACGGAGAGAAGAGTATTCATTTCTAACCAGAAATACAAATATTCAAGCATTCTCCCTTAAATGCTTCCTCTTAAAGCATGAAAGTGCCACCCTGGAAACCTTCTGAGAGGCTACCACTAAGTCAACCCCAGTCCCCCTGCTCTTCCAACCAGGTGTTTCAGGGCCAGACAGAATTAACCCTTTCTATCACCTGGCAGCTTGTGAGGGCAGCTTGGTAGATAATTAGTCTTAATGGGCCAAAGAGCTTGCTGACCAAGCCTGTGAATTCCTTGGCCAATTTTTAGAAAGTTGTTCTGGCAAACACATGAAATTGTCAGCCTACTGATCTTTCTAGGAATTGACCCCATCGACAGGGAGTCACCCTACTGGTAATACATGATCCATACCTGCCCACAGGTGGCTAAGTCAGGGGTATGCCCTGATTCAGTAGCGCAAGTACTCCTTTCCCTGGTCTTGGAGTAAGAGAGAGAGTTTTGAGTTCATCCCTCTCCAGGGGCTAAAGCTATGAGATGTAAAACTGGGGCTACATTCCTGCTATGTAAGACAGCCAGTCAGAAATGAGAGAAAATGAAGCTGACAAGCAGAGAATTGGAGAGAGAGAGTCCAGCGTAGGACTGTACGGAAGCGGCATACACAGGGGACAGCCGGCTCCCTAAGGACTTCTGAGTCCTATTTATTCCCCACTTACAGCTCTCTTTTCCCCTTCCCCCTTCAAAATTCTGGCTCACTTGAAAGTGGTTGCATCAGACTTTATTAAACCTACCCCACCTTATGGCTGCCATCTACTCAACTCTAACCATCCCCCCTCACTGGCACTGGCAGCTGGCTCAGTGCCTCTGCACCACCATGACTGGTCACCATTCAACATTCTGGCCTCCCATGTCTTCCTCATCATTAATTCTGATTAATATCTTCTACTCTGCCTCAACCATATACTCTATGGACCATTCTTGACCTACTCACAAGCTCTAAAACCTAAGTATCTCATGTTCTGAGTGCCACCTTCTACCTTCCAGGTCATTTATTCTGTTCATTACCACACTTGTCCAATCTTGTTGATATCTCCAGTCCCTTGATCGTACCATTCATTGTTGTTCTCAGATACCTTCTCTTTCCAAAATTCTCAGCCTAAATGCCATAGGCCAGGGCATAAACCACTCCCTGGCACACGCCCTCCACTCCCTTACCCCTCCCATGTTCTTCCAGACAAACCTCAAACACAGGTAAGCCCAACTCTCTTGGAGACGTGAGACGCCTACTCTCCCATTTCCCCCATGCCCCAGTCTTCTCATCTCCCTTCTCTCCTCTCCAATCTCCTACTTCATGCTGTGGACTAACTGCCTTTGCCTGCTCATAAACGTGCATATATTTGAACATGGTCACACGAGTCTCGAGTATTTTGGTTCAAGACTTTCTGAGCATTGTTCTTATCTTTTCATTGAAATTTTTGAGAGGGAATCAGATTGGCCTGGTGGTTTGGGCAACATGGGAACTGCCCTTGGATCAGATGTTCACCTTGGTCCATTCATATGTGTATGCAAAATATAAGGAAAGAGCTTGGAAGGGGTAGCTCCTGGGGAAGGGGAGGCTGGGGAAGTACCCCAAATAACATGCCTACACATCTATGAAATATTGTGGGCTGGAGCTGCTGTGAGTTGCTTAGCAACTAGAAGTAGTTCTGAGCCACACTCAAGAGAATAGTGGTTTGGGGAAACAATTTGTGAAAGCATCAGGGAGAATATATTGCCTTGAGCTCTAGTCAACACATCCCTCTCCCCAAATTACAGGTTGGATGACCTGGCCAGCCAAAGAGGCATGGGGGCAGGGGCGGGAGGGAGGGAGTGGATGGCTCTCATTCTTCCATGATCCCATCACTTACCCTGGCATTTCTGCAGGGCCTAAGCAGAGGCACAGACCGAGGTAAGAGCCACAGTGATTTCTGCCGAGCTTACAGCATGTTAATCACGCCTGTCAGACTCCCAGGGAAGGAGAGGTTGGCTGTCCTGACAATCTACATTAACGTGGGTGGATGGTGTTTGATTATACCTTCATGACGGCGGTTTCCATTTGCATCTTTCATCAGAGACTGAAGGATGTGTTATCTGCCCTGACCGTCCTGTAGTCTCATGCTCCTTGCTAGTACGTGGCTGACCTCAGTGAGAACACAGCCTTCAGACTGCAAGAGGCATCGATAGGCTCGGGTGGGACCCAGCTGCCCTTGAATGCATGGGTTTTTATAACAGAGTCGTCCCATAAAAATGGACTGGATTAATTTTCATCTGGGATCAGTCTCCAGGATACCTCTCAAACCTACAGAAGCTCAGACTATTCTCAGAGTGCAGAACTTGAAGCCACAGGCAGTAAGAATACAAAAAAAAAAAAAAAAGAAAGAAAGAAAGAAGAAAGAAAAATGCCCTCCGCTGACAGTCATCCACTGGCCATATCATCAGTTGCAAAACTCAGCAAATATGTACAAATAACCAACCTAGTGCCATGTACAATGCTAAGAGAACTGCAGATACAGTGGGGGGGGAAATGAAAGAAATACTCTTGATGCCTGGGGTCCTTAAGGTACAAACCGTATCTTAGTCACAACTGAATTGCTTACACCTAAGGTGAAGCTCTTGTATGGTGCTCAGTAAATCTCTACTGAATTCCTGAACATCAATTTCTTGATTTTGACCACCTCATATGTGACCAAATAACACTAACCTCAACTCAGAGGGTTTTAAGAAGTAATAGCAGGAAAGAGAACTGTAAGTAACTTGATACATTTGGTAAATTACCTAAAGTTACTTAAAGGCAGTGAAAGCAATTCACTCCTAAGGATCCCTGTCTACTATCAAACCTAGATAGTCTAAAGAAGTGACCCACAGAGTTTGACATGGCATACTATGGAGAAGCAGTAACCTGGAGAAAGGCGTGAAAATCTGACTGCCTGGGTGTGAACCCCAAACTCCACCACTTCTTAGATGAGCAGCTTGGTCAGATTATTCACTGTCCATGAGCTTCATGCTCTTCATCTTTAAAATGGGAACAACCATACGTCTCACACAGGTTTGTCTCAGGATCAAACTAAGCTAATGCCTGTGAAGCATTTAGCACAGTGACTGACATTTATTAAATGCTAGCTATTAAATAACCAGTAATTAGCAGATTGCGGGGGTCTTTTTTAATTTTTAATTTTAATTTCCTTCCAACCTGGGTTTATCAAAGACATTGATGGGAATTCACAAATGGCCATCTGGTCTTGGATGAGACCACAGTATAAACAGAAGCTCTCTTAACCCAGGTACTCCCCAGGGTGAACAGCAGAGGAATCGGGCCTGGCCACTGTTTCTCAGGGGTCAAGATCAAGAGGCTGGCAGCTTCCCTGTCCTGAGGGGCCTCATTCATATAACATCTACAGAGATGGCTGGCCTGTGGTTCCAAGAGAATGGCAATTCCTGACAGGCCTAATAAATGAGGCTGAAACAGCATCAGTGAGTTATGAAATACTTCTAATTGTCAAATTAGGTGCTGAGGACATGGACCAAACAAAATCTAAAACTAAGCAAAACCAAAACCAAAAAGCAACTTGGGCTTTGAAGCTGCAAACAAAGTGAGTTAAGCAGAAATATGTTCTCTATGCTTAGTTCTGCATGGACACTCTTAGAAAACAAAACTCATTTAGCTTAAATTAATAAAAATAAATAAAGTCACTGGAGGTCAGTAGGGAATTACTGGAGCATGTGAGAGAAGAGGCTCTGGGTGACCGTTCCTGCTACAAGAGTGAAAACAGCCTGTCCATTCACTGATGTGGCTGGGGTGATGTATCTGCTCCCAAAATAGTGTCTGTGCAAAAGATGAGAGAAAACGATAGCCTATTAATTTGGTTTTTAAGTCCAGATGAAGAACCTTGAAAATAGCCAAAGAGCCAAAAATACTGAGTAACTCCACATTCAGAGGGACTGTTTCTTCTCTCTATATATAGCGACTCAAAAATAGACATCTCTGATTCTGGGCTTGTGGGACTGAAGTGGGATAATGCCCATCGACTAGAGAGAAAATGTGTAATAAATCCACCCGTGTTGTCAGCTTGCTTAAATGCCACGACCTCTGCAAACTCCCTACGTAAACGTGACCCTCCCCATGACCCAACTGTTCAGTATGCATGTTCTGTTTTATGTCTGTTTTCATTCATCCAACAAATATTCATTGAGTTATTACCATTTTCAGGCACTCTATGTGGCTTGGGGGATATGAATTACTGACTCTTTCCTCAAGCAGCTTACAGTCTAACAGGAGTAATGATAGAAAAAATGAATTATTCACTGATTGCAATTATGGTAAGTGCTGAGAAGAAACTAGGTACAGGAATGACAACTGTTTCCCCCAGAGAAAAGAATATTCAAACTCGGATCTATCCGTCAAATAGAACTTAGTAATTTAGTTTTTAAAAAATAGATGAAAAACATGCAAGATCCTGGCAAAATTATTTAGAGCATGTTTTAAAATAAGGGCAATTCTGCATCATGTATAAGGGGATTAAATATTTGTTTTCTTGAGCATAATGCCAGTGAAGGACAATATACTACATCTTCCATGTATTTCAGTGTTTACAGCTATTGGTAGTATAAAATACTCCAACAGAAAGAAGGTACAAGAAGGAGGAAAATAATTTCACTAGAAATTCAAGATAATGCATTACCATTCCAACAGCCAATTTTAATTAGGGTAGCTCTCGCATTCCCGTAGTCAATACCTCTCTTGAAACAGGTACAACATTTACTTAACGTTACTGACCAGCATTTATCTTTTTAACCAGAAAAGAAAGTGCTTATTTTTTTTAAAAGCATTTCCCACATTTGCATGTTCTCCTCCTCTTGTTTCCAAGAATCAAAAAGAGTTTCTCCCTAATGCACTGAAAATAAAGTTCACAGGGGGAGAGAGAGGGCAGAATTTAGCCATTCTAATTGGCTTTTTGACTTTCTTCCCAAGAGAATAACTTCAAAACAATGAAGAGGAGAATGGAAATTATAATATATGGGAAGTTCAGGGTGGGAAGGTGGTGCCTAGAGAAGTCATGGTCTGTGTCATAAATAAATCATAAACTTATGTAACATTGGAACGAGATAAATGGCATCTCTGAGATAAGTCCCTCCACTATTTGATTACCATCAGGCACACAGTTACCAGCTCCTATTCTGATTGAAATTAATAACCTGGACCCATCAACTGTGTCCCATGTACCATAAAATCTTGCAAACATCATGACTGCAGAATTATATACAGTGATTTACAAGCAATTGCAGGTGATAGGAGAGAAAGTAAAACATGGAACTGGGTAAGTGGGAATGGGGTGAATACTATCCACAATGAAATGATAAACATGATGCCTCAAGCTTGTTCTACAACACATTGCTAAAGGATAGCTTGAAACCACTCAGAAGAAGCAAGGGTGATCCTTAGGATGTAACATGGGTTCACCAGGAAAAAGTGATGGCAAGCAAATCCCCTCCTACTTCTTTAAGGTTCTAGACTGATGGGCTGAGTAATGCTGCAGACTGAGTGTTGCGTGGTGTTGAGTCAGCTGTGTGAAGGTAAGTAATGTGGGTATAACTTAGACTTATGAATGAGTCATCCATTTGCCCCAGATTGGTAATAAATGGAGCTACCATGTGTGTATATGTCCATACATTCTGACTGGATTCCCAAACTCTTTGGAAGCAGGTCTTATGTTTATAGTTTATAATTTAATCCCCTGGGTTGCCTTGCAGATAGGAGAATTTAGTAAATGCTGAAGGGTGGATCATTAGCCACAAATTGTTGGAAGAAAAGAATTAATTGCAATCATGTGTATAGACTTTCTCTAAAAAGTATAAAACACCGAGGCACCTGGATGGCTCAGTCGGTTAAGTGTCTGATTCTTGACTTCGGCTCAGGTCAGGATCTTGGGGTTCTGAGATCAAGCCCCGTGTCCAGCTCCATGCTGGGCGTGGAGCCTGCTTAAGATTCTATCTCTCCCTCTCACCGCCTCTACTCCCTCCCCAACCCCCACCTCGCAACTCTCTCTAAAAAATTAAAAATTAAAAATAAAAAGTATAAAATACTTACACACAGGCAATGGGCTATTAGAAAGCCAAGCCAGAGTCTGTGTCTGGTTGGGCATTTTTATCAACAATGGGAAGAAGGACCTGAGAGATATGTTTATCAAATTTACAGATGGTGCAGACCAAGAGTTAGCTCACAAGCAAAGTGACAGAATCATGATTCAAAATTATATTTATAGATTGCAAGAATAGACTGAATTCTATTTTAGTAGCTGCTTCCTATATGCCAGGCACTAAGCCACGTTCATGACATACACCAACTAAGTTAAATGGGTTAATTAATGTATAGGTGACAGATCAAAGCTTTCAGCTTAAGATTAAGGGAGAGTCAGGCATGTGAGACAAAATTATGGGATAGAAGGCTAAAGAGCCTTGTTGGCCATAGAAAAGAGAGGTGGGTAAGGAGCCCAAGTCAGTAAGAAAGCCTTGGCCATTGGAAGTGTAGTAGGCAGAATAATACCCCCACAAAGATGTCCACATCCTAATCCCCAGAACTGGTGAATATGTTACCTTATATGGCAAAAGGGATTTTGTGGGTGTGATTAAATTAAGGCTTTTGAGATGGAGAGGTCATACTGGATTATCTAGGTAGGTGCAGTTATCACAGGTGCATTTAGAAGATGTCAGAGATGAGAAGAAGGAAGTGTGATAATGGAATGAGAGGCTGGGCGGGATGTGCTCTGAAGACAGAAGAAGGGGCCATAAGCCAAGGAGTGTGGCTGACTCTAGAAGCTAGAAAAGGCGAGAAAATGGATCCTCCCTTTGGGTCGCCAGAAGAAATGCAGCCCTGCTAGCACCTTGATTTTATCTCCAAAAGATTCATTTCAGACTTCTGATCTCTAAAATTCTTCCTGCTTTAAGTCACTGAGTCTGTGATCATGTGTTACAACAGCTATAGGAAACCAGAACAGGAAGGATGAGAAATCCTGAGTATGGTGGGTCTCTCTCATTCACAGACTGGCCTCTGGGCCTCACCACCTGGTAGTCAGGTCTGACCTCCTGAGAAAGGTGGCGGGAGATTGGGAGGTGGGGGCCACTGTGCGGTGCCTGTTGGAAGTAGTAACTGAAATAGTGACTTCATTTTTTAAAGCTCCATCAGTCGTCCTTCTAGCAAAGTATAATGCTAAAGGCAAAACAAAGGGCAAAGCCTCCCAATTCTTATTCCTGACTGCTGTCTTTCTCTCTGACCTCACATCTATCCTGCCAGCCAATCCGGTCAGCTGTATCTATACAAAACCCGCATGTTTTGCTGCATCCATAGCCCCACCTGGGCCCAAGCCACCATCCTCTCTATAGCTCCCAATGGAGTTCCTTGCTTCTGTCTTGGACCTCTTCTCTCTTCTCAAAACCACAGCCAGAGGGATCTTAATACACAAGAGAGATCAACTCACACCTAAGTAAATACTGTGCTCACTGAAGATTTCAGGACAGACGGTAATAATAACAATAACAATAGCAGCAACAACAATAATAATAAAATTGCTAAACTCTCCTGAAATCCCCAAAACTCTGTAAGTTACCAGTATTAATCCCGTCTTACCGATGAGGAAACGGGTAAAGGGTGGACCAGAGGCTCAAAACTCTGTGATAGTCGGCTTCCCATCACATTCAGACTACGTGTCCAGGTCCTTGTAATGCCTGCCAAGTCACCAACCCATCTCAGGCCTCCATTTGCCCTCTGACCTCACCTCCCACTTGCCTCCCTTTGGGCCCCACCTGTACACAACTCTGGCACCCTGACACCCATACGCAGACTTCTCTGACCCCTGACTCCACACATGACGCTAAGTAAGATACCCAGTCTGGCCGCTGAAAAGCACCACAGGGCGTCTCCTGGATTAACTAGGCCTGCGCTATCATCACACGCCACTTTGTCCATGCCTCTGTGCGAGCCTCGGAAGGCTTACTTTCTGTATCTCCTCTGTCCGTTGGCTTAGTATACACCTGGCTTACCATAATAGAACAAGACATCATTCTTGATTCTCTGTTCTGTATTCAGACCCAGAGAATCCTCCATTCTCCTAACGTTATCCAAAAACATCTGCTTCTCTCCACAAAACCTGTCACCTTCACCTTAGTTCAAACACTTCTCTCTGTCCTGACCTGAGCCACTACAGTAGCTTCCTAACTACCTGCCTTTCACCCTGTACCTGCCTGACACATCGTCCACAGTGCAGCCAGGGTGACCTTTCTAAAACGCAAACTGAACTTTGTTTGCAAGCTCTCCATGTTTCTCTATCACTTACTGGGTGAAGTCCAAACATCCCTTGTGACCTTCCCTCTACCTGTCTGGTTTCCTCTCACGCTGGGCCTCCCCCTCCCCAACTCAGCAGAACTTGCAACTCCCAAGCATGCCTGCCATGTCTTCCCTCCTTCCCACCACCCTATGCAACTCCACCTGCTTTGCCTGGAGAACTTCCTTTTCCTTCTGCAAAGCTCTCCTCAGGCATCACTTTTTCCATAAGTGTCCCCGAGCTCTTTTGCTCGGACAGCCTTAATCCCTCCTTCCTCTGTATAAGTTCTTATTTGTACACATCTACTTTTCCTAACAAATAGATTTGGAGTTCCTAAAGCAAAAGACTGAGTCTCACTCTTTTTCATATTCCTCTATACCCAGCACAGTGCTGAGAAACTTAACTAGCACCAGGAGGCATTGAAATAATACTTATTAAACAATAAAAAAATACATGAATACATGCACATGAATTAATAAAGAATTGCCTCCCCTGCTCTTGAGAAAACACGAGAACCTACAGTTCTCTACAGAATCTACCAAAATCTATAGAGAAGCATATCATTGAATAAATATGAGAAATGACTTCCCAATAATACGTTATTCAGTAAGGAAAGGGCCTGGCCCTATGGGCCACCATGGAGCCAGCCCTATGTCGGCAGGAGCCAGGCCTAATCCCAGGGCTGTGTGGGAGGGTGACCCCAAAGTTCTACACCTTCATAATCAATTTCTCTCACATCTTCCACAGAGCTCCCTCCACAGACATATTTCAAACATTTGGAACTTGCTTGATGATAATTAAAATCCAGCCCACTAACCAGTTGGCAATCCAGAGGCCACTACGACATTTCATAACTAATAACTGAATAAGCTTCTTAACCCCCCTACCCCAACCCCACATAAGCATGCCTCCAAACAGTGGAGGGAACATACCTACCAGATGGACTGCACTGAGCACGCACAGCCGCACCTCACTGAATGAGTGCTTCCCAGACAAGGCTGCGTGTGTGGTGTGTCGGTAAACCAAGTCATGTTTCAAATGCACTGTGATCTAAGAATAGTCTTCAACTACTTCCTAGATGGTATTTTGATAAAGCTAATAAATCTCTGGTAGGATAAGCAATTGTAGCTTAATTTGTGTGTTGAATTAATTCAGACTTCCAATGTTCAGTCTGACTTAAAAATAGAACATCCTGTATTAGTTAGTATAAAAATGATTATATCAAGGAACTGTGTATACACACACATATATTTCATTTATGTAGCTCTATGAATATTAATCTCATGGTAGATTTCAAAAGCTGAGCAGCTTCCAGATGATAGTAACAGTGATACTGATGATGATGATTACAATCATTATAGCAAATTTATTGTATAGCAAATTTATTGTAAAGTGTGTGTCAGATACCTGACATATATCAACTCCTGGAATCATCATAACAACCCTATAAAAGTACCAGAACTGCTCCCATTTTACAGATGAGAAGACTGACACATAGAGAGTGATTTACTCCAAGTCACATAACTGGTAAACTGTGGACCAGAACATGTACTCAGGCTACCCTGTACTCAGGGTCTGTGCCTTGAATCATTGTTTGTTGGGAATATTGTTTGCAAAAAATACTTTATTCGGCAGCTCCACACCTCCTGAACATTTTTCATTATTTGCACTCAGGTGTTAAGGAGAATTTAAGACCATTCAATGCAAATTAATGAACTCCCTGTCTACACCATAAGCCTCTTTATTTCAAACCTTGCTTCTCTGTACCAGTAGGCCGACTGTTAGTCAGCTTGTCTCAAACCTCACCAAAACTTTAATTGCATAAAATAACCCAAATGAGGCTGTGTTCAGGGTTCAGAATTACTTCCTAGCACCACTGAACATATTTCAACTGTGTGTGGAACGTTTCCTACAGACCAGAGTACAGAGCTCTCAGTGACAAGGAGAATAATGTAAACGTAAGATGAGGATCATAATGAAGAAATACTCTGGTTGGCTTTATCACCTGGGGTCCTCAGGAAGCCTGCCAGGAGGGCTAAGGCATGTTCCATCAGTGAAGGCACATTCATCAGTGCAGCAGACATTCACTTTATAAGATTTAATATGGAAATACTATACTTAAAAAGATTTATATAAAAGTCTCTTTCCCCATTGTCATCGGGTTTCCGTGTCATTCTACAGCATATCGACTCTTCCCCAGGCTTGCAATATCAGCAGGGCTAATCTATAATAACTCGACTAGCTGGAGTTTACCCCATCATCTGCATTGGAATCATGGAAACTCATTATTAAGTGAGAAAAAAAATTGAAAAGCCAAAACAATAACGGGAGTTGGTGTCAGGATGTCAGTGGAAGGATGGGGAGATCACAACAGGACCCCCAATCACCCAGGCAGCTTAGGCCTCCCCAAGACATAGTGCCTGTTACTGGCAGACCCTGGAGTCTGGGCTGGAGTCTTTTCAGCCATGGAGACAGGCCTGACCTATCTTCCTTCGTTGACCCTCTTGGAGATGGTGGGGGCACATTTGGAATTTCAGAGCAGATCTTTCAAACTGATTCAAGTTCTCAATGGGTGTATATGAGTCTCTCTGTCTTTCTGGGGTGTATGTGTGTTTGGGGGTGGGGATTCTCCTTCAAAACCCTCCCTGGCTCTCTCTAACTCCTAGATTCCCCCCCACCCTTCTCTCTCCTTCCATCCCTCCAGGTCTCCCTCCCCACCCTCCCTTTTCTCTCTCCCTCTCTCCCTCTCTTTCTCTCAATCCTCCCGTCTCCTTGTGTGCCCATCTTGCCTACCTATGCGTGCCTTTCTCATAAAGAGAGAACAATTAGCCACAATACAAAATAAAATACAACTAAAGATGCCAACAAGTTTCTAAAAGGCAGCAACATCAAGTACAGAAGTATACCTAGTGGTTACCAGGGGTGGGGGAGGTGGTGCGGCGGAGTGACTGCTCAGTGGGCCCTGAGCTTCCTTGTGGAATGTCAATGTACTAAATGCCACTGAATCGTGCGTTTTAAAATGATTAATTTCATGAGTATGCAACTTTTATCTCAATACAAAAAGTAAAAAGGGTTTATGGTGATTATCTGCTTTCTCAATAAAGAAGGAAGGGGACTCTGAGCCCTTTTCTAAAATGGAAGCAATCTTTGCAATCTCTCCTTCTCTCTCCCTCCCTCTCTCTCTTTCTCTCTCTCTCTCATATATGTGTATATATGTATATACAGACATACAAATGTGTATATATGTATGCATGTGTATGTATACACACAGAATTAGATCCATAGGTACCAGAAAGAATGAACAAGACAAAACAAACCCACTCGCAGAAATGGCTACAGAATGTATCTCGATGTTTTTAAAACAAAAGGATTTTCCTAACAACAGAAGAAAAGCCCATGCAGTAGATGTGAACTTGTATTTCTTTCATAGGGACATGAAGTTGTGTGCCAGTCTGTCCAATGACTCCAGGCACCCCCTACAACACACAACACACAACACACACACTGCCTAAACCCAAGCCAGCCAGAGCCACCCTAGGAGAGGGTGAGAGAACAGAGTGGGATGACAAGCAAATTTAAAACTATACCCGATTCTCAATGTAATTGGAACGTTCAGGAGAGGGTGTTAATTTGATCAAGAGTATTTAAATGAGGAAATTATGATTTTAGAGTATTCCTCTTCCAGCTTAGCCACTGATGCTTAAAATGAGAGCCAAATGCTACCTCCTCCAAACTCCTTGCTCCTTGACCCCACCTGCCTCCCTCTCTGCATCTGGAAATATATTCTTGTCTGACTTGCCCATCTAAAAAGAGATCCTGGACAGAAATACCTGGCTCGGCTATCTACTCAAATTTCAGCTTCATGTTTTAAAAAAACATTTTTTTTTCAGATAATCATGTCATTTCACCTTCACCATGAAAGTTATGAATGTTCATTGTGGAGGATCGAGAAGGTATTTAATAACATATAGGAAAAACAGGAGACTCATCCATAGTTTCAACACCCAAGGAATAATACCTAATATCGTAAGGTACTTATTTTTTGTATTCTATTTTGAACTTTGACTTAGGGGCAGATAAGCAAAAATACCTACAAATAGCTTTTTTTTAAAACACAAATTGGGTCATACTGTAAATAAGTGTTGTGTTACCTGTTTAATTCCATTTAATAGTATCCCAGGGACATTTTCCCATCCCATTAAACACTGCCCTACGTATCACAGATAATGGCTGCAAGGTCATTTTGTCAAATAAGAAATGGAATTGTCATATGTTTTTCCAAATCCCTATTGTTGATCATATAGATTAATTTTTTAAGAGCATAAACAATGCTGCAGTGAACATCCCTGTAGATAAACCTTTGTACTAAGTCATAACCCCCTCCTCCCATGGACACACACACACACACACACACACACACACACACACACCCCTCTTAAGACACATCAGGGTTTCTCAACCGGGGCCCTACTGACATTTGGAGAAGTAAATACGTTGTGATCAGGGGCTGTCCTCTTCATGGTGGGATGTTTAACAGCATCCTTGGTCTCTACCCATTAGATGCCAGTTGTCTTCTTCCCCCAGTTGTGACAACTAGAAGCATCTCTGTCCATCACTGCATATCCCCTGGAGGGTGTGACTACCCCCTGCTGAGAACAATCAGAATACTGGAAATACTGGGTGGGATGAGATACAAGGTCTCAACACCTTTTGATGTTTGATCTCCGAACCCCACTACTCCCTCACGGTGCCCACTAAGGTGTGGGGAGCTTACACTGTTCCTTACTGCAGCTGCCTGGCACCTCTTACACAGACGCCTTGCTCAAACCCAAGCCTGTTTCCCAGGCTTTTGGGTTCCTGACTCCCTTTGTGTTACTAAGATTAAGTGTGGATCACGTATTGTGGTTCCTTATTTGGCCTCCTCCCTGATTTCCCTCTGGACCCGTGGCTTTCCTACAACCATGGTACTGTGTCTTCGCTGATCTTTTCCTCCATGGCTCCCTTTCTGGACAGGCCAGCCCCTTCCAGCCCGCCCCCCTACAACTTGCTGTCCTTTCACTTTATCTCCTTCCCCACCTTTATCTTCCCCACCCACACCCACACCCCAGGGCAAGAAGGCTTTCCTCTTATAGGGATTTTTTTGGGGGGAAATAATGATTTATTACCAGACTTTTGAAAAGCTTCTCTGCAGCCTTCAGAAGGTAGAATGTTGGTCAGATACACATAACAAATATTTGTGTTATTATCAGAGAAAATTGGGTATTGAGAGGAGAAACAGAAGGGAAGTGAGTGACAGCAATCTTGGAGAAGAAACAGTGAGATAAAAAGAGAGGTCTTAGGTCCTTGATACCAGAAGCATGGAAGAGGGGCACCAGTCTATCGGATGGGGTTTGAGATGGGAGAGGGACAGGTTCACAATGTGCCAGGGTCTGATTTGGTTCGTGGTATAAAACTTTGGCATAGAGGTAAGCCAGGGCCAAGATCAACCTATATAGTGAAAAGATATATGGAAAAGTCTCTCTGTGATGATTAGTATGTTGGTAAGTGTACCCCAATCAATGTCTTGTTATCTAAAGCCCCGTGTTTCCTTCTGTACCAGTGGCATTCATGGTGCGCTGGCAGGCAGGAGCTAACAGAATGCAAGATTATTTCCACATTATACAAAATATGTTTTAGCCACCTCCATGCTCATGACCATAATGAATGTGTCAAAGTTTGCTGAAAATCTAGTTAAAAAGTACATTTCCTTCCTCCTAAGAAGGATTCCCCTGACAACAAAATTCTGATTCAAAATTCATCACCTCCTTAAAAGTAGAACTTCCTTGAATAAAACCGTGCAGTCCTCAGATGTGCAAACATTTTTGTATTCACGTAATACACTTCTTTCATTCACCACAATTTGTCAGAGTTTCATTTTTTTCAAATCAACAGTCCACAAAGGACTCTAGGCACCTTTTCCCACAGGGAACAGCTAGAGATGAAGGAGCAGAGACGCAGGCTGCTCCCATCCCCTCTCAAAGGAGAGGATCCACTCTGAACCAATGCTGCTGGGTTGCCCGGGATTCCTAAAATTATATCCACATGCCTCTGGGCTTCTCCTGTTTATCCCAATTTCATTTCTCTCCAAGTTTGCTGACACCCAGCCTTCATTTGATTGACTTACAAATTGGAGTATAAATTATGTTTTCTATTGCCTAGCAATTAGCCATTAAGGAACAGTACAATCAAAATACAAAGAGAGAAGACATTCATATTGCAACCAGGGACCATTGAAAGAAAGAATCCTTCCATCCTCTAGCCTTCAGACTTAACATAGGTGCCCTTGAAGGCGGATCTAGCCTTTTAAAATGACAACACTATTTACTCCTTGCACTCCGTGAGCTTCATCTCATGCATAAAGCAGTCACAAAGCGCCAAATACAACTTCTTCATCTCCCCCATCTTCGTCTCTTCAATTGTCTCTCTCTGAGATTCATTTCTTTGGCCTCTGTAGTAAGATTGGTTCAAAGGCTGTCAATTGTGCAAGTGAATGGCCATGAAATAATTAGGAACGCAAGGTGGGGACTTTCCTATGAGCAAACTCCAATACACTAAAAATGAGAAATGTGATCAACCTGGCTGTCGGTGGCATTATCTGTAATAAGGACCATCCTTCAAGTTGCAAGCTAATTTTCCAACTTCACTCTTTTATCTTGATGTAGATTTTTTTCACCCCTCTTTAATGTTGAAAATTTTCCAGCTTAACATCTCCTCAAAGACTGCATTTCCTTTGTTCATCCTTGATTCAGAAACACTAATTCTTTAATTTATTTATCCTTATTGTAAAAATAATACATGCTTATCATAGAAAATGTTGAAAGCTTACAAATGTATAAAGAAGGAGGAAAAAAATCCCCCTCGTAATCAAATCACCCAGAGGCAATCACTGTTACAAATTTGCTGTATTTCCGATCTTGGCTACTAGGCATTTTTAACATATATAAGAAATTACTGTATATCTAATTTTGCTGAAGGTACGTTTTTGTTAGACTGTTGAAGAGAAAGGAAATAAATCCTCCTGTTCATTGATGACACATATTTAAAGCAGGCATGCCAATGGGAGAAAAGGACAGTTAGGCCTTAGGTGATTAATCTGGAATGAAGATTAAAATCATTGTTAGCTGCAAAACAAGGAAATTAAGTGATTGTCACAAACAACCTGAAACAGCTCAGTGGGAGCCATTAAGATTTTTAACAGCTCAGTGAAATCTAACATCTACCTGACAGCCCCAAATGGGAGGGGTCAGGAGAAACCTGCATCTTTACTTAGACTCTTTTACTCTGTGCATTAAACAAGCAAACTTTTTACTGATGGATGGTCCAAGAAAGCCAAACTGACCTCTGCCTTCAATTAACTCAGTTTGAGATCATGCCTATACCCTGCACAGCTTGTCTTCATAATCTGAGATAATAAGAGTTTAAAAGGCTCAACAAGGCAAAAATTGGTGTGTGTACACTGTGTGTAAAACATCGTACATGGCTGGGAACTGTTGTGTCATCTATGAAGAATGAGAATGATGTGCTACCTGTAGCTAGCCCAGATGGACAGGTGCACTCTCTGCTACCAAAGCACGCAGGAAAGCATCAATCTGAATGTTTTCTTTAATGATATTGGCATGGTGCCCACATCAGCTTCATATTCTCCAGTGGTTCCCTTGCTCAGGAATTTGGTTCCAGAAATTTTGTACCTGGACTTAACTTTTGCTTCTTTCTCTTCTTCATTTCTTTCCTAGATCTTTCCTTGTCCCTCTATCCTTTCAATATTTATTGAGTGGCCACTACATAGAGGCACAGGTAGGTGATGGAGAGGCAAGAACCAAAATAGTCAAGTCCCAGGCTTTAAGGAGCCCACATGGAGGGGGACTAACGTGTCAATAGGTAATTCTTCCACAGGGAAGGAAAGAATAACAAGTATTTCCTAATAAAACCAAAGCATATACTTAGGAAATATGAGGAAATCATGGAGTGCTTCAAAAAGGAGGGCACAGGGATGCCCGGGTGGCTCAGTCCATTGAGCATCTGCCTTCGGCTTGGGTCGTGGTCTCAGGGTTCTGGGATTGATTGAGTCCTGCATCGGGCCCCTTGCTCGGCCAGGAGCCTGCTTCTCCCTCCCCCTGCTTGTGTGCACTCTCCCCCCACCTCTCTCTCGGACAAATAAATAAATAAAATCTTAAAAAAAAAAAAAAAAAAGGAGGGCACATTTGAGTTGTGTCTTACAAAAGAAGTCCAAGTTTGTATTAAAGTTTAGAAAATAGAAGGTTTGGAAAAAAGTTTAGAATTTTTTTTTTAAATCACCTTGGGCTGAAGGGAAATGACTGGGTCATTGCAAAGATAACCCTGGGGATGAGTGGAACACTGCCTTGATTGGGGAGAAATGGTCACAGAGAAAGGTCTGCTTCTGGGAGAGAAAGGGTTTAGGCCCATACTCTTTCTCCAAAATTACTTTTCTACTGGTCCCTGCAATTGCACTACAATGTTTTTTTCCACATAGAGATCCTTTCAGATTGAAAAACTGAACAAAAACCCCAACAATGGAAAGCTTACTAAGCTTTCAGAAAGACAACCAACAGTCCAAAACTACAGATGATGTGAATTCCAATTCCCTCTTGGATAACATCATAATGAGCTACCATTTCTCACTACTTTATTGCCCCCAGATTTGTAGACACCTTCCCCCAAAGAGCAGCTCCTGAATTTTCTTGGTTTCTGGAAGTCTCTTTGAGAGAGACCATTCTTTGTTACTGTAATGAGGATAGTTTAGTAAAATGGCTAAAAGACAGACTGTCGGGGTTTATATCCAGACTCAGGCACTCACTAGCTATACTTGGGCATGCAGTCTCTCTGATCCTCCATTCTCCATCTATAAAATGCAGAAAATAAATGTGCTTCTCTCATGAGATTAAAATGACACAATGTATACCAACACCCACTAAGTCCTCAGGAAGTATTAGTTACCATTATTACCCAATAAGGGGAGTAACATGCCAAAGGAAGTCCTGTGGGCCCAGTGTAATTGTTTTAAGTCTTGGCCTATAGTCCTTATTTAACCTTGATCATTCACTCATTCATTCATTCATTCATTTGGCAAAAATTTTCTGAACACCTCCTAAGGATTAGGTATTACTGATAAAACCTCCTAAACAGGAAACACATATCTTGTCTTACAAGAAGTTTTAGTTTATATGTGCATATCATCAAACTAAAGAAAGTACTGGGGCTCCTGGGTGGCTCAGTGGGTTGAGCAGCTGACTCAGTTTCAGCTCAGGGCATGGTCTCAGTGTCCTGGGATCCAGCTCCGCCTTGAGCTCTGCACTCAGCAGGGAGTCTGCTTCAGGATTCTCTCTCTCCCTCTGCCCCTCCCCCTGCTTGCTCGCTCGTGGGCACTCTCTCTCTCAAAGAAATAAATAAATCTTAAAAAAAAAAAACTAAAGAAAGTAGCAATGAAAGAGGCTAAAAATCTGTTCCCTTTATTGAACAAATAAACAGATTTATGTTTTGCTAACTGAAACTCTTATTTGGTCAAATATAAAGATAGAATCTGTAGACAGGCAGAACAAGAGGGGAGAAAATCCAACAATGACTTTGGAGTCAGAAGCAAAACAATTTGCAGAAATTTAAGGTGAGGGACAATCAAATACATGATCATCATACAATATGCACTGAAGAGCTTATCTTACTGTTAGTAATGATATCCCAAGACAAATGACAAACACACTTATTGGGAAACCATCCTTACTTCCTTAGTCATGGCAGTACTTAAAAGACTGGGGAGACTAATTTGGTCTTTAAATCACCTATTACCAGCATCGGTCTGTGTGCATTTTGTAAGTGTAATCTGTAAGATATTTCACAATGAGGACATCACTGGGCATTAAAATTCTGCAGGAGGAACAAGTTAGTCAGGAATGCTGAGGGTTTCAAACATACCATGCTTCTCTCTCTTAGTTTTTCCTTTAAAAGCACACAGGTTTTAGTTTGGGGTTCTTAGCATATCACATATGCAAGCACTCCTCCACAAGGTGCCTTCTACAACCCTTATCTGTTTCTGAATTTTCTCCTCTTATTCTCATTTGTCGTAGTTTCTTGTGGGGGGAAAAAAAAGAAAAGGAGAAAAAAAAAAGAAGGAACAAAATAAGTAAAGAAGGGAAGAAGGAGAGGAAGGACGGAAATTAAGAGTAAGAAGAAAAAAGATCCCTCTCCATCATTCTGGGCATTTCCCCGTGGAGAAGCGACTGGTTTCCAGAACAAGTTAAGAATGGATATTTTGATAATTGGAGCCTTGAGCTCTATAAACTGGTGGGTGATTATACCAGCTCAATAAAATCAAGCACTTGCTGGGGCTGTGTTTTGATGTGGAGAAGGCTGAGAAAATAAAACCACCTAATGGAAAATTACAGAGGAGCAGTTCTTCCTTTGCATAAATGAGAAACTCAAACAATTTGGTTTTGAGGATGTTGCTGCACATTGTTCTAAAAAGTAGACACGGCTTTTGTTGTCTCGTTACGAGATGATAAATATTCATGCCTGTGAATTACTGCTTGCTAATGGACCAATATTTGGCACACCTGTTGTGGTTCATCTCTAAAATAGCAGCGACAGTTTAGGAGGGCAACACTGGCAGGTGCTAACAATGGCATATTATGACAAGTGCAAGGAAACAACAAATTTCAAGTTCCTGATTAAACCAAGGTCCCAGAAGTGAGCCCATCTTACCTGGCACTCATCTTCATAAATGTTTCTCATTTTTCAAACCAAAAGACTTTGAAGCCCCTAAGCTAGCTGTCAGAATGGTCATTCATATTTCTGCATCCCTGTATCTCACACACAGTCTGTGAGCATAGGGGTTATGTGAGCTCTGGAGCCAGGCTCTCTGGTTTAAAAGTCTTGTTCTACCACGACCTAGTCATTGCTTAAGTCACCTGAATCTTCTATTGTGCTTTCATAAAATGGGAGCAACAATATCATCCTTCATAGCAGGGATTCTCAACCTTAACACTACTGACATTTGGGGCCAGATCATTCTTTGCTGTGAGGGATGCTCTGTGCATTGTAGGATGTTTGGTAGCATTCTTGACCTATACCCATTAGATGCCAGTAGCACTCAATAACACCCTACCATTTTTTGACAACCGAAAATGTCTCTAACCAGACATTGCCAAATGTCCCCTAAGAACAAAATCGAACCTGGTTGATAATTGCCCTATAAAGTGGTTCCGAAGAGAGAATGCACTACATTTATAGTGCATTCATAATGTTGGGTACACAGTAAAGACTCACTGTGGATAGCTATTATCATTTGCAAGAGACTGTGCTAGACATTTCGGTGGGATATAAGTTCTAATCAAATGAGACTCCTTCCCTTAAGGAACTTACACAGTATTTAATTTTGTTCTTTGCACTTGTCACTTCCAGAAATTATCTTCTTTATTTAGGCGTTTACCTGTTAAGTCTGTCTCCCCGCCATGAGCACATAAGACTGGTGGGGATCTAAACTGTCTTTGCCACATTCCCTGCCACAATCCCACAGCTAGTGCAGAGTCTAGAACACTAGAGCACAGCAGATGCCCATGAGACATTTGTGAGAATGGATGCAACGTACTCCACTACACAGTGCCAGAGAAGAGGCCTAGGAAACTGAATATACAGACTAGAAAGACAGTTTTTATAGGGTGGTGATTTAAAGGCTCATGAAGGCCCATGAATATTGTGAACTAAGCAAACAGGCATCCCCCACCAACCAGAGATAACCACAAAACATCTTTTTAAAGGCAAACATGGAGGAATGAGGCCCAGGAGGTTGACCTGAGGAAATCTATGAATGCACTATCTTGCCCTAAAGAATTCATGACAGCTTCCCATGCTGGTTCCCAGTAAGCATGTTCTTTATTTTCTTGGAGATTTATCCTCTCTCCATTAAGATTCAAGTTTTTAATTTGCAGAATATGGAAATTGCCTAGTACTTGACCATTGTGACAGGGCCATATTTCGATTGTTTTATTAAGAAAAAATTTTAATCCCTCCATCTGAAAATCAATCACTATTCAAGACTTCTTTCTTTCTTTTTTTTTTTTTTAAGATTTTATTTATTTACTTGACAGAGAGAGACACAGTGAGAGAGGGAACACAAGCAGGGGGAGTGGGAGAAGGAGAAGCAGGTTTCCCGCTGAGCAGGGAGCCCGATGTGGGGCTCGATCCCAGGACCCCGGGATCATGACCTGAGCCGAAGGCAGATGTTTAACAACTGAGCCACCCAGGCACCCCAAAGACTTATTTCTTATAATCAACTATTTATGTAGAGTAACATAAAAACTTTCAATAATAAAAACTGAGTGCATATAGTAGGCTAGACTCATCAAAGGTGACAGAATGTAGGATAATGTTCATCTTCTCATTTCTAACTCATAAATAGCATTCCTATCCATTATTTATCTATTTTCAAATTTAATTAATAGTTCTGGTAATAATTGCATAATTTCTACGGCCATAGAAAAAGCAGTCTGCATGTAGATAATAGGGCATTTTAATATTTATGAAGTTCAAAGTTTTCTATAAATAGAGAAGTTCAGAAATTATCACCAGATCTAAAATTATATTGGAAGATAGATGAATATTTAATAACAAAGGCATGTGTTCATTGGGAACACACAAAACAGAAGTAATAAACGTGCACATTGCCACTTTGGTCAAGATACACATGCAAGGTGGCTCCCTTCTCAGGGTCACTTCTGGACATGTGGCTATCTAAAAGGAGGAATCACTTTGCTTACACCCGGAGTTATTATCATTGTTAATAATGATTTTTAAGCATAACAGAGCAAAGTTTGCATACATGGGGACTATCCTCGCCTACTGTCTCCCTGCTTTATTACTGGAATAGGTATTATTAAACCAAGGAGCCAATATAGCATCAGTTGGGCAAGTGCAGTGGATTCTGACTCTCTGGGTTCATATCCTCATTGCTTTATTCATTTGCCTTTCTGTTAGTATGAGTGTCTCCGGTGGGTATGAATCCCTTTACTTCCAGCCTACTGCCTGGGGAGCAAAGCCTCCTCCAGAAAGAGAAAGCCACTGGGCAAAGAAATGCAGGTTGGCTGCTGGACGCCAGGTAGGAGCACACTGAAGAGGGAGGGAGAGCAAGGAGACATGAGTGGGCAAGGTGGATCATGGTGGGCTGCTAGATAGCTCCAAGATGGGGGCTGGTCTCCATAAAAATCAACCGTGTAATCAGAGGGTTGGAACTTTGTGCCAGCCCAATCAATGGGGAGAAGAGCAGGACTGAAACTGGATATGAAGTTCAATTATATGACCAACAATTTAGTCAATCATGCCTCCCTAACAAAACCCCAATCAAAATTTTGACCATCTTTATTC
Source organism: Phoca vitulina (assembly GCF_004348235.1). NCBI lineage: Eukaryota > Metazoa > Chordata > Mammalia > Carnivora > Phocidae > Phoca > Phoca vitulina. The sequence continues at coordinate 183,754 of NW_022589769.1, read as the reverse complement.
AGTAGAACTTCCACACTGGTGAACAATTCAATGCGCCAGGAGGGCGACGTACCGAGACTCCATGGACACAGAACTCCTGTGCTTGGGACCCTCCCAGTCTGCCCTATCTACCCTTCATGTGGCTGTTTATTTATATTTATCTATAGTAAATAACCTATAGTAAATAATAAAAGTACAGCACTTCCCTGAGTTCTAGGAGTTATTTTTAGCAAAATACTGAACCAGAAGGGGAATGGTGGGAGGTGTCAAATTTGTAGCCAGCCTGGCAGAAATATAGGTGAACTGACATCCCAAACTTATGGCTGGTGTCAGTCTTATAAAGTGGGGTCAGTCTTATGAAGGATTTTGCCCTTAACTTGTGGGGTCTGTGCTAACTCTAGGTGGTTGCTATCAAAATGGAGTTGAATTTCAGGACACTCAGCAGGTGTCAGAGAATTGGTTTCAGAGCCAGGGGACACTGGTAACATCCCCTATGACCAGTGCAAGCCCCTTCTCTCAAAATGGGAGTGATAATGAGAGCAATCAATACATTCTGGGGTTATTCAGTAGAGATGGTTCAGATAATGCCTGTCAAACCCTTAGCCAAACCATGAACACTCAGTAAATTCACCTGTTTTGTTCCCATTTATGAGATGAGAAAACTGAGGCTCAGAGAAACAAAGTGATTTTTGTGGAATGTGGCAGAATTGTGGCAGGACACAGCTGCTGGCTCCCAGGGCAGGTCAGTATCCAACTCCCCCAGTCGGTCTCTCCTACCCACACAGCTAATTCCACACTCCCCATGGCACTTTGTAACAAAAGGCACCAGAAGTTGATACAAATTCCATTTGAATAGACACATATGATCCAACATACCTCCCCCAGAGGCAGCAGCATCCTTGGGCTTCCACATGCTTTGGTCTTAACTGCAGTGCCTGCACAAGGGCCTCAAAGAGATAAAACACTCCGCAAAAGTTTCATCAACACACCCCAAGGGGAAGGCTGGCTTGGATGATTTATTTTCTTCTACCTATAAAAGCACATCTATATGCACACACACACACACACACACACACACACAGAGCTGTACAATGCTTAAAACCCTAAACTGTACTAAAGAAAAAAGAAAGTTGCCAATTGTGGGATTCTAAAACAAACCCTAAGGAATGTGGGGTGGTTCTGCAACAAAGACATTTTCCCATAAGCAGGACTTGTTTTCTTAACCTCACCTCCTGGAGGACACATCAGAATGGCAAGGCGGGTATGGCAGCCAGCCTCTGGCAGTGGCTGATTTTAGATGCTTTGCAGGTGCTCATGCCTTGTTTTTCTGAACAGGATCAAATCCTAAGATTTTAAACCCAAACTCTCTAAGAGCACAGCCACGAGACTCTCAAGGACAAAATGATTATCTCAGATCTCCAGAAACTGAGCAGTGTACAAAACAGCTATGGGAAGGGAAGAGTCACTTGTGGATTTTGATTTTCCTTGAGCTTTGAAAGAATATAAATTTCTTGCTGGCTTAAGACAGTGGTTTGTAGCTGGATAAATTCTAGCGGAAATCTTTGCCTCTGTCCTCCAAAACAGTCATTTGAGGACCACGTTATTTTGTTCATTCGAATTCTTTCCTGTTTTTTAAACATTTCACAGGGTATTTTGTGTGTCTTAGCTTAAAAAAAAAAAGTTTCATTGAGGTAAAGCATATATACTGAAAAGCACACAACTGAACAGACTCGTTTTAACACTCATATGCAACTTAACTTTTAAAAAGAAAATCAATTTAAGGTTTTCCAGTTTCAAAGTGTTTGCTAAGGATTACATTAGTTATAAAACATTAGCATTGGAAGAAGTGCATGGGGAGATACCACAGATATTTATGGAGTGCCAAGTACACGCTAGGTGTAATGTGCATCAGTGACTAAAGCAGACAAGGTCCCTACCTTCAGGGAGCTTATAGATACTGGAGGAGAAATGATATCAAGAGGAAACAATAATATAGAAAGGCATGTAATGATTAATTGTGACAAGAGCTATAAAGAAATAAAGTGTGTGATGAGAAGGGAACAGCATGGTTGGGGGTGAATCAAATTAAAATGCAAAAACAAAGCACAGTCACTTTCTTGAGCTCACTTGTCTCTTCACTTAACTGTGAATTCAGTCCTCCCCCATCACCTAGTCCTTTGCTTTTTTGTTATGGGAACTTGCTAAAGCTGCACAAAGGGTGCTGGGCTTATAAATGTCTGAGAGGAGAGCGAGGGAGACTGACTTGGAGGCCCAGGGGTGGTGTACAATTCACAGAAACTCTCATGAACAGACTCAAATGATTTTCATCCCTCTAAACAGTTCCAAAAGTTGGAAGGATCTGTCTGACAAAATGGGCTGGGGAAGAAAAGGGCCTGCTCAGGTAAAAGGTGAGCCAGGAGCCCCTGCTGAACTAAGAGCTGGAGCTTATCTTGATGGAAATTTCAGTGTGTTAAGAAAAAATACTAACAATTAGTTGCAGGATATTTAACAAATAGCAAATTAGATACAGCCCATGCTGTAATTAAAAGTTCCTCCCTTATTCTTTGTGAGACATCTGTAAAAGGCCCCACTTACTTTGTGTTAAAACTCTAAACAGCCAGCTTTCTAAAATGAGGTATTTTTCTCTTAGGGATCTACTCACAAAAGCTGGTGTCCACATCTATTGGCCATACACACTGTGTGAGGATCACTGACTTTAGTGTTTCATTTCTTGTGGGTGTCTGAAGATCCCTGCTGGGATGAGACTCTTCTTTTGATCTTTTCCTTCATAACGCCACAACTGTAATTCATTCAAGATATGTTTGTTTAATGCAAATCCCTCCTGAGAGCTATAAGTCAAAACTGTGATGTCTCATTTACGGTTGTATCACCATTTCTTAGGACGGAATATACTGTTCTGTCTCTCTGCCTCTCTCTCTCAGTATAGGCATAGATACATAAAAGCTAAGGATACATATGTAAGTATAGGTAAAGACGTAGACATAGAGACACAGCAAGAGATAGACAGAGACACAGATTAGATACAGACATACAGATAAAAGTACGGATGTGCAGTAGATACAGATATGGACCCAGACAGAAGCATAGAAATATGTAGATAATGGTATAGACGCAGAGATATACAGATAGACAAAGATAACACAGGTGTTTGCTGAGCAAATGGATGACTCCTAACCACTATGCTCACATATTGATCTAGACCATTCCCTATCAGTGATATCCAATCATGACACCATGTATTTGTGGAATATTTGTCATTTTCTAAACCTCTCTCAGAATAGTTTACCTTATTTGGATGTCAGCAACCCTACAAGATCAGCAAACCAGACAGGCATTATAATCCCCATTTCTGAGATGAGAAGCAGAGGTTCTGTTTTGTCCACAGTCCCAGAGCCAGGGGAGGCTGGGATTGGCGATCGGGAGATCAGCCATTACATAAACGTACAGTGTTAATCTCAGGCCATGATTCTGTTTTCTTTTCCTAACATCAACTGGTTTTCTCAAGTTCTCCAGCTCTGAACAGCTCCTAATTTTACAGACATTCCACATGGCCTTTCAAACACCCTTTATAACAATGCATGCTCAGAATTATGTGCATCCTGGAATTGCCAATCAACAGCATCATTTTTAGACCCAACCATGAATTGGCTTAGGATGGGAACAGGATGAGCTCTTCAAAATTCTATTACTGCAGAGATGCCAAGTATCAATAATGTGCTTTAAAAGAAAAAAAAAAAACCTCAATTTCCAAAAATAGTTTAACAAACGGAGAAAAGAGAAGAACCTGACCTCCAAATGACCAAATAACCCTAAAGATATTATGTATTCCCCTCCTCTAGGAAAGAATTTTTTTCTCATTTTTAATAGCAAATAACTCCACAGCATTAATGATTTCCATATTTGTCTAAATTTTAAGTTCTTTTGGCAGCATGTGACACTGCATACACACAGCTTCTGAACACATTAAAGTCTTCTGTGGAGGTAAAAGCTACTGTAGTTTGATTATATTTGGGAGCAACTGCAGTGAAAGGCCATGGATCCCCAGGAGATGGGAGGCTCCATAGAATTAAGGGGCGTTGCTTTGGTAAAGAGAAACTTAGGTCATCAGAGACGGCTACAAGGACCAAGCATCCTACTGCACTAAAAAGCATGGGATTCAGTGGTGTGAATCTTGCAAAATGTCTGGTCTTTAATGTCACTGCATTTGGAAAAGTTGAAAGACACATGCATCGCTGAGCCCTGCATGCTCCACCGTAACACGTGGGAGATATCAGCTGTAAGCGAGAAGGCTGTGTTTCTCCAAAAAAGCGTTGAATCCCCTGTTCCTCCGGGTTTTCACTTTACTGTACATAGGATGTGGGCATCCAAGGTATGAATAGCCTTGGGCATTTGTGGCACATTGTCCTTGTGCACTTTCAATTTTAGTCTGTGGAAAGTAGGTTAAACCACTACATTTTGTAATAAAAGCAGCTCGCCTCCATAATATTTTATATGAGTTTTATTAATCATTATTAAATAAATCCCGAGTCCTTGGAGCAATTATAAGAGTAGCTCATGTGCAAAGTGGCCAGATCCCAATTCAGTGATTTGTTCTTCAGGGGCAGCACAGTCTGCCTTTCAACATGGGTCCACCCCTTGTATCCTAGTGTTAGATATCGCTACTACTCATTTCCATTTATTTCCCTTCCCTTTCTGGCCACAGAAGACATGAGCTCCAGGTGAGGTCATGTGATTAGCTCTGACTACCGAGCTTTACTTTCACGTCAAAGCGCTGAAAAGCTGGTGCATGATTCTCCACATTTTCTTCCCCAGTCATGATGACAAGGAAGTGGTGTGTTCCAGATCATGTAGCTCCAAGAGGGTGGAGTCTCCACAGCCTAAATCCCCACATCACTATTTGGAGCAGAGCCCTTGATAATTTGTGCTTGACATAGAAAAGCTGTATCACATGAAGCTACTCAGATTTAGGAGTCCATTTGTGACTGTGGTATAACCTAACTTATCATGACCAATTGACCCTCTGAATCAAATTCTCCAGACGATTCACGGCCCTTAAAACACCCTCAAAATACGATGAAAACCCAGCCATCTGCACTTGAGTGATCAGGTAGCAGACACATCAGAGGAGTCTCAACAGCATTTATAGAAATGATAAACATTTCTGTGTTATAGAGTATACTGCAAAATTTAAATCAAGTTTCATGGTAAAACATGAGGAATATAAAACTCACCAAAAGCCTCTTAATCACTCTGTTATGGGCAAAATATTAACAGTTAAGTTATGCCTGGCCATATGATTCTTTCTTTAGACTTAGCTTGAGGTTATAAAAAGAAACTTGAGATGAAGAAGGCTGCTTGAGGACCCCTCTGCCAATTCTGAATTCCCTTCAACCTAGGGTGGCTATGCTTCTCTCTTCCACAACAGGAATAATTCATGGTCTACGTGTTCCAGGAGCTCTAACCTAATAGTCACCCTTCAATTCACGGTCAGATTCTGCTGGAATATACTCCATTCTGTGTGAAGTTCTCAGAAGGCAGCTAAGCACAGCTCAGGAAAGAATGTGACAAAAGGATAAGGTGACCAACCATCCCAGTTTGCCTGGTCCTCACCCAGTTTTATCACTGAAAGCCCCACGCCCCTGAAAACCCCTCAATCCCAAACAAACTGGGACCATTTATTACCTTAAAAAAGAGAAGGACAGGGATCAATGACCAAGAACCCACTCTAGGATGAAATGTTAAGGAGTAGGGAATTCTCCCTTTATCATCCTCACTGCCTTTATCAGCCCTATTTGAGAGCCAAGCTGCTTCAGGAGAAGACTGAGTATTTGTAACTGACTTAGTCCAGGCTGCCATACAAAATACATAGACTAGGTGACTGGAACAACAGAAAATCTTATTTTCTCATAGTTCTGAAGGCTGGAAGTCTGAGATAAGGATGGCTAGGTTCTGGTGAGAGTCCTCTTCCCAGCTTGCAGATGGCTGCCTTCCTGCCATTTGAGGGAACACATACACATAGCAGAGAGAAGGAAAACGGTGTTCCTCTTCTTATATGGTCACCAATCCTATTGGATTAGGATCCCACCCTTATGACCTCATTTAATCTCAATTGCCTCCTAAAAGCCTTATGTCCAAATACAATCACACTGGGAATTAAGACTTTAAAATGTAATTTTGGAGGGGATACAGTTCGGTTTATAACACAAACACGGGGCCCTATGCCTCCCCAGTATACAATGAAATCCAATAATTAGAAATCCATTCAACTCATCAGAAATGTCTGATAATGTTGGAGGTAAGTTAGCAAAAGCAAAACATTCCTTATTGCTTGTATTTGTTAACACCTTAGTGAGAGGTTTGGTTTCGACAACCAGAGTAAACTGATGTAGTGCTTCTCAGACTTTACTGTGCTTGTGAATTACCTGGGTATCTTGTTCAAATACAGGTTCTGATTCACTGAATTAGGGACTATGATTTTGTATCTCTAACAACCTCCCAGGTGATGCCAAGGCTCCTAGTCCAGCAACTTAGAACGAAAGCTCTAGGGCCCTCTGTCTTTTCCAGGACCCCAGCACTGGGGTTCTTAACACTCTTTTCTCTTGCATCACCTGAACCTCTAACTCATAAATTAAATAAATAACTCAGCAAACAAGCGAATAAACAAGGACAATGGAGAAGGTAAGGGTTGGACATTTTAAAATGCCACATATTAATCTTCACACGCCATGTCTGCTGAAGCTTTGATTAGCCGCTTTTGTATTTCAAGTCACTGCTTCAATCACAATTAGACCTGGCTACACTTACATTCTTCCCACATGTACTTTGGCTTTTAGAATTGATATGCAAGGAGAACTAGTTACAGTATGAGTGGAAAGCAGAAACCCAAGAAAGAAACAATAATATTTGATATTAAAAATACATATATATCTGCAAATGATTTCAATAGAACATCTTATTCAAACCAAGTTTTTCAAATGCATGGAATCTATCCATAATTGAGAGAGAGTGTGTGTGTGTATGTAGGTATTGCACAGATAGTGGGGGGAGGAGGCAGAGGACAGCAACTCAATATAAATGTACAAGTCAAGGACAGACAGAAAACTACTAAGCAGCAAGCAGTACTTAGCTCCTGTTTGGGTACCATTTGGAGAAAAAAACTATATTTATTACTTCAACCATCCTTCAGTAGATATGGACTGAATTCCAATGAAAGAACACTTTTTTAAAAAGGAAAAAAAAAAAGGGAACAAATCTGCTTATTTTTGTTTTGTTTGGGATAGAACTAACCAAAATATCTACATTCATTTCATTTTCTCTTACCATCTGATATCAAAGGATGAGCCCATCAACCATGGGCTTCCCTCATTCTGCCCCAGTGACCAGGGGGTGGGGATGAATGTCAGAGTCCTTCCTAAATTCCCAGCTTAACTTTGGTACACTGCATGAACTCAAGGAATATCTGTGGAATGAATCCATGCATGAATTGCTTTTCTTCAGGAAAGGACTCACAAAAAAGCAAATGTTTTTTTCTGTTGTCTTCTCCCATGCCACATTGCCCTTCCCACCTTCCTCCCTTGCCCCACCAGTCCAGTGCACAGTTATACAGTTAGTGAGTCTGGCTTAGCCATGACTAGCTGTGTGATCTTAACCTCTCAAGTGTTTTAATTTGGCATCATTAAAATAAGCGTAATAATATCTCCATTATGGACTTATTGACTAGTTTACCAGATAAATATAAAATGAATCCTATAAACATAACAGATAACCAAGAAATGATCACTTCCTATTTTAAAAAAATCTGTAACATACCATTTGTTTTCCTTTTTACAATTACTTCTGTAAATTAAAAAAATTTTAAATTGAATTAATGAATTTAGATCAACGTTAGACATTTAAACCAATGTCCTAAGAAATTCTTTAAAAAATCATCTAATTAGTCCCTCCTCTTTCTATGGCTAAGAATAATGGAGTCACTCTGGAAATAGCAAGAGTGGCTTCTACTGTACATGAAATTATGAAATGGGTGATAAGTAAATAAAGGCTACTAACTGGCCAAATAATAATCAAACTTTAGTTAAATTATAAACCTATGGCTAAAAGTTGCCTTCCACTAATCACCAAAAGGCTTACAAAACTCCAATTTTCGGCACCTGGGTGACTCAGTAGGTTAACCATCAGTCTTCAGCTCAGGTCATGATCCCAGGGTCCTGGGATGGAACCCCACATCAGGCTCCCTGCTCAGTGGGGAGCCTGCTTCTCCCTCTTCCTCTGCCCCTTCCCCCTTGCTCATACTCTCTTTCTCTCTTACTCGCTCTTGCCCTATCTCAAATAAATAAAGAAAATCTTTAAAAAAAAATCATTGCATGCCCTTCAAATTAGTGTGACTTTAAAAGTGAACACAGTTCAATGTCAATGAGGATAATGTCAGAATTGCCAGATATGAGTTATAACTATAAATTGGTAGTAATGTTTTTATTGTAAGGGAGAAATTTCCTATCTCACTTTTGTTTGTTTACTTATAGCAGTATGTACTCGTGTACATGTATTGTAGTCAATGCATTATAATCTGTTAGTCTTATTTCTATTTTGATACTCAAATTGTTCCATATTTGGCCACTGAAAGTCCCCTGAAGCTCATGTCTGTATCTTTTTGACATGCCCCCATTATTCTTTGAGTATTTCCTTTCTTTTGGCGCACACACACACACACACACACACACACACAAAGTTCCAGATTCATCTTGTACTTCCACTGTTCAGATTCAGGAATCATCAGCTTTTTCTCCAATGAGTCCTGTTTCTCTTTAGTGGTGAACTGCATTGAGAAACCAAGATTTAGATGCTAGCTATACTTAATTGCTTTTGGAGTCTCATTGATTCTAGCCCTCTGAATTTTTACATCTGTTTAACTATTCAGATTAATATTCCTACATTCAAACTGATAATTTCCTATTTCAATCCAATACCACCAGGTACTATAGAGGTTTGGTTTTGTATCATTTATTTTTGGTTTTATCTTTACTATTTCCTTCCTTTTACTTAACTTTCTTCTCTTTTTCTACGTTCTTCAAGTAGAAACTTGGATTATTAATTTTAAATCACTCTAAAAATCAAAGCAATAAACATATAGCATTTATAGCTATAATTTATAGCCATACCTTCCATCTGTCCTTTAGCTGCATCCCATAAATTCTGCTATGTTGTCATTCATTGTCATTCAGCTCAAAATATAATTTCCCTTGTGCTATCCTCTTTAATCCAAAAGTCATTTAGAAGTGTACTATTTAATTTCCAAAACATTGGGTCTTTTTAAAATACATTATTATTACTGACTCCTAATTTAATCACATTCTTGTCAGAAAATACACTTGATAATACTTCAAAATTTAAAATGGATTAAGATTTGTTTTGTGCCCAAGGTATAGCCTATCTTGCAACAATATTTTATGGGCATTTGAAAAGTATGTGCATTCAGCAGTTTTGGGGTGTACTATTCTACAAATGTCATTAGGTCAAGCAGGTAGATAGTGTTGTTCATATCATCTACACACACTTGACTGATTTTTTGTCTGTTCTATCAATTTTTGCTTTATTTATTTGAGGCTCTGTTATTAGACATAAGCATTTATAGTTATGTCTTCCTGATGACCTGATATTTGTCATGCAATGTCCTTTTTATTTCTAGTAGTACTCCTTGCCTTGAAAAATACATTTTTGTTATTAATATAGCCACTCAGGCTTTTCCTGTACTTGCCATGTTTGGTATATATATATATATATATATATATATATATATATATACATATATATATATACACACATACACATATTTTCTGTCCTTTTATTTAATACTATTTAAGATTTTATAATTTGTATTTAACATGGATCTCTTGTACACAGCATATATTTGATTCTTTTTAAAATCCCATCTGACAATATAGTTCTTTTAATCTGAGTGTTTGGTCCATTTACATTTAGTGTAGTTATTGATATAGTAGGTCCTAGCTTTATCATTTGCTCTTTGTTTTCTATTTGTCCTTTATGTTGTTGCTGTTTTATTTTTGGTCCTCTATTTCTTCTTTTCAATTTTCTTTTGGGTTAACTGATATTTGTATTACCCCATTTTAGGTTCTCTACTACCTTTTGGACTATACATCTTTTATTATTTTTAGTAGTTGCTCTGGGGATTAGATATGTCTTCTTAAAACAGTATGGTCTATTTAGTATTAAAACTATACTACTTCTTGTCAAGTGTAAGGAATTTTCAACAATATATTTTTAAGATTCCCATCCTTTGTGTCTATATATTTTAGCAACCCTCAAAACAGTGGTATCACTCTTCCTTTAAACAGTTGTATGTATTTTCAAAAATAGAAATATTAGCCTCTGTAGTTGTCCATATAATTTACCAAGTCCAATTCTCTTTATTCCTTCTTTTAAACAAAATGTCACCTAAGGTCATTTCCTTTCATACTGAATATCCTTACTTTTCTTGCAGTGAAGGTTTAATGGTGATGAAATGTCTGTTTTTGCCTGAAAATGACTTTATATCACCTTCTGTGAAGGATACTTTTAATGGATTAAGAATTTGGGGTTGGAATATTTCTTTCCTACTTACTCATTTAAAGGACTCCTTCTACTGTCTTCCTGCCTTAATTGTTTCTGATGAGAAATTGACCATATTAGTATTGTTGTGCTCCCTGGAGGTAATGTATCTCTCACTCTCTTTTTTATTTTTATGTTTTGAACTGGCTTCAAATATTTTTAAAATTTTAAAAAGCTTTTTCACTATGACTATAATGTTAAAATCACATTAAACATGGTTTTCTTCTAATTTACCCTGCTTGAGGTTTCCTAAGCTTCTTGAAATTGTTAACTTTGAAATCTTTCATCAAATTTGGGTCAAATTTGGGGAAAATTTGACTATTATTTACATGTCATCTTGTCTTTCCTCTTTCTGGGACTCTAATTACCCATAGGTTATGCCACTTGATATTGTCCACAGGTCACTGGTCTTCTGTTAATAATTTAATCATTTTCTCTGTTCTCCAGATTGAATACTTTATATTAATCTATATTAATTCCATTGATCTTTTATGCTGCTGAATCCATTCTGCTTCCAAACCCTCTGGTGAAGTTTCATTTCAAATATTCTATTTTAATTCCAAGATTTTCACTTTGTATATGACTATGCATTCTTTTAAAATCCTATCCAAATTTATAATAGCTGTTTTAAAATCCTTGTCTATTAATTCCAACATCTTGGTCATATCAGGATTAACTATTTTTTCCCATGATTATGGGTTATATTTTTCTATTTCTTTTAAAATCTAATAATTTTTATTTATTAATTTTATTTATGCAGGACTCTGAATCTCTAAAAAATATGGAAAAGGCCACGATAACCATGCGAGGTAGAAAGTTATGGAGGCATTAAAACTATACTTTGGAAGAATTTGGAATAACATGACTGTAACTATATTATAAAAATATATGGATAAACGGGGCGCCTGGGTGGCTCAGTCGTTAAGTGTCTGCCTTCGGCTCAGGTCATGATCCCAGGGTCCTGGGATCGAGCCCCGCATCGGGCTCCCTGCTCAGCAGGGAGGCTGCTTCTCCCTCTCCCACTCCCCCTGCTTGTGTTCCCTTTCTAGCTATCTTTCTGTGTCAAATAAATAAATAAAATCTAAAAAAAAAAAAAGTATGGATAAAAGACAAAGAAGAAATATAACTGAGAATTTTCATTTGTCATGGGAAACTTTAAGTGTCTCTTTAAATTCTATTTTGTTGGCATTTCCCACCAATTCCACTGTAAATTTTCAATGGTTTAATAGGATATTTTGTTTTCTTTGACAAAAATATCTTGTTTTCATTCCAATCCTTCTGTGATCCTTAGGAAATAATTCATTTCCATATGCTGTCCAGATATCCCCACATCATTAGTAGACTTTTCCATTCTAGTGGCATGATCAGAACCTTTTGAATCATAAGCCCTTGGTCAGAATATTGCCTATACCACTTAACTAACCAAATGGAATTTGACTGGTTAATTTCCCTGATTCTCATTTTCATCAGGGGCAATAATATTTATTTGAGAGAAAACCAAACCTAACAAGAGTAACACACTTGTAAGTGCGAGTTCTTTTGCTACGATGAACAGTTGTGGGATTTTCAAATGCATAGTTTCTCATTCCTAACCCGATCTTCCCACTAAGGACATATGGGTCATTAGGCCTCTTTGGGGGATCTTGGCTGAGCCCATTTTGGTTTACAAGCATTTGGCTAATGATCTAATCAAAAGAGGACTGGCAGAGCATTCTTTTTTTTTTTTTTTTTGTACCTAGTTGTTTATCCAGGAAAGTTACTTTGAAATGTGCCATCTTAACTGCATATATTCTCCTGTTATTCCTGCTCTTTTCCTTTGCATAATTTCTCATTCTTTCAGAATCACAAAAAAGCAATTTTCTCACTGCCATTCTTGGGGTGAAGTTAGGGTTCTTGGCAAGAAGCAATATTCCTTCCTCCCCAACTCCCACCAGCAGCTAAGTGCCTGGAATTCAGTTCAGTAAGTTCTCTTTCATTCACCCACATTGATAATTCCTTTAAAAACAAATTAATTTCCACTCAAAGCCTTTCATCTGTTGATCTCAGCACTTCAGAAACTAATTAATCTCTACAATATGCTTGGATCAGCATTATCCCCTTTTGTTTTCAGAGGAGCAAACAAACGCCATAAAATTAAGCAGATTGTTCAAGGTCAAACAAGGAGTCGACATCTGAGCCCGATTTGAACTCAGAATCCCATATTTTCAAGGCTGGGGATGGAAATACAAGACTCTGAACACAAGTGCACTGTTGAAAGCATGTGGCACCCACAGCCATGCATGTCTGTATCTCACGATGCTCTACGTGTCGGTAATGGGGAGTGGCATTTCAGCATAGTCTTGTAAATAATTTCCAAAATGGAGTAGTTTCCCAAGATTCTTGTCGGAAACATAACAGACTACTTCTACTTTTTTTTTTTCCTCCCTTCTTTACATAAGGTGATCATCATTTGCAGTTTGCCTGGGACTGTTCCAGTTAAGCCAGTTTCCTGGCATAGTCAGTCATTAAAATGAGCCCCCTTTTGCTCTCAACACTGTTCTAGTTAAAACCATGAGTGAACTGGTCTTACCCATAAAGCATCTGGACCACTAGCATAACATGATCTGTTAGGTTAAATGTAGCCATTTCTTTTCCTCAAACGCAAAACACAGAAAAGAGGACAGAGTTATGTGCCCAAAGAAGCTATGAGCAGAGACTATGTGGGATGGTAAGAAGGTAGGAGGAGACAGAAGGAAACAAACACAGGGAGGTTGGCAGAAGCGATGAATTCTGAGAAAGGAGGGATTCCCTAAGACTGAGGAGGGGATGGAGGTTTTGGTGAGTCCCCACAGGTTTGGACACATAGAGGTGAGTGTTCAAACATTAACAAAGATCTCTTACTCTAGGTGTGGCATGCAGAATTAACAGAGATGTCCCTTTCAAATGGACTGGGCAGATTTGAATAATGAGCATCCCAGTAATGCCCATAATGTCCCACAGACTACCAGCCCTCCATATGTTCCAAGCATTCATAAGCCCCATGGATAAATGTGCCTATAATATATGGAAGGATAGCGGTGTCCATCCTCATGCTCCATAATCAACTGTGATTGAATTTCTCAAAACTCTGGTGATTGTATACTCAGAACCATTTAATTTGATTTAGAAAAATAAAATAATGTGACATTTTCTGCATCTATATATGGTAGGATAAAATTCATACCAACTCCATCAGGCAAAAAGCAAACTGTGATCAGCTGCAAACGATATCCATCGTTAAAACTCCCAAACATAAATTTCAAAGGAAGTATAGGAGCGATAGAGTGCTCAATCTACTCTTGTCCCTGCTTGCTTGTGTCCCAGTCTATGGACCAATATCCCTTAAAGACAAAAGACAGGAGTTGCACACCTGATTTAGTGAGCATCTTGAAACAAGCAATTATGAAAGACTTGGGCCCATTGTTCTCCCACGGCACAAGAGGGTGGGTCAAATGGTTCATCCCTCATCCGGTATTTCATCTGATAAAAATACACCTGTGATGTGTAACTTCAGTTGTGCATATGTTTACTAAACTGTAAACAATTAATTTATTATCCAATTTTCTTGTCAATTTGAGAGATGTTTTTTAATCTCTGCAAAGGAAGGAGGGACTTTAACATACCATCTAGTTCTCAAGGTCCCAATCTGCAGTGCCCCCAAGTACTTATGGAATGCCATCTACTCAGAGTCACTGTCTGCATCCCATTAGGGGGTCTAGGAGTCCCCAGGGTAAGGCTCTATGGTGCTGGGAGTAGAGCAAAGGGGATATTACCATATCCCATCAGGACCATATATTTTCGTCTTTCAGACAGCACAGAATTATGATGACATTTAGCTTTAACTTTATATCTTGTATTTACACTAATGGAAACAGTAGTTATTGCTCCAGAGGTTCAAATGAATAATCTGAAGTTTGTTACCTCTAAGTTTCTTAGTAAAGCCACATTACTATTATTAAACTATAGGATTTGATGCACTGAGGGTACTCTAGGGTATGGAAAAGAAACAATTATCTGGAAATATTGTGTAACTACCCTTCTTACAGCACATGCCCCTTTTGAAATTCAGTAAAACAAAATAAAACGTGGTGTCTTAGAGCACTTGCAAAACATCTTAAATACTTACAGCTAACCAGTAAAAGGCTGCCTTTGCCCACAAATTTAGAAAATAGTCTTCACAAAGGCAACAATTTAGAGGACACTCATTTTAGCTTCCCACTCAAGACACAGGACAGAGTCACTCTGGGCATAATTTTCCTTGGCAATGGTATGAAATATTGAAGAAAAAATACCTCCTACGGCTTCCTCTTTTTATAAACCAGGAACTTGAGCTCCTTTTCCACTTGGAAAAATCCTACCTATTCTTCAAAAGTTTTACAGCCTGTGAGCAACCTCCCATGACTTCCCCTGAAAGAATTATTCACTCTCTCCTCTGCACGGTCACACATTTGTACATGCATGTATTAGAACGCACTGTAATGAGTGCAATATATATGTTTGCTTTCCCTCACTTCAGTGAGCGAGCTTCAAGGATGGGATGGGTATATTCTCTTTCATGTTCTCCTTCCCTTCCTGCCCATCCATCCAGTCCATAAATAAGTTCTACCAACTTAACCCAAAATAAACCTGCCCACGAGCCTTTCTGCTATGGTTATCATCTTCCATCATGGCATTATAACCTTTCTTTGGGGTGATGATTTCTTTTCTTCTACTTTTGCCCTCCTACAATCCATTCATTCATAGCAGACACAGTGATCTTTAAAAAAAAAATGTAAATCAAATCATGATACTCCCCTGCTTAAAATGTATGTATCTTTCCATGGAATGCAAAATAAAATGGAAACTTCTTGCAGGCTTGCACATCCAACTGCAGGGGTTCTCAACTGAGGGGGCATTTGGCAATGTCCGAAAACATTTTTAGTTGTCACAACTGGAGGAGTGGAGTCCTGGCATCTAGTGGGTAGAGGCCAGGGATACTGCTAAACACCCTACAGTGCACATGACAACACACAATGGAGAATGGCCCAGTCTCAAATGTCAGTATCGCCAAGGTGGAGACACCTGCTCTGTGAGCTCTACCCTCACTCACCTCTCCAACTTCATCTCACGCTGCTCTCCCTATCATCCCCAAAAAGCCAACCTTTCTTGGTTCCTGTGCCACTCCAAGTTTGTTTCCACCCTAGGGCTTCTGCATTAATTGTTCCTTGGGGTTGAAATGCTTCCCCACCCACATACTTATATGTGTTCCCCCTTTATTGTAGAACTGCAGCTTAAAGGTTATGTCTTTGTAAATTCACCTTTCCCTAAGTTTAAGGACCCACCTAGCCACCTACCGTCACAGCAACTAATTTTAAAGCACAGTTTATTTTAATTTCATTTAAATCCTAATTTCAATCACAACTACCTGCTTCTTACATGCTTATTTGCTTGTTCTGATCACCCACTAAATTATGAGTCCCATGAGCTCAGAGACCTCTTTGCTTTGTTTTCTATTTTATTCCCAGAAACTAACACAGGGCCTGGTATATTTGAGCCACTCGATACATTTTTAAAAAATTAACAGATGTATTAATAAATAATTTTTTTAAAGATTTTGTTTATTCATTTGACAGAGAGACACAACGAGAGAGGAAACACAAGCAGGGGGAGTGGGAGAGGGAGAAGCAGGCTCCCCGCTGAGCAGGGAGCCCGACGTGGGGCTCGATCCCAGGACCTTGGGATCACGACCTGAGCCAAAGGCAGATGCTTAACGACTGAGCCACCCAGACGCCCCTTAATAAATAATTTGTTCAAAATAAAATACTAGGTCAGTGCACTGTCCCTCGGGTCAGTATTATTACAACTTCACTCAAGTTCAGAACTGGGGTGGGGGCAGATTTTGATTCTCCACCTCTGAGCCAGAAAATCAGAATGGCAGCTCTACGAGCCAAATGGAAAGATCTGGGTATATGGATGTATGAACACATCTAATGCATGTGCATAAACAGGAACACTAATGTATACATGCATAAAGTGCCAATGATTACTGCAAACCTTCTAATTAATGGATTAGTATCAACTTAGAAATCAACAGAGTAGATAGTGCTCTCAGCCGGGGCTTCTCCCATGCACCCCTTATTTCACAGCCATGAGGAGATGGAGCCTCTGACCTAAAGCCCACCATACTTTTCCTGACCTTCCAGACGGGTTAAAAGTCATCCAGTGACAAGTTTCACCAGCACTGCTGCATTTCTGCCAGAAATGCTGAGATGGTGACCCAGATGGCAATACATGTAAAATGCCTGCAGAGGGGCAATCCCAGGATCCCAGAGCTTGGGAAGGCAGCATCAATTTTTATTACAAGCCTTCCAATCCACAGCCTGATTTCTCCTGGGTACAGCTTCATGCCGTAGAGTCCCGGAGCTTTCTGGCCCAGGTTCATTTGTTTGGCAGCTGTAACCTGAGCTGAATTTTTTAGCAGGATGGCCGTCATTGATTAGCACAGAGAAAAACCTATCTCATGTTTACTTTTGTCATTCAATTTTAGATGCTTGTTAATACACCACCCTCAAACCATAGCCTAGAGAGAGGAATCCAAGATGAAAACATCCCAGGTTCTTAGAAACGTAATTGGACTAAGTGGGCCTTCATTTTAAAGTTACAGGAACCAAGCCACAGAGGGAATGGAAGTGAAGAAATCTAATATTTCAAAAGCCAGGTACCTACTTTCATGATGATGTACTTAATGATCTCATTTTCTTGAGCACTATCAAGGAAAAAAAAATAAGATGTGGTTTAATGATTGAAATGTGTTTTACACAAAGAGCAAAGGCTATGCGGTGACAACCCGTGGTGCTCAGTCCAACGTGACAACACAAACACCATCTCCACAGTCACACGTACATTTGTCTGTGTCCTTTCATTATTGCCTCCTTTTCCCTGCCTGTGCTCATAGGAACAGAAAGGAATGAAGCCGGTCCTTCATCTAAGTCAACTGCAGTTGACTTAGAGAATTCCTGAGAATTCCCCTTCGTAATCTCAAAGTACTAATGAGCAACCCACAATGGTTAAAACTCTTCTGGTTGCAACTGGCAAAAAATGCAAAGCCAAGCTGGCTTAAGAGAAAAAAAAAATACAAGAGGAAATTCTGCTAGTTCAGGTAGCTGAATCAAGCTCAAGACGTAGAGGAATTCAGGTTTAGCTGGATCCAAGGACTTTTTAAATGATGTCACTGGGTCCTGGTTTTTCTCTGTCTTGTGCTTCTGCTCTCCCCCATGCTCACCTTGAATGTGAGTTTCATACTTAGGTTCCACATGGTGCCATTGTGGTTGCAAGCAGCTTCAGACCTATATCCTGCCAAGTTCAAGTAAATTTTAAAAATCCCACAGACTTCACCTCACTGGTTCTGATGGGCACACACGCTCAGCTTCCAACATCATGATGACTGGAGTATATGCTGCTTTGACTGGCTAGGTGTAAATCACACATTTCCTCCCTTGAGTCTGAGATGCAGGAGCTCTACCAGAAGTCACAAGGACTGACAGTGGTGGAAGAGATTTCTGCAAGAAACCTGGGAGCTCTTACAGAAGTGGGGGTGGGGGGGAGTAATTCTGGCTGCAGAACTGACAGATGCCCACATTCTGCATACATACTTTGGGGTGTGGGGACAGAATTCCAAGTGCAGCAAGGTTAATAATACAACGATCAGGCAGCCTAAACCAGCTGTGTGATATCTGATATTTTCTTTGTTTCACATAACCTTGAGCTGCTGGCTGTTTTTGAGCCTGTAAGCAGATTTATCATCCCAAATATCTTGAGTTTAAGTTGACGCTAATGGCTTTATGTTTGAGACCTCTCTCTTTAAGAGATTTTTCTTAATTGAGTCCTATTACATCTAGGATGGGTCTTCCCCTACAAGCAAGACTTGCATCTACCAATCCAAGGTGTGTAAAGAGAAGTCAAGTTGCATGGTGACAGCAAAATTTCCATGAGGACAACAGGCACATGGTACTGTAAGTGGTTTCCACACTAGCGTCAGGAATGCACACCTCTTAACTTCTTTTACCCCACTGAAAATTAGGGATATGGATCATTATGGGAGGTAACATGATAAGGGCTGTAGCCAAAAGCCAGTGGGTGAACTTACAAGAACTCTTTATTCTCAAGACCAAGTGTTCATCCTTCAGGGTCACTACCTGTAGGAAGCTTGGGCTTTAGGCGCTTATCAACAACTTTACCAAGCCTTCAATCACTTCCTTTTGCAGTTCAAATAATAGCTGAGCTCCTCTCCAAAACCTAACTATGTGCCCCATTATAGGGTCCCTGTGTACTTCTTGAGCCCCATCTTTGGGCTATTTTCCACTACCCTAGCCCCTCTCTCTATACCCTTCAACCACACATATTCCTTATTTTGCAGTTCCTCAAACAATCCAAACCCTTTCCAGCTCTCTGCTTTTCTCACCATCAATAGGCCCTTCCTCCCCTATATTTGGCCCCTCTGTCTTCTCATCAATAGCTCTTTGGTTTTCTATTCAAATAACTCCACAGAAATGCTTTGTGGTCTTCCCTGCCTAAACTATGCCATGTCTTAAATATTTATTCAACAAATAGTTCCTAAGTACCTACTATACATCAGACATTATCATAGGAACTAGAGATACCAAAAGAACTTCTTGGTCCTTTGTGAAGTCTTAGTTTCTTTCCTATATACATTTCATATCTTCTGCTGGCTTTAGTTATTTGTCCATTTGTTTGATGTTGCTTTTCTATCCTTGCCACTGGAACTCAAGCTCCATAAGTGCAGGAATAGTGGTGTATCTCCACTTTAGACACTGAGCAGATGCTCAGGAATCTTTAGTTGAATGAATGAAGATAGACTGGGGGTTTACTCATGCTAACATACAACAAGAAGTGGATAAGAGCTGACAGTAGGAATAATACCTGTGGTTAAGGAAAGGTCCACACAAGAGTATAGGAATTACCCCCATGGGGACTGGTTTGCCTGGTCAAAATGTGCTGCTCAAATTGAGCTGCAATACATTTGACCTATGATCATATGGTTATGAGGACACACCAGCCAGATAGTTTAGAAATGTTCCAAAATGGAATCCCCATGGAGAATGGAGGGAGGCTGTCCTGTACAAAGACCTCATGAGCACACTCTTCTCAAAACTAGCATTTCTGCCATCTGGCACAAGAATTTGATATTTTATAGCAAGGGGATCTTTTGTTCAGCCTATGGCTGATAATGTTTAAACACCTGCAATGCGTCACTGTGCTAAGCACTTCACATGCATTCACTTGGTGAGTTCTCACAACAGTGTTATGAGGTAGTTTTGTTATTAACCCCCCATCTTAAAGATTGGGAAACTGAGGCAAAAAGAGGTTTAGTAATGTAATGAGCTCAGCTGGTAAGTGGCAGAATCAGGATTTGAACCCAGACCATGTTCTTCACCACTACTCAATACTGTCTGTTCTAATCTCCATTAAATAAACATAGAAACCAGAGCTCAACAAGCTTTACGAGCTTGGTCCTGTCCACACCATTAGCATCTTCACATGTGAATACCCATGATGAGATTGAACATTATCAATCATGAACACTTTAGAGTAAATGTGAGTTTGAAGACATTTGGAAGGGCAGGCTTTTATGAGGAGGGGGGAGAATTTATCGATAGAACACAGGAAAGAGGGTAAGACAAACTTGGATATGGCTATAACTTCCACAGAAATGGTGCTGTCCCTGGTGTGAGTTTATTAAGAGGCTGCCCGCAGGCTAGCTCTAAGGGAAGGGTACTCTTCAGTTAGAAAGCAAGCATCCCAGGACACGGGCTGAGCAAAAACTTCATGGTGTTAGGTAGGAACTGTAGGCTATATCAGATTGTAAAAAATGGCTAAGCTTGCTGCCGTGGTCTTTAATTAAAACGCCACGTCCAAACACTATGAGACAGAAGCACTTATAAACTTGTTCACACGTTTACAAAGAGGCCTGGAGGATTAAATTCTTCATTTGTTCCTTCAAAGGAAGAATTCTGTGATTGCATAAGTAGATGAATTAAATGACCTCTAAAGTCCTTCTTACCCTGGAGATTCTACAATAAGGCAAAGGAGTCATTGTGTGAGCTCCCATTTCTTCTTCAGCATACACTCTTGAGAAGGCCCATACAACTCATGTAAAATATAATGGAAACGTGTTCAAGCCTTCAGAGGGAAATATATATGGGAAGAAAAATGGATGGGAGAATTAAAGAAGCAATGACATTGTTTGCTGCTACCCTGGCAAGACCTAGCTGAATCGAGAGGGGGAGGGGGCAGGAGGAATGCAATTTTACTGCAATATTTGTATATTATTTCTATCTTCCTCCACAAATAAGATGATGATTGGATTCAAATCACATTTCAAACAGAATTCACTGCTGAAATGTCAAAAATGAGGTAGCACTCAACTCTTGCAAAACCTTGAAATCTGTTCCATAAAAGGCAATTTCAGCATAAAGCATGGTTAACCTTGAATAGTTAGATTAATGATCCAGCATCTTTCAACTGAGCGCCAATGAATAAACAAAACTTTACAAGCAAATTTAGCAACATCTTAGAAGAAGAAAAGCAAAACCAATCAAGAGAGATGAATGGTGATAAAATGGAAACATTTGGGGGCAGAAAGAGTGATCACAGCAGTCAATGTACTGCAGAGAATGAGAAATTGTCTCTTCCCTGAAAATCCCCACACTGTGGAGGATCCATTCTGCTCAGAAACAACAATAACAAATAAGCAAACAAATAGATCCCCCTACCTTCATACTCATTTCTTGTACTTTGACAATTGGTGTAAAATCTGTGGTCATAACCACTAAACTTCTCTGCCTGTTGTGCTGTTCTTCTAGAAGGAGTGTGGTATATTCAGTGCATTGATCTTGTTCCTACCAAGCAACGGAAGCAAGACGGGAAAGAAAACTGTATCCAGATGGCCTCAGGACAGAAAGAAAAGACATATATCACGTGCCTGTGTCCCCCAGACCACATGGCATCCTGCACAGGGTATCTGACAAAGGAGGAGGAGAGGCAAATGAGGCCAAGTTTAAGAGATTCAGCTTTCACTTAACCATGGCCATAACCTCGTTCAAGTTTGACATCTACTTTATCCAGACTGTATTAAAATTCTTACTTTAAAAATAATAAAAATCAGATCTTCTTGAAATATTAACCAAAATTACAGGGAATGAAACCCACACTGTATGCTTCTTTTGGAGAAAGTGTAAGAATCAGCCAGCACGTGTCAGCAAGTCACGGGGCAGCCGTAACACACTTCTTGGGCACCAGATGTCGAACGCTTCTGCTCACTCTTGGGAATCTGCTGCTTCTGCAGCTGAGCCCAAGCTGGTTGCTGCTCAAATACTAGCCTCTCAGAGTCTGGACTTTTCCGAGTCTATCGTGCCCCTTCTCCTGTTTTGGGTAATAACTTACACTTATCAATGTTCTTGGGAATGTGAGCTGTTTTTACCCCCTCTCATGAATCTACGTTTCTCCCCATTACACAGATAAGACAGCTAAGGCCTAAAGAGCTGGAGCAACTGGCTCAAGGTCACACCATGCATAAGGGGGAGGACCAAGATCGAGTGACACCAAATCTTCTGTTTATTTTACTATCCTTCGATGTGGCTCCTTTCCCACTCTGCAGGAAGAAGAAAGTGCAAAGACAGCCTATGCATCTTCCTCTCTTTCTTCCCCAACATTAAATAGGTATTTACTATATTGCAGGCACTGTGCTATGCTTTAGGACAGGGGCTGGTAAACCATGGCTCTCAGACCAGCAGTGTGCTGCCTGTTTTTGTACAGCCCACAGGCTAAGAATGCTTCTGCAATTTTAAATGGCTGGAGAAAAAAATCAAAAGAAGGATAATATCTTATGATATGAAAATTATATGAAGTTCAAATTTCAGCAGCCATAAATAAAGTTTTATTGGAACGCAGGCATGCTCATCCATTTGCATATCGCCTATGGCTGCTTTTACGCTGCTAAGGTGGAAAGGAGTAGACCAGAGACCTTATGTCCCACAAGCCTAAAATATTTACTATCTGGTCCATAACAGAAAAAGTTTACAGAATCCTGCCCTAAGAGATAGCAACAGACAGGTAGACATGGTTTGCCCTCATGAATTTCCAGTGCAGCAGGACAGAGAGCTAATGAAACTGGGTCTTGTAAGTCGCCAGACTAGGGGCTGACCAGGTGAATGCTTAACCCAGTGATAGGATCCTTCTGCCAGAATATGTAGGCACACAATGCAGGCCCATTCCCAGTTGTGACAGATGTGGCAGATGAGGTCATAAGGACCTAACTCCCAGCCCGGCAGAGAGGACTCCAAAGCGCCAAGGGCATGACAGAGGCAAACTGATCTGCCCCATCAGCAGATAGGAACAATCTTGAACTGGACAACCCGAGAAAGTGTTTGACATCCAGTAGGTAGAATCCAGATGCTAGAACAGAGTTCAAAAGTGACTTTCCAAATCTGACTCTCCTTCTGCATCATCCCTCCTGGCTAAAAAGTTCAGTGTATTCACTCAAACTACTGAGCTGCAACTCAGTCAGCTTTGACTTCTCTTCCTGCTTTCCCAAAAGGTCACACAGCACCTCAGTCCTAAAATGTCTCTAGAATCTATTCCCTATCTATCTCAGATCAGCCCTGCTGTCTCCCATCTGATTTCTTCCGTTAACTTCCCTGATGCCCCCACCCCAACCCTGCAGGTATTGCCTCTCTGATATGTCCTCTGAAGCACTTCCTCAATCGTCACTGTACACTGTACATCTCCCAGCAAGCTTACAGCAAGATGCTTGCAATGACAAGCAATCACTGAAATACACATAAAAATGTGATAGCCTTTTGTTTCCTCATCAAACCGATAAAAGTTAGAAAGATCAATACCATCCAGTGTTGGCAAGGGTGTGTGAGAAGAGGCTCTTTCGGATGCTGCAGGTGGGTGTCCAACTTGGGGAGTCAGTTGTAACAGGCAATTTGGCAAGACTTGTTGAAATGTATTATGTGTTTTCCTTCAGCCCAGCATCCCTCTTCTTAGTATCTATTTTAGGGAAACACTGCATATACCCTCAAAGAGAGTTGTTCAAGGACACTCACTAATGCTTGTCAGAGGGAAAAAAGGAAAAAGAAACAGGCTAAGCAAGTACTCTATTCCACACTCAGATTCAGTTGAATGGTCCGTGACTTCAACCACCATTTATTTCCCCCTAGAACTTGAACTCATGTGCCCTTCTGTGCTTCCATCTCTAGACCATCCAGCTATCCATTTGCTTAGGGTCTAGAATAAGATACTGAGCTATTCTTTATTAGAATAGACAATGGCTCACAGCACAGACCCATGTCATTCTAAGTGCAGGGTCAAAAGTCTCTGCTGTGCCAAGGGCCACCAGCACAGTGGTTTCCTCCTCTTCCCAAGGACAAAGAAAGTCCACAATTTGACTGTTCTGCTCACTCTTCGATTCCCAGGGCTTGGAGCACAGAAGACATCCAATAAAAGTCTCCTCACTGAACAAACTTCTCCCATTCTCCATATGGCTATTTAAAGTACTGTCTACTTTCCTCACATCTTTGATCTCCCCCACCTCTCAGATACCTCCTGCTTCAGAAGAGAAAATAAATGCCAACAGAGGGAAACCCTCTCCCAATCTCCTCTGATGACCTTTCAATCAGATAGATACTATAGCCAAACCTCAGCTGCATCTCCTACAGGAGCCAAAACCTCAAAATTTCTATAATGAGCTCAGCTATCTTTCCCCTCAAACCAATTCTTGATTTTCTGCAAAAGTGACTCCCATGCACTCAAATACCCAATTTAGAAATCTAGGCATGAGCCTCCTTCTTCCTCATTCCTAACACACAATCACCAACTCTTCCCACCTACCGTGTTCAAGGCTCTCATATATATCTAATTATTTCCTCCTCTGTTGTTCCTTCCCCTTTCCAGGGCCAATCTTCTCCCAGTAAGATCAATGCTACAGATTCCAACCTCATCCCCTTATCTCCATTTTTACATGCCCCCTCTCCATCCCTGAATCCCTTAGTGCACACTAGGAAGCATAATTCTCCTAAAGAACCATTCAAGAGTTTTTATAAATGTGATCATTACAGATTGGGATAATGGCAATGAGGGAAATAAAGAAAGTGTTCCAATCACACACCATGTGGGGGCCATCTACTTTTATCAGGGAGAGCAATGGCAGTTTCTCAGAGGGGATAACATTTGTGTTGAGCTCTGAAAGATGAGAAGTCAGCCGAGCAATGAAAGAGCATTCTAGGACTATGGAACAGCCATTGCAAAGGCCCTGAGGCAGTGAATACCTTAGTTAGAAATGGGAAGGTGTGTACACACTCCTGTACCACCAGATGGCCCAACTGGGAGGCAGCTGTGTGAAGCCTGATACCCTTGCAATGACAAGTTGGGACACCAAGACCAAAGTGACAAACTGCAATCCCAACCTTTCTCAGCAAACCTTGATGGGAGCCACTTTATTATTTTATTTTTTAAAGATTTTTCTATTTATTCATTTGAGAGAGAGAGATTGAGAGAGAGAGAGAGCAAGAGCACAAGCAGGAGGGAGGGTCAGAGGGAGAGGGAGAAGCAGACTCCCACCAAGCAGGGTGCCGAATGCGGGGGCTCCATCCCAGGACCCTGGGATCATGATCTGAGCCAAAGGCAGACTCAACCTACTGAGCCACCAAAGTGCCCCAACTGGAGCCACTAAACATGCCAACCAGCACATACAGAAAGATGCCTAGGGAGTTGTCAAGAAGGAATGTGGCACCAGCTTGCTGGGTCTGGGTAGCCCTCTCACCAATGGGCCCCACGCTCCCTCAGAGGTGAATGGACAAGGACAGAGGGGCAAGTGGTGGCAGCTGTGCTTGAGCTAGGGGCAGTGGAGCTCAAAGGCTCAGGGAGCTATGCAATGACAAACATCTGCTACTGGCAGCCACCATCCCAAACAATGGAGGCTCTGGTGGCAGAGGCTCCAGCCAAACTGTTATCAATGATCCATCACCTTAGACTGGAGAAGGGTGGAGACCTCTCTCAACACCAAGGGTCTACTAGGAATGAGGAAGAGACAGAGGACACAGAAAAGGACTCTCTGATGGCCTTCTTCAGTTTAAAAAACAATTAAGCCCTGGGATTAGTGACAATACATAGGGCACATCTTAGGGCATGAAATATCTTTAGAAAGTGCCCCTCTGAGCTAGACAGGAGTTTTCCAGCTCAACTGGATGCAGAGAGGCCAAAGCTTCCATGTGCTGAGAATCCACGCCTGGGATGCTTCGTTCTATTGTGTGTGGCCTACCACTCCATTACCGCCTCTATATAAAATTACATTCCTGATTAAAATTTTAGTGCCAAACATTTTATATGATTACAGACAGAAAGTCAAAATTTGCATTTAAATAGACATATTAAAAACACTCTGCAGAGGAGAGAAGGACAGCAAAGCAATCTTGAGGAGTCTTTTAAGAGAGGGTGAGGCACCCTGGTGAGGATTTTTCATTTCTGTCAACACAGACCCTGACCCTTCCGAAACTCCACCAGAGTGCATGGTGCACTAGATTCTGCTCAGACGTGACTACTCAATTCTCCATAGCGAACACTTGACAGAGCCCACAGCACCATCAGTTATTCCTTCCTTCCTTCCTTCATTCAACAGATGTGTATTGCCTACTCTACTGGGTTGAATAGCGTCCTCCCAAAATTCATGTCCCCCAAGATGTGACCTTATTTGGAAATAGTGTCTTTAGAGATGTAATCAAGGAAAGATGAGGTCATTGTGGATTAGGGTGGGATCCAGTAACTTACATCCTCATAAGATGCCAGAGGATACACAGACACAAGGGGAGAAGGCCATGTGAAGATGGGGGCAGAGACTGAAATGAAGCATTTACAAGTCAAGGAATGCCAAAGATTCCTAACAACCAAGAGAATCTAGAACAGGCAAGGAAAGATTTTTCCCAGAGCCCTTGTAGGGAGCATGGGCCTGCCAACACTTTGATTTCACACTGAGAGCCTCGTGAACTGTGAGAAAATAAAGTTCTGTTTTTCTAAGCCACCAAGTTTATAACAGTTCTTGCTGCAGCTCTAGGAACCATGCAGTGGTCATGAAATTACTATACTAAACCCTATCCAAAGACTGGTGCCCTTATAAGAAGAGGGAAATTTGGACACAGGAAAGACAATACACAGAGGGAGGACAAGGTGAAGAGACACAAGGAGAATGCCATGTGACAACCAAGGCAGAGATTGCAGTGACGTGTCTACAAGCCAAGGAACATCACAGATTTCTGGCAAACCCCCAAAGTTAGAAGAGGCAAGGGAAGATCCTCCCCTAGAGCCTTCAAAGGAATGGCCCTGCCAACACCTTGATTTCAGACTTTTAGCCTCTGGAAGTGTGAGAGACTACATTTCTGTTGTCACACCTGCCTATGAAGAGCCAGGCTGGTGCTATGGACACAGCGATGAGTATAAATGACAAAGCCACTGATCTCATGGAAATCAGAGTCTAGGAAGAGAGAGAAACCACTCAGAATCACAGAAATCAATGTAAAATTGCAACCAGTATAATTGCTCTAAGAGAGATCACCATAAAAGGAAAACTCATATGGAAGGGGTTTGGTTTGCTCAGAGAAGTCATGGAATGGATCCTTATGGATGTGGGATAAATGAGGTCAAATAGGGAGATGGAGTCATACTAAATGCATAGGAGGTGGAAGCTGGGGCAGGGAGGAGGTAGGATAGATAATCCTCAGCACAGGCCTACCTGCTGGTCCCCAAAACCACAGGAAGGCATCTGTATGGTAATATCCTCTTGGACCCTGGCCAGTAAGGGGCCATGTTCTCACTTTTATTTGGGGGACAGGAGGGAGAAAAGGTAGGGAGCATTCTGTCCATAATGGATACCCTTTGTGTTGAGATCCTGGGAACCTCTGGGTACTATTCTGGCTCTGCCATAAACCAGAGTGGAGTGACTTTGGGTTAATCAGTGGTCCTGTAAGGCAGGCCTCAGGTTTCCCATCTGGATGAGGAGGAGGCTGGGCTGGCCGGCTTCGAAGGGGCTGTCCAGCAATGGTGTGACTGCATCTCACAAGTTCATCCTCCTGTGAAGTATAGGGTCACACCATCGCTGGATGGGCAGAGAATACACAGTAGTCTTTCCTGGAGCATTTTCAAATGAGCCAAAACCACACAGGCTCTGGCATCTTCTCCCTGCCCAGAAGTGATCATCTGCCGCAAGATGTCCAAGAAATGCCACACATTCTCTTTTGTTGGCTTTCCTTTAGGGGACATGAAATACTCAAGAGCTGTACCCAAAGCTTATGAACAGGTTTGTTTCCTTCATGGAATCATCTTCTTTGGCTTTATTAGTTAAAGGAGAAGTTAACATGGGGAAAAGGTGGGTTCTTCCATAGTGGCAAAACAATGGCCAATAAAAACTTTCAGAGATTGACATAGAGAATTCCCTGTGAAGGGGAATTGTGAAGTTCACAGAAAATACCCCATTTCCTTTGGTGTTTTGGCTACAGAACCTCAACATTTTGCACCACAAAACACTTCCTCCCCAAAAGAAATTATTTCTGATATTGCTTCTATACACTCTCCTCAAACCTGCCAAAGTCTCAAGTAAGGAATGTAAAAAAGGAGCAAATAGGAACTCAATACAGCAATAGCTCAGAGTCTTTGTTCTGCAGGCTGTTTTCACACTTCTTCAGGCAAATGGATTTTTAAAACTGCCAGTTGCTAACAGGAATCCCACCTCTTCAGACTGATAAGATAAATCTTGACAGCCTAAGAAATCTTTATTTCACTCAGAAGTTATTTGTTCCCATCTCATGCTTGCAGATTAAGAATAAAAATTGATTTGACTTCAAAGGGAGGCATTTTATAATTCCAATTGTCCTCACCCCACTCCACCCATGTACGATTACTCAACACCAACCAGTGGCAGTAACAATTGCTTGTTTCCTGGCTCTGGGTGGGAAAAGTTACTTTCGTACAAGGACACTTGGCCAGGACGCAAACTATCTGGGAAAAGACATTTTCAGCTGGAGTGATGTCTCTACGTGTTCTTATCCAAATTAAAGAGCATCTCATCTTCTGTTCTAAGCTTCAATTATGAAGCTATCATAGACCCGAAAAGAAAATACACACACACACACACACGGTCAAAATTGGATTCCTTTCTTTTCATAATATCAGTGTGAGAAGAATTTGTTACTCACTTCACTGCCATGAGAAAATAAAAAGAGATGGCTAAAACAGGTATTACAGAACATGGGCCATTTAAAGTACCAACCTTCTATCAACTCCTAAAGGAATTCCTTCCAGCCACTTCAACTGCTGATCATGAAATGGTCCCAAATTGTGTGCTATTAGACACTGATTCCAAGGCAAAAGTTTGCTCCCTGATTATATCATCTGGTGAATAATTACAAGACTGCCCAAGGCCCATCCATTCTTAAAATACCTGCTAATTTAAGTAGGCTTGTGATTAAATGATCTCAGGGTGAATGTGTGTCCAGAGAGAGTGAATCAAACCAATACTCACTGCTGAAAAACCTGATAAAGCACTTCACCTTCTTTGATAGAGCAGCTAATCTGTTTGTTATTGCTCTAAGTGACCAACTGACCCACTGACAAATTGAGTATTAAGTACTTCCTATGTGCCTAGCACTGTGGTGGATACAAATTCAAAGATGAATGTCAAAGGTAAATTAAAAGATGACTGTCATGGTCCTGATAGTTGTATTCGGACAGTCAACAGATCTTGAATGACTACTATCTATAAGACCATATGACATGAAAATGATGTATACAACAGTGTTTGGCCTCAGTGAGAATAGAAGTGTAACCAAAAATGTTGTATATTGATAAAAAAGACATGCAAACCGCCTCTCACCCAACAGTCCATTCATTTAACCACCCAACTAGTTATCCGTGCTTCTACTCACTCTTTCTCCAAATCATCCTTCCACCCAACTACTTTCCATGAAACCATCCTTTCACCCAGCAATCCTACCAACTGGTATTCAAGCATCTATTTTGTACCAGACATTCTCCTAAGCAATGGGGATACAAACATGATTACAAGCATAAAATCTCTTTCCTCAATGATCTCATAGTCTGTAAGATTGATAAAAGATAACTAGTAAGGATAAGTGTTATCAGATAGGCAAAAAAACCCCAATCTTTTGAACCTAGAAAATACATTTTGGAAATGCTCTGGGTAAACAGGCACTTTCATATATTGCAAGAGGAATGTAATCCTTATGGAGGGAAATTTGGCAATATCTAACACAACTATGCATGCATTTACCTCATCATCCATCAGTCTCAGTTCTAGAGATTCATTTTGAAGAGACCCCTCCAACAGGAGGCAAGACAGACAGACAAGATGATTCATGGCAGCAGTGTTTGTAATTACAAAATATTTGGAAATCACCTACATGGGCACATAGGAGATTGGTTCAATAACATATGATCATTTGAATAATGTAGTATTACACAGCAATAAAAAAGAATGAGCAAGATCCCTGTGGACATGGAGTGATTTCCAGGATACAATTCCTGGATAAAAGCAAAATGCACTAGGGGCGCCCGGGTGGCTCAGTCGTTAGGCATCTGCCTTTGGCTCAGGTCATGATTCTGGGGTCCTGCGATCAAGCCCCACATCGGGCTCCCTGCTCGGCGGGAATCCTGCTTCTCCCTCTCCCACTCCCCCTGCTTGTGTTCCCGCTCTTGCTGTCTCTCTCTGTCAAATAAATAAAATCTTTAAAAAATAAATCAAAATGCACTAGTGTGTTCTCATTCTAAACTAAAAGGTATGCTTAGCCCTACAAAAAAGTTTGTCACATCTGCCTGAAGTAGATCTTTTATGCGAGGATTTGGATGGAATATCTAAATGCAGAGGGCTGACATTTTATAGACCTTAAAAGCACAAGTTGTATGATGTCTTTGTGCCTACTTACTAATAGGTGTGCATGGTAAAGGGCAGGGGGAGTGCAGAACTGATAGTGTACTCTCTTATGCATAAGATAGAAGAAAAGTAAGAAAACATACACATATGTTATTTTGGGGGGAAAAGGACAGAAGAATAAGCCAGAAAGTAATGAAAACAACTATTTACAGTTGATTAGTGGAAATGAAGCAAAAGTATTTGGAGTGGATGAGTGACACTTTTGTGAGTGTAACTTCTGAATCACTTGGACTTCTGGAATGATGATAATGTTTGACATACACAAAATCAAATTAAAGAAAATTAACATGGATGGAAAAAAAGTAATAAAATGGAATATAGCAGAAAAATAAATCTGTCTGTATTTCAAATGAATAATATATAATACTAAAAGAGGAAAAATGAATTAACCCATGTAACTTTAGAATACAACGTTTTGAATGTATACATACTGAAGATAAAATAACTATAAACAAATATTGAACACTAGTTGGCAGGTTTGTTTTTCAAAGTAGTATGGGTTAACATTTGGTACTTATTTTCTGTGTATTCTAGGATTGAGTAAATAAGTAACTGTGGGAGCCAGGTTCCACTGTTGGGGAAGGAGGCTATAAATATAGAAAGGAGAGAGGATAGAATAAATCCTGTGGTCTTATATTAGAATTTGAGGTATCACATAAATTCATGGCTTTTCAAAGACAGAGAGATACAGATGTCTATGTGGCAAGAGTATGTTTTTTACTTAGCTCTGCCCACATTGTCCATTTAGAAAACCTGGACACCATGAATACCTAGAACTTTGTTTCCAAATACCATTCTCCACTAAAAAGGAAAAAGGGCTCCTTGGAGAAATGTCTGGTTCTCCAGCTGGGGGCAGCGTCAGTACAAGATGATCCTGGAACATCTCGTGGTGCCAACAGATGAAGAGGTCATCAAGGAATGATGGGGACATGCCAAAAGGACATAGGAGCCAGCTTGAAGGGGCTCCTAGTGACCAAATCTGGGGCAATCTGAACACTGAAACAAATAATGACAGCAACAGATTGCAACTCACTGAATAAAATATGAATTCATGACTCTACACTGAAACAGATGATTAAATGAATACATGAGGAAAAGGAAATAGAATGCCAACTAATACATGTACATGTGATGGGGTTAGAAAAGCCATCATGTGACAGCCATCACAGTAATAATTACTCAGGCAAGAATCATCAGTGGGTGATAAAACTAGTGAAGGTTTGATGGCAAACAGGATATTTACAAAGCCTAAAAGCATTTAATCCTAAAACCACTTATTAATTACAACGGGAAACGTTTTAGTAGCGATATCTGGAAGACACCATCTGAACACAGTGATTCAAGATAACATCTCCAATAATGGCACAAACTATTACATGCTTCTCGATATGACGCACTGAGAGAATAAGGGCATCGGCACTCCTGCAGTGTCCCCACCAAGAGCACATACCCTGACTCAAATCCTGAGGAAACAGCTGGAAAACCCAAACCGAAGATTAATTACAAAACCAATGTTTGGCCTGTACTCTTAAAAAATATCAAGATCATGAAAGACAAAGCAAGATTGTGTTGCTGTCCTAGATTAAAGGATACTAAAGAGGGTTGCCTGGGTGGCTCAGGTGGTTAAGTGTCTGCCTTTGGCTCAGGTCATAACCCCAGGGTCCTGGGATCGAGTCCCACATCGGGCTCCTTGCTCAGAGGGGAGTCTACTTTTTCCTCTGCCTGCCGCTCCCCCTGCTTGTGCACGCGCTCTCTCTCTCTCTGTCAAATAAATAAATAAAATCTTTAAAAAAAATTTTTTTTTAATTAAAAAAAAAGAACATTCTTGGAACTGATGAAATTAGAAAATGAACATGGACTAGTTAATAGGACTGTATAATTTGTTAAGTTTCTTGATTTTGATATTGTATTGTGGTTGTGTGAGGTTATGTTCTTGTTCTTAGGAGTGACACACTGAAGTTTTCAAGAATAACAGGGTGCCATGCTAAGAATAAACAATATGTATATACGTAAATATAGATAAAAAGACGGAGATGACAGATGATTAATAGATACAGGTAGGTAGGTAGGTAGATAGATAATAGATAGATAAACAGATAGAGGGATGGAGGAGGGGAGAAAGAGAAAAGGATAAAGCAAATAGTGAAAATGTAAACAACTGGCAAAATAGGTAAAACGTATATGGAAGTTATTGTCACTATTCTTGAAATTTCGCTGTAAGTTGGAAATACAAACATTTAAAAAATATCTAAATAAGTGTGAACCAGAAGACAAGTCATTCATCCTTTCTAGGTCTTAGTTTCCTTATCTATATAAAATGAGGTAAATTGGGTCATATAAACTCCAGGCCTTTTCTTGCTCCAATAGGTTGTGGTTTAGGATGGAGGAAAGTACAAAGATCCCGGGAAAAAAAAGGATTTTCAGAGGAAAACCAATGGTATTGGAAAACTTCACATGAGAGGTAGGTTTGGAGAGTGAACAAGACTTACAAAGAAAGAAGGGAGAATTACAAGACCCAGAGTTTTCCTACCAGCCCTCAAGGTAATGGAAGAACCTATTCTCTCCTAACAACTTGATGTTTAAAAAGGCCAACTCACATGAACTGGAACTTACACCTAAATTAACCATTCTTCCCCAAATGCTAGGCTAATTAATAGCTGCACTGGGGATCAGAAATGTACCTAAGGCCAAAGTTCTCAAAACACAAAAACAAAAACACATTTCTTTTTCTGTCAAACCCTTTTTCCATTATTTTAATTAATCCCCTCAGCCTTTCCACTATCCCACCCAACTTCTGTAGAGTACATGTGAGAAATAATTCATGAGTTCTTTAAAATCGGGTGAATCTGAAAATAAATAAATAGATAGATAGATAAATAAAATCGGGTGAATCTGGAGTAAGTGTATCAATTTTTATTTATAAAAAATGAATATGAAATATTTAAGACACCTAAGCAGTATAATATAGAATACAAACACCTGTTTTCTATACCAAGTTTAACAAATAAGATATTATGAAGAGATTAGAAGCCCCCTAAATATATGTAGATGCATGTATATAAATATATATCCTATGTATGTATCCTATATAGCCAAAGCAATATATTAATTTGTTTCACATTATTTTTCATGTTTTTAAACTTCACATAAGTGGTAACATATCCATTTGTTACTTGTTTTTTTGCCCAGCATTAAGATTTGAGATTCATCTACTCATTCATTTTTCACTGCTCCATAGTATTCCATCATGTTACTTTACCATCAGTCACCTTTACAATCTCATTTTGATGACAGTTTAGGTTGTTCCTAAACTTGAAAAAAAAAATGTATGAGCCGTGCTACTACAAACATTAAAAAGGAAGGCAAGGTTCGTTCTCTCTTATCCATTGATATGCCTCTTATGCACAATCTTGACCTGGCACATATGACTAGTTAATAAATATTTGTGGAATAAATAGTAAATGAACCTACTGCATACAACAACCCCCAAAGTGATAAGATAGATGAACATACACTTAAGAGTGCAAGCTTCAATCACAGAGCTGAGAAACCATAGCATGTAAGAACTAAAAAAGGTACAATGAATTGAAGAGACATATGGACACAGACATGTATATCTAGAGAACTGAGAAAGTGCAAATCAGGAACCAGCTCCATAAACGTAATCAGAGGGGAACATATCCCAAATCTAACATGCAGCATTTTGGTCTACGTGGCAGTGACTGGATCAGAGAACTGGTGTCTGCCAGCATGCCACCTCTCCTCCCCGGTTCTGCCGTAACAGACAGAAGATCCACGTGGCATTAGACGAGCTTGGCTTCCAGGGCTGGACTCAGCACCACTTTTATATGCCTGGGTTGAGAGGATTTCAGTCAGCTGTGAGATCTTTTCAATACTTACCATTGAGAGTATATAATACAAGCCTCATATGTGCAATCACTTGAAGGTCAAGCTTGGAGATAAACAGTCAGTGAAGCTGTCAAGTTTACAAAGAGAAGAAGAAGAAGGGGGCAAGATAGCTGGAAACAACCCCAAAGAGGTCACGCAGTGTGGAGAGGACCACTCCAACCTTTTTTATGACTTTTTCCACAGCCCCCTTGCCAGATACACAAGCAAGTCTCATTTTGGGCTGTTTCTACCTGCCACAATGACCTTGGATTTTCCTAAACCACTCTGCAGGTAAAAAATTAAGTTAGAACAACAAGGGTTTGTGTTTCAAAGTAGGAGTTGAGAATTTAGGCAGCCCCAGTAGCTAGGGAAAGATAGGTACGGTTTTTGTGGATGCAACGCAGTTGTTCTGCCTCTTTTAAAATGCTTAATTTCTGTTCCTGGCACTACAGTCACTCTTTTGTTATTGCAATCATCTTACCTGTCCAAAAGGTACAACAGATAGCATGCAGGCATTGGTTTCCATCATATGAAAGCAAAACACCCCAGCTCCCTCTCCCCTGCCCTTGTTACTACCTAATTTCAAATGCAAAAAAAAGAAAAAGAAAAATCCAAGAAGAGCCAAAGCTACAGTGACACAAGGACCTGTTGATAATTCAGTACAACCCAAGTCTGGGTTCCAGCTGCCAACATCAGGGTTCCCACTTTATTCATTCTGCCCTGGTTTTATCCCCTCATTGAGATGGAACTTCCAGCCTTCACTTCCAAAGTTCGGCCAGAAGCCACAAGCTGCCAATGTGGAATGAGGAAGCAACAGTGGGATGCACAAATGCGCAGCATGGAGAAGCCTAGAGATGCCTCACAAAACATCCCATCATCACGTGCACTTCTGTAGAAGACACACAGGAAGTGCTGACTACTGGTGCACAAGCTGTGAGAAAAACCCAAAGTGGCACATATACATTCACAACACAGAAAGCCCCTCTGATAGTCCAGTGAGATGGGAAAGTGCAGGAGCACATACTCCTGGGGTCAGAAGAAACTGCTGTCCATTACTGGGTCCACGTCATGCTAATTCTGCAAACTTGAGGGTGTCATTTCAGCTCCCTGGGGCTTAGCTGATTCATCCGTAAAACGGAGGTAAGAGTAGCATCTATTCCCTAAATGTGATGTGAAGATCAACCAATCTATGAAAAGTGCTTGCAAAATGATCTGTTACATGGTAAGCTATTGTTATTTATTGGTGCTCCATCAAAGGCATCAATGGTCTTTGCCATGTCCATCCACAGTCAGGGTAATGGAGAGAAGATAAGACTTAACCTTGCATCTCAGATAACCAACCCATCTTACATCCTAAAATTCTAGCTTAATTTAGGGTTGTTCACCATTGTCTCATATATATGATATATTTGCTACTGCTTTATAAGATCATTTGTTACATTACCTTTTAAGAATAGCATCCATTTTAACAGTTGATTTAAGGTCTGTCAGTGTTGAGGTATAAAGCTGCCACCTTTATATTTTCCTACTTCTGATTTCACTATTTTGAAGAAGACATACAACTGAGGTTACCTTCAAAATTTGAAATTAAAAATATAAAATTGTTTATAGAAAAAAGAAAAAAATGGGGGGAAGGGATGGGAGACATGGTGTTTGTAGTATTTGCAAAATATCAAGGGAAATTTTATTAAAATATTTGCAATTCTAAATCTGCAAACTGTGAATGTAGAACAGTCTTTAGATATAGATCTGTATCTACCACCATTAATATAGATACAGATACATACAGAGAGAGAGAGAGAGAGGCAGAAAGAGAGAGAATAGCCACCATTGGTAGCCAGAGACTAGACAAAGTTGAGTAAGGAGCCAAAGGAATTAAGACGTGACTTCTATTTCTAAAAAGTATTGTAGAAAAAAAATATCAAGAGGAGGAGAGAGTAAAAGGAACATAATTAGTAGCAATGGAAGTAGTAGCTGCAGCCTCCATTTATCAATGGTCCTTCTATATTCCAGGCGTTGAGTTAGGCATTATGTATAGGTATTGGTCTAGGTAACAGGTATAGGAGATAGAGATAGATATCTTTTAATTCTCTCAACAATCCCACAATGAGAAATGATTCTTCCATTTTACAGATATGGAAACTGAGGTTAACTCTCTTGACCAAGGCTACTCAAGCTAAAAAGTGGTAGTGCCAGGATCTAAATCCAGTTTTTGGTGACTCAAAAATCTGTGTCCTTTCCACTGTATAACAGTGCCTCAAAACATGCCTAGAAAAGTCTGGAGGTGAGGTGGTCTCATTTTCTGGGTCTTATTACAAGAATATTGCATATCCCATCACTCCCATGTTCCACTCCCCAGAGATAGACAGACAAACTTGAAGAGTAAAGATGTACCTATTGAAGAAGGTAAATGTGTACACATGTACATATACATCCATCCATCTATTCATCTATCTATCTATCCAACTTTCCATCCATCCATCCATCCATCCATCCATCCATCCATCCATCCATATTTTATCTATTTTAAGAACAGAGGACCCTACCAGACAGATTTATAGCTCCTATTCTAATAGCACAGGCAGACTGTTAAAAGGAAAGCTAATTTTTTCAAAAGCTCTTTTTTTTAAGGTGAATCCCATTTTAGGCTCATTAATTTTGATGGCTGTGCCTTTGCCAAGACCTCTCCCTGTGAGATGCTAGTCTAAGGAGGTTACCCTCTCCACTCACACTGTCACACACCCACTTTGACATTTCTTCTTGTAGTTTTGGACAGAAGCAGGTACTGTGAACTAGATAAAAATTATGAAAGGGTGGCATCCCACCCTGTTCCAGTTACTATGGAAGTTTCTTCTACTCTGCCTCTCCCTTTGCCTTCTGTCTCTCTCTCTCAAATCAACAAACAAGGTAGAGAGGAACAAAAGGTCTGCCTTTTTAACCCAGTGGAATTTCTTAGATGTTCTTTGATAACTGGGGTATGTAACTGAGTATGTAATTTAGGGTGAGGAATTACACATGGGGATGCTTCCCTCTCTGTTATTTAACCAAACACATCACATTCAACAGTAAAGAACTTGAGGGACCACAAAGACCATCCACATGACCATATGTCTCTATGAAAGTGTGTGTGCACACATGCCCACAGACACATGCACACACATTCACATGAACACTGGGAAAACATGGTCAGCTGAAGGTTCCCATTCTGGGCCCTGCATCAAGAATAGATGAGGTCTGCTAAAAAAAAAAAGAAGAAGAAGAAGAAGACGAAGAAGAAGAAGAAAGAAGAAAGAAGAAAGAAGCAGCAGCAGCTCCCTTGGAGTTTTACTCCCCTTGACAAGGTGAGTGTGAAAAATAATAATGCTGAGGTTGTACTAAGTGCCTTAACTTTGCGAGTAAGGAGGGAGGGAAGGAAAGAGGGAGAGGAAAAAAGGGAAGGAACGAAGGAAAAAGCCAGAAAGATTGTAACAAAAGTTTTTTTACCTTGGCAAACCAAGTAACAAGCTTTAAACAGGTAAAGGGCTTTATACTGTTCAGGGAAAGCACTTTTGCATTCTGCCAGCATCTTAGCAGCACACCATTTGAAAAAGGTCCTATTTTTCTTGGCTTGCAAAGGATAGTTGGACTTCTCACTATGGCGGGGAACAGACGCTGTGGCATAAGGATACAAGAGGGGGTAAACCTTTCTTTCCTTTCCAATGGCTTTTTGCCAGTGTTCGAATGCAAAACACAGGCCACTATTCCATTGACAGCAAAGATAAGGCTTCTTCGGGAAATAAGTCTATTTGAAACTACATTTGTGTTTCTCTATTTTTTTTTAAATATTTGCTCTTTATTGTATAGTGTAAGATTACACACGTATTCAGATTCTTTACCTATGTAGACCTAGTTTCATTTAATAAAACATCTCTTTCATTTCCTAAGCCAAAAATATCACAGAATCAGACAGACTTCATTAAAAAGTAACAAGGGGGTCTGATTTTACATGGACACAATTATTATTTCTGTCACTGGGTGTCAGGGAACAGAGCGATTGATTTTTATGTGAAATTCGTTTCTCCCTTTAGCCTGTTAGCTAAGCCCCAAAGTGTTTTCCTATTTAATCTTCAGAAACTTTAAAAATGGTATTTAGTTTCTAAATTGTTCTTTATTGCTGTTGCCTTCAAAAATATAACACTCATTCTTGCCAGAAACAAACTCAACTGTACTTGAAATGGGAGTAGTTTAAAACTTAATTATAGAAGAAAGAATTATTTAAACAAATAAATAAACCCATCAATCCCATCCCAGTGCATCTCTAGATCATTCTCTAATCCCTTTGATAGTTATTTGTTTCCTTCTATGCATCACTGGTCAACTTTCCAATGAAAGATTTAGGTTTTTGTGTAAATATTTGAATTAATTTTTCCTCAACTCTTAGCTTATGCCATTAATCCATAGCTTGGGATAAGATGTCATTAAGTTGTACTATAGATGCTTTACTAATGTTTATGACATAACTGAACACTGCATCTTCAAAAATTAGACAAAGTTGAAAATTTCTGCATTTTCAATAGAAGTGAAAAATGCTTTTGAAGACAACTGAGCTTTAATGAGGCAGATGCAACTTTAAGTTCCTTTAACTTAAAAAAAAGAAAAGATTATTCTGTTGGATTTTCAAGTCTGTATTAGATCATTTCATATTGAGAGATGCCTGTGCCAGCATCCCTTGAGAGACCCAAATGACCGTGTCAGCTTCTGCCCAAGGGGTGCCATTCCCAGGTGGCAGCTACACAAACGTGTAGCCTTGCTCATGTGTCACACATTTGGAATGGGGGCTGAGCAACATTCAAAAAACAACTAGCTTATTTAGTCTCCATCACCTATTCATGCCTTGACCTTCTTTCCTCAAATTCCAGAGTAAAGGTCAATGAAGTCCCACCACTAACGTGATGCTGGACTGTACTGTAAAATCCAATGAAAAATAAACCATGCGTTACCCCACAGGTCACTGCACAGGCATCAATAACAGGAAGCTGTGAGCACCAATGACCCAAGCTGGACCATAACCAGTCACCTTCTGGTTAAAGCCATCACTATTCTAGTATCAATCTATGAAGCCATCCATTAACTCTGCCCTCTACCTTAACCTAATCTAATTTGCACGTTGTAGCAGAAAGCTGCTGTCAGGCAGCATCAGGTAAACTTAATTTCATGTGTCCTGGCACACAAATGCCTGGGCCCGTGCCAACGGATGACATACAAGCAGGTGGCCTTATAGCGGACAAATTTAGCACCTTGCCTCAGTCTAAGGAACCCCTAACCATGAATTTTTTTCAACTTTATGGAAATTCCCAAAGCATTTGGGAAGCAGATCTAAGCATCATGGCATTTTAAGAGTTTTACCTTTTGTTATGAGTTTTACCTTTTGTTATGAGTTTTACGGGGACAAATTAGGCAAAAGAAGGTATGGAGGTACATGGGGGAAGGGTGGGTGTTCAAATAGGAAAAGCTCACAAATAGAAGTGATATGAATCCATTACATAAAGTTTTTATAATTTAAATTCTGGATTTTTAGGGGGGAGGGGCAGTGTGGGGCAAGACTTCCTTTCTGTGGCCCAAAATAATACTCCAATGAAAATGGTTTTCTGTGTGCTTTTGGTGAAAGGTTGTATGCTATAGTTACCCCGAGCTTGATTTCCAGTGAGTCAGAAAGGTTTGATTCAGCAGGCTAGAATGTAAGTTCCCAGAGATAAGGGCTTTGTCTGTTTCCTTCACAGCTGTATCCCCAACTCGTAGAACAGTGGGTAGCACATAAGACATTCTTAGTGTTTGCTGGATGCATAAATGGATGGATGGATGGATGGATGGATGGATGGAAGAAAGAGGGAAGGAAGGAAGGTCAGTCCCTGTATTCATTTTCCCTTCTTAGTGCTCCCCTTGCCCACCAGCTCTCAGTTCCGACTGTGCACAAGAAACACCTGGGGACCCTTGAAAACTATACTGATGCCTAGGTCCTCACCCCAGACATTCTGATTCAAGTGGTCTGAAGGAGTGAGGGCGGCTCCAAGTGCTGGTAAAGCTCTCCAGGTGACCCTAAATCATCAGTTTTTTAGAGCCTCTGGCCAGCGTCTTTCCTCAGCATGCTCCTAGTCATGTTCCTGGGTCTGAGTTTGTGTCTATACCAGTCCACCAAATTTGCCCCCTGAGCAATGTTTCAGGTATCAAAATCTTTTCTCTGCTCTTGTCAACACCATGTCCCATCTCTTCTGAGCCTGTTTCAGTGAATGAAATTAACCTGATAACATAATTATCAGTTATTTTGCCAATATTACATATCTGTAATATATAAGAAGGTGAAAATACTTTACAAGGGGAGTGTCTAAGGATTAAAATTTTAGCCACGGGACTCAGCTTGCTCTTTTCAGGTTCCCTTCAAGTGAAAAATATATCTGCCTAAAGGAATAAAAGGCAAGATGTACCAGCGCCCTGTTAAAGCAAAGATGCTGGTCTTCAGCTTAAATAACTTGAATAAACTTGGATTCTTTGAGACTGTACATTTCACACTGCACAACTGTAGGGGGTACCACGTGCACTGCTATCTTTGTAAAGGTATCGACAAAGCTGTGCAGTAGAGTGGCCCTTTCCCTGCTCGTCTTTGAAACACAAATGAACAGCTTCTTAACACCAGAGCATAATTGTACTAAAACCTACGATGGGCAAATGCATTTCCATAAAGATTATTTCAAATACTCCTGCAATTGCAGAATCTACTTTACGAAGCTTCTGTCAGTTAAAAGATGGTCCATCCTGCCCCAGAATGCTATAACTGCATTATAATACTGGATAGAACTGAGTGAGTGGCATTCCCATGTCTATAAAACACAAGAGTGAGTTTCAAAATGGTCCAATGCCAAACCACAGTAAAAAGTTGCAATGTAAGATGCAAATGCATCTATCTTTCATTTCGATTTTTTCTTCCAAATATAGTGTGGAAAATGTGTTTCAGAATGTTAAAATATCTCAATAAATTTGATAAAAAAAAATTTGGTTCCAGCAGTGAAGGTATAATAGCATTAACTATACAGTCAATAAAAGCCCAAATTTTCTTTGCAAAAAAAATGAGCACATTATGATCTCTTATAGGCAAGTTTTTAAGGCAGGTACACAGTGGAAAGAATTCTATAAAGAAATACTACACAATTATGTAAAAGTACAAGAAAGTTTTTTTTTCTTAGTTTCATTACAAGGTACAGGCTGAAATCTATATGTCATATTTTAATTGAAAACAAGAACAGATGCAGACTGGAAATAGTTCATAAAGCCACAGAAATGAACTAAATTGAATGCTACTCAGAGTTAATAATTCACATAATCACACACAGCACATTGAAAATAACCAAAATGATTTCTCATGTTCTGTAATCACTACTTTCTCTAATTAACAATTTTCTTAAAAATGATGTTTTTGAAATCTTGGAGGACATAGATCACATCCCATTAATTTAATGATCTAATATTCCAATGTTAATTTGAAGCACTGGATGAAGGTTTATAATTTATATAAATACTATTAAATGGTTTCAAGTGCATTTTTTAAATATCCACAAAGCTTTTGTTGGCTTAAATTATGCCATAAGGCACACATAGTAGGTTGTCAAATCCTAGTTGGCTTATTACAGGCCAGATCCATTTAGGCTGTAAGAGATTAGCAGACTGAAGGTCTGTAAAATTAATTATGGAAGCAGCCAGTGATAGGAATAAAAGACAATGGGTATGAAGAAATGCTTTCTAGATAAAATGATTTTCATCATATCTATATACCAATGGCAAAGCATAGTTAATAAGCCCATGGGGCTCACAAGAGACAACATTTCTTTGGGCTTCTCTCATTCTGAGAATATACTCTAGCCCTGAAAATACCATAAAACACATCACAGGAAATCTTCCTATCAAGTGGCTGAAAATCTCCATCTTCAGTGATTAATGAATACCATAAGCGGTCAGAAGACCCTTTTCAGCAACAAGCTGATGATTTACTATAAGAAACTGATTCCTTAGACCGAGGCTCAGAGAAACAATCCAGCTTGCATGGAAGCCCACAGAGCTGACGGATAAACAAGGAGGAAAACAGACTCAGGATCTCAGCCTTGCTACTAACGCATTTCAAACTCTGCATGCCCCTCTGGCACTGAATCTTCATACATGTGCAAATAGCACTTCCTCTCCTTCATCCCCTCTCCCTCCCCATAAAAACAGGGAGACAAAAGATTCTTTTTTACCACTCTTTTCTAGGTTATTGAACAAACAGAAGCAATAGAGTGTAGTGATTGGGGGACTATCTCTAGAATCTGTAAGCCCCGTTCTGAATCCTAGCTTCACCTCTTACTAGACTGGCAAGCTTAAAATGTCACTTAACCTCTCTGATGTTAGGTTAAGTGAAACGAATAATAGTATCTACCTCCTACTGCTGGAAGGATTAGACATAATCACATAAAGCACTTAGCATGAAGTCTGGCGCATAATAATCGCTCAGTAAATGGAATATTCAAATTATTAATAATGGAAAAAATGAGATTTCTCAGCTTGATCTTTACCTATGGGATTGATTAGTGAATTATTAATCCAAACAAAATGTAAGCCCCCTCAATTACAAATATTACATTTAGGTGGCAACTTCTAATCTTTTTCTAAGACAAGACAAGAGCTGACAAGAGCTTTCTACCTCCTCACATCAAAAGGAGGTGAAATGGGAAATATTAATGCTTCACAGTTTAAATATATGCAACTGATTCTGAGGGGTAACATTTACTGGGAATTTACCAGATGCCAGGCACCATTAAAAGTCCCTTACATGTGTTGACGCATTTAATCTTCACACAGTCTTATAAAGTAGGTATCCGTA
The DNA here is from genome assembly GCF_004348235.1 of Phoca vitulina. Classification (NCBI taxonomy): domain Eukaryota; kingdom Metazoa; phylum Chordata; class Mammalia; order Carnivora; family Phocidae; genus Phoca; species Phoca vitulina. The sequence goes on along the minus strand of NW_022589769.1, from coordinate 140,360 downwards.
CTTCGCCATTCTGCACATCAGGTTCATGGAGGTTAAATGGTTTCTTCACCACTGGAGGGTGAATCTGGGTAGCCCCAGGGACTACTCTTCACTTTAAACTCTCAACAGGATTTTAAGAAGTTTTGGAAGATGGAACTTGAGATTGCTACCAAACCACACTGGGATTCCCAAAGGCCTTTGCGCACTGTTGGTTTTAGTCCAAATGTCTTTCTAGAGCCCAGGACAGAACTCAGAAAGCAGGAAGGACCATAGAGAACAAACTGGTGGTGGGGGTGCAGGATGAAAAAGGTGAAGGGGGATTAAGAATACACTTATTGTGGTGAGCACTGAGTAATGTCTACAACTGTTGAATCACCATATTGTACACCTGAAACTAATTAACACTATATGTTAATTATACTGGAATTTTTAAAAATTTAAAAATTTTAAAAAAAGAGAGCAAAAAAGCACAAAAGAGCATATGCAGACCACTAAAACCAGCATGAAAGCTAGAGGCTCTGAAGAGCTCTTTCCAACATCTAAACCCTAGGAATGGAAATGCTCAGGGCCAACGATACTTTCCCTACCCTCTCCAAGAAGCTAGGTGTGTGTTGGGGTGGTGTTCTTGGAGGCTGAGGAATAGTGTAAATTGAGAGGGGAGAAGGGCAGGATTTCCTCAAACCCTGAGTTAAGGACAGACTTCTCAATCATCTGGCTCCCAGGCTTTCCTTTGACCTCACCACCCCCTGCATGCACCATTTTTCTTTTCTGTTTATTTGCTCAGGGACCCAAACTCCAGCAAGAAGGCTCATTTTTCCCCAGTGTGTTGAACAACAGCGTTCAAGGCAGCCAGATACTCACCTGTGGCAGCAGCTGAGTGCTGTTTGAAGCAAATGAAAATAAAATCCGCAAGCAGGGTGCGCAAAGCGGGGGTGTGGGGAGAGTGAGTGCTGCTACTCTTCACTGAATACTGCTCCAAGTAGCTGTCCCCAGGTGCAGAAGAGCAGAGTCACAGTTTAGTCTTGGCCCGGGGCACCAGGAAGAGGGAATCCATCATTGGCTGCCACAGGAGTGATTGCCCATGGCTTTTAGTTTCCTTCCACAGAGTTTATTTTTTGGAACAATTTTGGATTTACAGAAAAATTACAGAGAGTTCCCATTTAGTCCATACCCATCAATAATTTCCCTTATTATTAATGTCTTACATTAGTAGGGTATATCTGGCAGATTAGTGAGCCAACATTGATACATTATTATTAACTAAAGTCCTCATTTAGAATGATCCCTTTGGTTTTCACCAAATATCCTTTTCCTGTCCTAGAATCCTATCTAGGATATCCCAGTAATGGTAGGTTTTGTCATCATGTCTCCTTAGGCTCCTCTTGGTTATGACCATTTCTCCATTTTTGCTTATTTTTGAAGACCCTGACAGTTATGAAAATGGCTGCTCAGGAATTTGTAGAATGTCCCTCAATTGGGATTTGTCTGATGTTTTTCTCATGATTAGATGGGGTGGTAGGTCTTCAGAGGAAGACCACAAAGGTTAAGGTTAAGACCATTTCCATCACATTATATCAAGGGTACTTAAAATCAACATGAGTTATCACTGTTGATGCAACATTGATCTCCTGGCTGAGGAAGTATCTATCAGGTTTCTCCACTGTAAAGTTGTTCTATCCTCTTCCCCTTTCCATATTGTACTCTTTGGGGGAAAAAAATCACTATGTGTAGCCAACACTTGAATGCAGAGTGATGCTTCACCTCTTTGAGGATGGGGTACACATATAAATTATTTGGGATTCTGCTGCACCGGAGATTTGTTTCTTCTACCCCCTCCCCCTGCCCCGGTTAGTTTATTAAAGCATTTATTTGTATCAGTATGAACTCATGGATATTTATTTTACACTTCGCATCATAATCCAATACTACCTTATTTTGTTGCTCAAATTGTTACAGCTCTGGCCCTTGGGAGCTCTTTCAGGCTCCTCTATCTCCCTAACATAGACCATCACTGTATTGTCTGAGTACTTCCTTATTTTCTGGCAGTACCAGATCCTCCTGGCTTATCTTGTATATTTCCTGACCTAGTCCTAGAATCAACCATTTTAACACAATATTGGGAAATGGTGTTAGAAACCAAGACCTGGATGCTAGGTGTGCTCATTGCTACTGGGGTGTCATTGCTTCTAGTTCCCTTCAGCTAACAGAGGAAGAAAACACATGTGTGTATACTAACCTGTGACTATCCCATGGGTATCATTTGTGGACATGAATCTGTAGAGCATGTGGACCTCATTGGATGGGCAATGCCATCTCAATGGCAACCTCAGAACTCTCACTTCATTCCATTGATTCATTCATGTATTGATTCATTAACTAGTTAGTGAGCGCTTTCTAAATGTTGGGCATTGTGGTAAACACTGAAGATGTACCACCAAGTTATAAAGACAAGTGGATTAGGAAATTAGTGAGGTTAGGGGAGGAGAAATATTCCAGACATAGAAACAATATGTATAAAAACAACTGAGAATGGAGGATGGCAGAAGGTAAAACCTCTGCAATGTGTTCTGCAGAATGATGAATGTTTATGCATTTATCGTTCTCCAAAGGAAGACTAAAAGTGAAAAAAGCAAAGTCGTACAACCAGGCTCTTTGCTGAAGGCAAGAAAAGCTGGGAGGACTCTGGAGAATAGCAATGAGTCATGTGGATGGTGCCTTATGAAACATGAGCCCTCCAATGTTGTTCTGATCTTCATGAACATCTGCTAATCTCATCATTGGTTTGTGTGAATTTTATAAAAATCAGCGTCACAAAGAATTTGTATGTCAGGGTTCAAATGCCCAGAAGACACTACAGAAAACAAGGATATAGGGGACCATAAGATATAAGTCCCCTTGAATTCAAAGGAATCATGGAGAAGTCTTTAAATCCCTCACAAGCAATGGATTTGAGTTCAAGGACCCATCTTCCCTAACTCTCTAGGATCAAGAAAGCTTTCTGAGGCCATCCCTGTGTCTGTCCTTCCCTAAAGCTCTAAACCCTAGTACAATGCCTGACATTTAACAGCATCTTTATTACTTTGCAGATTATTGCAGAAATCTAATAGAGGACTCAAAGAGAAAATATGTCACCACATCTTAAATCTGTCAGTAAAACACAAAATAAGTTTAAAAACTGTATATCCAGAAAGGCAAATGAGCTAATCTTTTCCAAAGCAAACAAATACATAAATAAATAAATGAAAAGCATTCATAAAGCTAAAAGGGAATTTATTTGAAGATCATATTCTCAAACATGGCTAAAAGCCAAGTCCATTTCAAATGTAGGACATATGATAAAAGTAGCAGTATTTCCAATTGTAATTCCATGTTGGGGCAGATGATCTTTGGGGAAATTGGGGTAAGTGGAAATACTGCTTCCAGGTTTATATGAAGCAAACCTAACCTTCATCACATTAAAAGCATTTATGGCTCAGTAAAAAAATCCTTTAAAAAGAAAAAGTTACTTAGGCAAAGCAGGCCCCGAGAAAGCAGCAGGCCAGTGGATCTACCTGACTTCCTTCAGAAACCCTGGCCTATTGAAATAATTGTTTCTCATACCCCAAAGCAAATGAACCACTCTCCCACTTTAAATCATCCCTTTTTCTCTTTAGCCCATGACTGACTCTGTCTGTGATGCATGTTGTGTTTGCGAGCATGAAGGAAATTATATAAAAACAAATTGCTTTGTACTGTACCCTGATTGTCTGGAAATACTAAATAGATGGGCAAGGCAGCACCGCACCAACTTGCAGCTCGTGAGTTAATGGAAGGGATTGAAAAGTTTTGGCTGTTTCAATATGATGAATGCCTCTCATTTCCAAACACACAGAATATCCGTTCTTAGCATTGTATGAATTATTTCTAAAAGTAACCAATGACTTTGCATGGTAACCCAAAGCAAAAAGAAATAGATTATTACCCTTTTGTTTTTACTTCTTCCACTCACAGCTCACAACCCTCTGTTCCCTGGGCTTAAAAAAAAGTACTTGGAAAATTTTCAAGCTAAAGTTCCATGGTAATCATCATTCACAACTGATCATAGATCACCATAATCCTTACACATAAACACTAAATGTCAATCATTTAATCACAAATGTAATCATTATTTCAACAGATAGGTACTGAATATCATATTCAATACCTAGTACCATTTTAGGTACAAGGGACCTAGCATTGAAAGAAACAAGGGCCTTGCTTAAATAGCACTTATATCCTAGTGGGAGGGAACAAGTTAATATATAACATGGTAGATGGTGGTAGGAGCTAAGCAGAAAAATAAAACAGAAGATATAGGGCAAGTTGTTCTGGGCCTTGAGATAGCTGCCTGCTTTTTATTGTGTAGAGTGATTGGAGAAAACCTCTATGAACTACCAATTGCACTTTAACCATCTGCAGTATTCTAGATCATTCTAACGACTCCCCTTGCCTGGCAGACAAAGAAGTATAATAGGAAAGAAGGTGGGTTTGGGTAAATACAGTCATAGATTCAAATGTTGGCTCTGCTATATATTAAGTCTTTGAACTTGGACAAGTTACATAATCTCTAATATACTACCCAACTGTATAATGGCAAAAATAATACATATCTGTAGGTGTGCTGTGAAATAAATACGTATCTTGCAGGTATGTTGTGAAGTCATGTGTGCAAAGCACCCAGCATTTTGTAGGCTTCAAGAAATGCTAATTTCCACATCTTTACTCCCATTTCTGAACTAAATAACATTTATTTAATATATTATAATACAATTCAAACGTGTATGCATAAACACGCTTACATGGTTGTGTATTTATTAAGCACACACAAAAGTATCCTCTTGTTAAGAGTACATATATTTCCATGTAAGCTAACTCTGCCTCTTCAAGAAGATAGGAACTCTTGTCATATCCTTCTTTTATATTATAAACTCCTGCTTCATCAATTCTTGCCAAATACTGTGATGAAAAAGGAACAGGAGGGCGCCTGGGTGGCTCAGTTGGTTAAGTGACTGCCTTCGGCTCAGGTCATGATCCCGGAGTCTTGGGATCAAGTCCCGCATCAGGCTCCTTGCTCAGTGGGGAGTCTGCTTCTCCCTCTGACCCCACCCCCTCTTGTACTCTCTCTCTCACTCTCTCAAATAAATAAAATAAAACCTTTAAAAAAATAAAAAAAGAAAGAAAAAGGAACAGGGAAAGGTGGATGGATAAAGTGACCTAGCACAACTTTGCCTTGGTTCCTAGATGTCAGCCAAGTGCCCACTGTGTGGTCTTTATTTCATGCAGGTCCTCGTGAGGACCAGGTGCCACGCAACCAACTGTGCAGGGAGGCAGAGCAGTATGCTGATTAAAAGCATGGGCCTCCAAGTTCTCCAGGCCCTGCTTCAAACTCATTTGTAAAATTTATTTGAATTCATTTGTAAAATAGAATTAATGCCACCTACCTCTTAGGGTTGTTAATGAGGATTAAATATGAGAATACATGAAAAATGCTTTGGTGCCCATTAAGTACTCACAAAGTGGTGGTAATTAACAACAGAGAAAGAATTTTAAAAGTCACCAGGAAAGGGTGGTTCATAGCTAGATAGGTATAGATATATGGGTGTCATTTTTGGCATACAAGCACCACCTTAGTTAAGCAAATATTCTCTGTAAATAATTAAGTCAAAATGAGTACTTAACAGAAAAGTTGTGGACTACATTCTAGATTATACTGTGCTTTGTATGAATTCCACATTTTAGTTTTGTTTATATGCCACAAACACATTTAATCCAGTATTAACTGCATGACCCCTTTTCTTGAATCTGGGATTTCTTGGAATTTTAAGGACAGTGAAAAAGAAAGTTGAGTATAGCAATGTAATTAACAGTAAAGTCAGTGTTTTCCATTTGTTTTGTCAATAAGGGACACACACTAAATTCACCACAGAGATCTCAAGCTGGCCCCCAGTGCCATCCTCTGTAAAGAACAAGAACTCTATAGGTAAAAAAAAATAAAATTTCCTTCCTATCTTATCTCCACGAACCTCTGAATCCTTTGGGTTGGAAATCTCATTAATCATTCTCTTCTATAAGTATTGAAAAACAATGAGTAGAAATTGTGGAGGTAGTCAAGGCTACCCTGGACGATTGGCCCACATCTCACATTGCTCTTTTTCTCATGGGAAATGCCCATGGATTTTCTGCTTAGCTCTCATTCTTCATGCCAGGTTTACTCTACAGAGACAAAGGTGTGTTCTCAGTAAGACTGCACCTGTACTCTGCAATCTGGAGCTGGAGTACTAGGAATATTAGTATTATCCTGGTAAACTATCCAAAATAGTTTGCCATCCATTAATGACATATGTTAAGAAGTGAGCTTTTCTCTAAGGTTTTGTTTAAGGGATTTCAACATTTGAGGTTTTAATTCATCCTCATTATTTAATGCTACGGGGTAGCTTTATACTCATTCGAAATTTTCAAAGTACACTATTTCACCACAGTTTTCACATCTTCAAGTTTTTGTTTTTATCTACTTGAAACACAGAGTGGATGGTAAATAGGGCTTTGCACAACTTTCATCTGATAAAACTTCAAAAAGAAAATATGTCACCATCCTTACCAGCCAACTGAATTCCTCACTCAACTCATTGGCAAGGTAGGGGATGACAAAAAGTTTTATCTGTTTTGAGTCCTGAAGGGCACTTTCCTGCTTTACTCCAGCTGCTCTACACCGGTCTAAAATTCAAGTCAAAATAAGGATGTGCTTGGTTCAGTTTCAGAGAGAGAAAGGCTTACTTCAGATATGAATTTGAAAGAGACACCAACAACCATGGCATAACATCAGCTATCCATGCCAACTGTTATTCTTTTCCATGAAGAAACCTGCTGTAAGATCTTGATAAAAATCGGGACTCAAATCTCAAGATAAGAATCCCTTTGCTAGCGCTTGATTTCCAAATACAAGCAAATCTGCCTATGCCCATAATTATGCCCTGCAATGCACCAGACAACTGAAATTAGCTCTTCCCTATTCTCTTTCTCACAGAAGGTGTGCAGAGCAACAGCGGGATGGAGAGCTCTCCTTTGACATGATGGCAGCACCAGCCATATATAATATATTGACTATATTCTGGGCTCTGTAAGTGCCTTTCATTGAAGTATTTCATTTAATCCTTCAAGACCCGTATGATGTTATGGATATCCTCTCTTTTTTACAGATGGGCCAACTGGGCAAGAAGGAGTTAAATAACTTGGCCAGGTTTGCACAACTCCTGAATGTTGGAGCTGAAATTTAAACCTAGACAGTCTGACCCCATGTATGCCCTATATTTCATCACAAGGCAATCTCATCTCCAACAGTGCTCAAAGCAAAGAGTGAAGACCTCAAACCACAGAGACCAATTCATTAAGATATGACCTCACTCAGAGCACTCCCAGCTCCTCCCTGTTTGCTAGCCCCAAACCTAGGATAGCTAAAATCAATCACTTGGTACAAATGGGCTGGGTTATCTCCATCCTGCTCTTTAGGCATGACCATGAGAGGCACTTCTGCCTGCTTCCTTGCATTCCTGAGTGGGCTACGCTAGGATGCAAACAAGTCTTCTATCAAGCTTCTGTATGCTTTGCATAAGCAAATGAGCTGTTGGAGGTCACTGAGGAACTAAACAGCACTGATTAATTCAACATTCACTCATTCTTCCGACAAAGAACTGCTGTTTAGTTAGAAGAATGGGCCAAGCGATTGCTGATTGACTGTGTCAGTGTGGATGATTCTGAACACTGTCACTGTGTACTGTGAATATATCTTAGGATATTATTTGTGCCAACCTGTGTGTGAACATAGGGATATAATATTTACTGATATATAGGGACATTTTGTTTCTCCTTGCTCTTTAAGATTTAGTCCCCTTCACCCAACCCCTTCCTTGCCTCTTTTCTAGCTAGCATCTACGCATATGCATGAAGTTTTTACCAGACACACAGACCATTTCAGAACCTTCTAATTTATACTACACTGTCATAGCAAGTAACATTTTTCCTTCACAGCATCTATCACATTTATAATTAATTATTAACACAAGTATTTGTTTAGCGTCTTTTTCCACAGAGAGACTATAAGCTACATGAGGAAGAAGAAACATGCCTCTTTTTTCCTAGCTGTATCCTTAGTACCAAGCATAGTGGTCAGGATATAGAAAGCCCACAATAAACATTAGCAGATAATGATGATGGTGGTAGTTGAGAATCAACTACCTACTGCTCACTGTCTACATTACTGTGACTTTACTATTCTACTGTCTTCATCACATAACATTACTACTGTGGGAAACTCTTACCCCAGAAATTAAAAATCCAAATGACTTTATTGCTCATTTCAGAAACTTCCTGAAAGATCCATCAGCTTTTCAAAGAAAGCATCAAACAGCCTCTTCTACCGCAAGCCTCTTTGAACTCCTCATCCCAATATCCTTGCCTTGTTGTGTCCACCAATCCTAAACTATTATATCATAATTCTTACCCACTCCTAAGCAAGTCCCATGTGGAAAGACCCACCTTCAATATACTTGTAAATTTCAATAAATATCCTGACCTAGCCCATTCACAAGACACTACTAAGACTCTGGTGAGGTAACTTGTGTTCTCCTTTAATTCAGTAAATAGTAAACTCAGCCTCATCTTATGAAGAGGTTGTTCTGGTGATATATGGGAGAAGCCAGCATTTGACTAAATTGATTAAAATCAACAGTCTCAAGACAAGCCACAGTTTTGGAGTTATTTCAGCTCTCCACTCAAAAACCATATCCTCAAAGAGGCCTTCCCTGACACTATCCAGACATGATCTTAAATGGTGCCTTCTGGCTACTTCTATTCTTTCACCCTTGATTTCTTGTTCTTCAGAGTCTTTATCGCTATTTGGCACTATAATTAGTATTCACTTGCTTGTTTGTTATATTCTGATTCCTCTTCTGGAGTGTAAGCTCCATGAGGGTGGGGACTCAATTTTGTTCTCCAATGTGTCCTCACTCCTGGGATTATGTCTGCCTCATCACTGGGACTCAGATAGTGTGACAAGGATGACAGAAGCTGCTTTTCTGGGTCTATTAAAGGGGGAAATGGAGGAAGGCAAATAGGGGAATACTTCACATGTCTTATAGTGTCTTCATTTTTTAAAAATCTCATTTTATCATTACCATACCTTAAATGTTGTTATATTTTGTTCCTGTTTTACAGATAAAAACTTGAGGCTCAGAATGATTGCTTAAGACGAAAAAGTGCCAGCCCTAGAAGTAGATCCTCCAATGGTGGTTTCCATGTTCCAAAGAGGGTCACCACTCCCTGGCACTGGGTATGGGAAATGGAATCAAGAATGACTGATCAATCCAGAATGACTGATCACTTCACAGCACTCAGCGGTGCCCAGGTAAGGTCATCCCACTAAGATTAAAAATAGAGTGTGCTCAGCTGATATTCATAACAGCAAGAGACCTGCTGAAAACCTTCGGCAATTTACACTAGAAGAAGCAACTTTAATTCTGAAGGGGTTATGATTCTTAAGAATGAAGACAAAGTCCAGGTTTAGAGTAATCCTCAACCCAAAGAGAATCTTAAGCATGGAAAAAGAAAATGCATCCCCTGAAATGATGGAGAAAGAGGGATGATCCAAATCATGAGATGAGTCCTGCTTTGATATGTAGTATTAGAAGTTTGACATGCCGGGCGCCTGGGTGGCTCAGTTGGTTAAGCGACTGCCTTCGGCTCAGGTCATGATCCTGGAGTCTTGGGATCGAGTCCCGCATCGGGCTCCCTGCTCGGCAGGGAGTCTGCTTCTCCCTCTGACCCTCCTCCCTCTCATGCTCTCTGTCTCTCATTCTCTCTCTCTCAAATAAATAAATAAAATCTTTAAAAAAAAAAAAAAAAAGAAGTTTGACATGCCTTTAAAAAAAATAGGTAGCACATCAAAAAACTTTTTTTTTTTTTAATTTGCTACATTCTATAGGCAACATGGAAACATGAGTGCCTTTCTTTGGCAAAGATAACCCATAAGGGATGAAAGGGAAGAAAGAAAAAGAGAATGAGAAATAAGTTCCATTTCAGGAGAGATAACAGGAGGCTGAATTATCCAGATAATTATCTCAATCCCCACTTCACTTCTTCTATGTGGTAAGAGCTTCACTGAAGACCAACTTGCTTTAACAACCACTGAGCATAATTTAGGGGGAAAAAATCCACTAATGACCCTCCATTCAAAAGGTTTTAGAAGGAGCAGTGGGTGGCATATTTAAATGATAATGAAACACCACCAGTCTAGGGGAAGACACAGATTACCTAACAGGCAGAATTTTCTCCATTAATAATGACTTTTATAGTAAGAATGTCAGAAAATGAGAATAAGAAGGAAAAGCCTTTTTTTTTTCTTCCTGAATTGCTGATGAGATGATCTTTTGTGAAAAGAACAGAGTGGACGAGGGGTATGAGACCTCCAGACAGACCAAGACTCATTCTCCCACCTTCCCACTGGAAAACGTCATTTTTCCCTTTTGATGGATTTTAAAGTGAAATCCTTATCAGATAGAAATCACTATCAGATACGGTTTTGCATCAAAAGCAACCATGGTGTTCTCCTAAAGGGAAAAGACAAACTCCAGGAGAATTATAAAGCTACAAAGTTTGCACATGTTCTGTATTCAAAGCACCTGATTTCATCAGATTTCTCATTAGAAACAAGTGTCCCCATCAATGCAGGATAAAGCGGTCCTCTCACACCGAATGAATACAAAATGTCAAGGTGATTAGCATAGACTAGTCCATGAGCAGAAACAGCCCTGATAAGGCTCCTATCACTAAATTGGAAGATATGCACAGGAGAGATTTATCGAATACCAAACACATCTCTCAAAAGCATTTGAAGGAATAAATGTTATATTTGGAAGAAAAAAGTGGGACTGTGCATTCTGAAGCCCAGGCATATACACCTAACACCCTACTGGACATCTGTTTGGTGCCACTCAACAAAGACAAGCTGAATTCATTATCTTCTCCATAGCAATGTCTCAAACCAGCCCCACCTACAGTGAGCGTTCTTCTTCATCTAAATACAAAACAAAACATGGAAAAACATGGGATTCCTCATTTTCTCTTGTTTTTAATCTATCTCTAATTTATGGCAATTCTACTTGTGGAAGACAGCCAGAATTCATTTACATGTGTCCATTTCCACCATGCCACATTCCTCCAGACCATCAAAATCTCTCACCTGCAGCGCTATGACAGATTCCCAACAGGTCCCCCCATGAATAGCTTGCTTGCCATCACCTCATGCAGCAGAGTGATCTTTTAAAATGTAAATAGGCCATTATCACTCCACTGCAAAGAAAGGTTTTGATAGTTTTCCAAATCCTCTTCAAATCTAGCACAACATACAATGTAGTAGGCAAAATAATGCACCTCCCCAACTTCTGCTCCCCAAAGGTGTCCATATCCTAATTCCTGGAACCTGTGAATATTATATGTTTCATGGCAAAGGGGATTAAGGTTGCAGATGGAATTAAGGTTGTTAATCAGCTGACTTTAAGATAAGGAGATCATTCTGAATTATCTCAGTGAGTTCAGTGTAATCACAAGAACCCTTAAAAGTGGAAGAGAGAGGCAGAAGAATCGGTGTCAGAGTGACTTGATGTGAAAAAGACTCAACCCACCATTGCTGGCTTTATAGATGGAGGAGGGCCAGGAACCAAAGAATGCAGGCAGCCTCTAAGCAGCTGGAACATAGCCTGACTGACACCTTGATTTTAGACCAGTGAGAGCCAGTTAGTATTCCTGACCTCCAGAACTGTAAGATAATAAATGTGTGCTGTTTGAGAAGTCACTGGGTTTGTGATAATTTGTTACATCAGCACTAGGAAGCTAATACGTGCCCTCCCTAAAAAGGCCCTATAAAAGGTGAACACTCATCATCCACAGCTTCATTTTGTACCACTTTCTGTCTACCCTTGCCTTTTTTCCTTCTGGATTTTCTCATGCTTGTGCTGCCATACATCCCCCAAACATGCTATTCCTTCTCCCTTGAATGTCCCTCTTTCCCGCTTGCTCCTGCTCCTAATTTAGGTCATGGGTGAGTGATGTCTGATTTTTCCACAACTCCTGTCCTTCCCAATTCCTCATTGAGGATAACTGGACATCCCTTAATTCATGATCCCTTAGCAACTGTAACATTCATCACACTTGTTAGCACTTCTTTGAATCAAGAGTAATCAAATCACCCTAATTTGCATGGCTTTAGAATGGAAGTCCCTCCCACCTCTCATGAAACCCTCATGCTGGGAAACTTGGGATATCTGGTCACCCTATCAAGTCTGCCTTTCCAGAAGCACAGGACCAGGCACAGAAGCAGCACTCAATAAAACATTAATTAATAAATGGATTTAACTTTTCCATGTCTTTTCTGCATGCACACACATTTCTAGTCATATTCCCTTCCACTCCTGACCCTTTCATCTAATCAAATACCTTGATCCCAGTCTGCTCCATAAGTGGGTATTACCCAATTCTGTGACTATGCCAGCATCTTAGATCTACGGCCCACACACCATCCTTTCTGATTGATCTTCCTTCTTCCTCCTGTTAAGTTATGAGAATGAGTTCTTGACTCAATCATTCAATGAAGGAAATCTTTACTGTGTACCTATCTCAAAAGCAAACATTAAATGCTTTCTGATAAATTTCTATAGTGTTTGAAATGTTCTGTGTTCTCAAAAATAAACAAATGATAGTAATGGTCACCATCTTTGAAAAGTTGATTCTTTGGAGAAGAATTAACTCTTTCAGGTCTCTTGGGTGCTATTTTGTGTCTTAAAGGAGGAATAAAATTGGAATTGCATAGCTAGGTATCATTTACTGGGAATTTTTAACCTTTGGAGTATTCTTTATAAAAAGCAGGAACTTAAATTTCATCCGTGATCAAGTTTAACAAAATGTTTTGGTTCCAACATTCAATTGTATGAGAATTACTTTTTGCTTTATTTGTATGAGGTTATAGTTTTCAAACATTAATATTAACAAAAATCATGTTATGTGCCTGTTAAAAATTCAGATTCCTACCTAGGCACACCCCTGGGCTTTTTATTTTGGGAGCTATAAACTGATTTTCTAGTAAGTAGTTTCAGGGATTGCCATGGATAGTGCCTTAATAAACTTTAATGGATGGTAAATTGTCAAAGCAGTAACATGGTAGAAAAAAAAGGTAATTTTGATATAATCCCTTTAAAAGTTTATAGTTATTCAAACACTAATTTAAAAAGATACATACAGCCCTATGATTATTGCAGCATTATTTACAATAGCCAAGATATGGAAGCAACTCTAGGTGTCCATCAACAGATGAATGGATAAGGAAGATATGGTATGTATATATCTATATCTGTCTATCTATATATAAACACACACACACACACACACACACACACACACACACACACAGAGGAATATTATGCAGCCACTAAGAAGGACGAGATCTTGTCGTTTGTGACAACATGGATGGACCTAGAGGGTATTATCCTAAGTGAAAAAATCAGACAAAGAAAGACCAATATGTGGAATCTAAAAAACAAAACAAATGAATAAGCAAACAAACAAAAAGCAGAATCAGACCCATAAATACAGGGAACTGATGGTTGCCAGAGGGTGAAGAAATGGGAGAAGGGAAGTGAGAGATATAGGCTCCCAGTTATGAAATGAATACATCATGGGAACAAAAGGTTCAGCATAGGGAACATACTCAATGATAATGTAATAGTGTTGTCTGGTAACAAATGGTAGCTACACTTAGAGTGAGCATAGCATAAAGTACAGAGATGCTGAATCTCTATGTTTTGCACCTGAAACTAATGTAACACTGTATGTCAACTACACACACAAAAGAATTTTTTTAAAGCTTATCATTATGGAACATAAAGAAAGCATGCACATGTTTGTGTATTGGAGTGGGAAGGCATTCAAATAGGGGTTGGAGATAATAAAATGTTCATTAAATATTATGTTTCACGGCAAATGAAGAAATCTTATTATTGTCACTGCTAGATAATATTGCCCAAAGGTGTCTGATATGTGGAATATACACTTCTTGGATAAAAATGTCTAGTGTTGCCCATACCTCACAGCAAAAAAAAAAAAAAAAGTATGAGAATCAAAACCTTACTTCGCTGACCTTTTATGAAAATGCTACCCACTTAGGGAGTTGCATGAATTGGGACTGACATAAGTGCTAGTTACCTTCCTTATATGTACTAGCAGGTACCCAAGAAATGTTGGCCCACCAGGAAGACATAAAGGATATCTTTGTAGGGATACTCAAAAAGAGAGAGATTTCCTCTCAATGCAGGACCCTTTCTCTGTGGTACTGTCTACTATTGTTACTTCGAAACACTTTTCACAGAGATGGTCTTGCAAAGATACATGGTACCAAATTATTTTTTAGTCCTTCCTATGACATTTATTAGAGAAAAATTAGAAACAATAAGGTGTATTGGCTACTTTACAGCCTGTGTCCTTTTAGCCTACACGTCTGCCTCTGCTTGGCTGCATGTAGGAACGTGGTATCTGCTTATAGACTTATTTCTGAATCACTTGTTTTCACCAATTCATATACCTCAACTCCTTATGATCCTGACTCTCTTGACACATATTTATATCCTCATTCTATCATTTGCTCATATTTGGGGTTTGCTTCAGGTTGGGTCGCCCTGGTACAACCTTGGCTTTTCACAAAAATGGCAGTGATTGATATCCCTCACCCCAGATTCACTTCTCAGAAACCATTCCTATTGGGAAGGCAGAATACAGACAAGATTTGGCATTACCATCTTGACTCCAAATGCGCCACTACAGGATAAGGGAGGCCATCAGACATCTTAGGTCATTCTTCTTTGGTATTTTGGAGAGTGAGAGAAAGGGGGATCAATGTGCCAGAGGGTGCATTTCTTGAGAAATACACAAGTTCATAATATATATAAATGTAAAGCATTTCTAGAATATCCCCATGGAAAGAAACTGTTGAATAATAAGAAATGCTCTTAACTTTAGGTTTCAAAAAAATGGGTCAGATTGAAAAATGCTCTTTTTGATGCAATTTTAAGGTCCTTTAGGATAAGGATTTTTATTGTAGGTTGCCTTTCATCATAAAAGAAAATGGGAACAGGGATTTGCACATAGCAGACTTTAATATATGGTATTTATTGAATCTGATATTTATCAGATATAATGGACTAGGCTCCTAGCAACTTTGAAATAACTCATTATAGATCATTTTCACTCACGGGCTAAAGGGTTTCCACGTCCTGTCTGACTTTCTCTTTAGCTATACATCTGGTCTTACATATATTGCTACCTTATATTTGCATGGTATGTTCTGTTGTAAACACCGTTGTCACATGTACCATGACATTCGATTTTCACACCAGCTCTTTAAAGAATCGTAGGGCTTCCACAGCTGAGAAGACTGAGGCTGAGGGAAGTATGAGATTTGCAAAGATCCCACAGATAGTGTATGATGAGGTGAGAGCTGGAGCACTAGTTCATAATATATATATATAAATGTATTTTTATATATAGAGGCTCAACTCCAGCCCTCCATTGGTAATAAACCAGTCCTCTGTACAGCACTTCATGATGTACTGGCTCTTCCAATGTCATTGTGAACATCTAATCCAGCTCTGCCACTTACTACCTGTGGATCTTGACTTCTCTGAGCCACGATGTCCTCATATTCAAACAGGACTAAGGATAGAGACAGTTACAGAACCTTCTGATTTGTTAATCCATTTTTCCAGATGAGAAAACCAAAGCTCAGGAGGTCAAGAAGCTGCCAACTATCAGGGGCTAGCTTCAAAGATGGTGGCTTGATTCTATGTCCATCAGCTCCTATCCCCTGGCTCACTGCTTCTCCTACCCACAACTTATGCTTATTGTGCACCTGGGAAGCCAAGCAATGCCCATGTGATAATGATAAATACATAAAATACCGTAAGGCAGTTTACATATTTTTATGACATGTTCTTCATTTTTATTTATTTATTTATTTATTTTCATTTGTACTACATTTTCACTATGATTAATAGGGTTGGTTAAGGAAATGCCACTCTCCCTAGGTGTATTTACCGACAGCACAGCTCTACAACTTCCTCCTTCCTGTTGGCTCTCTTCTCTGATAAAGCATCTGCTCAGAGAGATGAATGAAGGGTACAGCAGCACACAGTGCCAAAATCTTCCACCTGGGGCCCATACAAATTCAAAAACGAGAAAGCCAACCTCAAAGCTATTGTATTCCATTCTGAGTCACCTTTCCCTGAAATTAATGGAACCACGTCTCCCAGTCTGTCCTGTGCGTTTAACAGTGTAATCTGTAGCAGAATCCAATAGCATAAATTGATTAAACCCCATCAAATAGTATTCCCTAAGCAATTTTTCTTGCAATTAAACCATTGTGTTGAAAAAGAATTTGGTTAGAAATACTAATGGGTATCCCCCACTGAACTGTAACCTTACTCCTGAGACTCTAGGATGGCACTGCTCCCTCTTGACTGACAGTAATGTGAAATGAAATCATCTTAATATTTATTCACCACATCAAGTAGATAAGTCTCCAGAAGCAAACAGCTCCCCCTCTCTAACCACAAGGGGAAAATGTTCTCTTGTCTAGGGCAGAATGGTAAGACCTGGCCCACGTGCCACCACTCTCCCGTTCCTATACCCCTGCAAGACGTGGCTAATCAATCACACCACTTTCCTGCTGAGCTCAGATACATTCTTCCCAACAAAACTACAGGGAGCCTTTACTAATCAGAATTGGCAAGCAAGAAGAAATATATTTGCCTGCCCTCTGTCTAGATAAGAGTTTTACTTCACTGAGCCTAGACACACAACTCCCTGTAACCCAATCCATACACCCAGAGTTGAGGGTCCCTAAATCCATGGGATGTCGAATCTTGTTTATCATTATATAATGACCATTCTGGCATCTTCAGTTGACTTTTAATAAAACTAGTTTTCTCAAGTGACCAACAAGTTGTTCTTCTCTTCCTCGGCACCACTAGCCAGTATTTCTCAAGAACCCTATAGTAATACTTGGATTTCCTCTCCATGTTCTTATTTCCTTCTTTAATCAAGGCAAATGTATTCATCTGGTAAAATCTATCTCTAGTAAAAGCCTTCTGAGTCTAACCATCCCATTTCCTACTCGCCCACTCCAAAAATAATTTTAATTCACTTTAATTGTCCTGAAGTCCTCAGGGTATATAGTAGTTATGTCCTTTTTAAGGGTTAGCATAAGGTGGCTTTCTTTTACTTCTCCAGCAAACGAGGAAGTAGAAAATCCTCTAGTGATATGAAAAATCACTTCTATTAATTGATAAATAATAAAACTGAAAGATGACATATAGTATTATTTTAGAAAATACAGGTTTCTAAGCACTCATTTATATATTTTAAAAGCCAAGTTATAACATCTACGAGATATAAATTAAAATACTGTCACCTATTTTAAACTCAATGAAACTGTTAAAAAGCAAAATTCACATGAATACATTTTAAAAATCTTACTGGCTTTATTCAACAGTTCATGAATTGGGCAGCACCCAATGTAGCAGATAGAAAGGAGCTCTGAGGAGCTGTACAAAGCAAAAGACTTTTATAGGCTGAAGGAAGGAAACAGGAACAAGGAAGTTACAGTAAGCAAAGAAGTGATTGGTTTTGTCAAGGTTACTTTCCTTTAGGGGATAGCAGGATCTATCAAGCAGAGGACCTAACCAGTGCTACTCAGGTGATTTCCAATTGACTGGCTTAAGATTCCACTTCTGGCAGAGCTGAAGCTATAATTAAGTCAAGTCTCAGTTTGGTGATGTGGGGTTTAGCCTTAGCAGCTCTATTTGGGGCCTGTTGTCTTGTTTTTAACACAGCATACCAAAAAATATCGGTATCCATTTCTATTTTATTTTTAATTACAGTTTTAACAGTTTTCAGATGGGTAGAAATGCCTGGACCATTCCATAAAAAGGACTCTGAAAAATCAAGAATGAAAAACTAATAAAAATTAGATAAATGATATAGAAGACTGAGACAAGAGAGAAGTTACAATGTTAAAGAGAGATTAAAAAGAAGACAGTGAATAAAAAACAGACTACAAATGGAGAAATCTTAGGACTAAAAAAATAGAAGTACTGGATGTAAAAAACAGCTTTCAACAACCTACTAGAACATACCATAGGAAAGAGGTGTTAGAACCTTGAGAATATCAACACATGACACTGGGACCAATAATGAAATACAATGAATACTTTTAATACGATTTCAAATGACACTAAGATCTACTAGGATGGCCCATGCTTGGTAAGGTACAGCTAATAATATTGACTTACATATGCTATATAATTTTATGGAAAGAAGTGGACATAGTCAACAAAAGATTTATCTTTATGTTTTCCAACAACTTATATACTGTTCTAGTCCATGACATTCTTTATGCTGACTTACTCTTCTCTGAACATCCAGAATGTTCCATATAATTCCCCAAAACAGTATACTACTAAAACCCAAATACCTAGTGGAGCATATTTTCTCTACCCATTTTCCTGCCCCAATACCACCAATGCAGCCCTAAGAAACCCTGACCAGCATCCGTGTGTGTGTGCATACCTACATGTCATGTGCATACATGAAGACATATGGCACTCTATGCTGTGATACAGACATTTTATAAAGGAGAGAACTGATGTTCAGAGAGGTTAAGTAAATTAACCAGAGTCACAGAGTCACTCACGTATCTTATAGTCAAAGTTATTCCTGCTATCCTTAACTGTGTTGCCTATTAATGTAGCTTACAATTCCTACTCAACCTTTCTAATATATGCTTGAAGCATTCATATGTTCTGAAATCTTGACTCCCCATGGAGAGTGTAAAGCCTTATTTATGTCTTGCAAATATTTTTCCCCTTTAGTTTGGCTAAAATGCCACACAGTGACAGGTACATAATAAGCACTCAGTAAATGCACGTTGATTGAATTTAGCTCTTCCTGCCTTATATGCTGCCATGAAAGTCTCTTAATATTGCTTTCATTTTCATAGCTATTGATTCAATTATTCTTCCTCAAATCTTAAATGAAGCAGGCCACCCCAGCTCCCAGGCATCCACATATTAGTGGTGTTTTCATTCATCTTCCATTTACATCGAACTAAACTAATTATTTTCCTGCTACCTCACACCCCACTGGTGTTACACAAACCACTGAGATGGCCCTATCTCCTGCAGGCATCACTGGTATCTTTTCAGCAGCCTGTTGTAACATGGGTGACAGAATTATTAAGAATGTCAGCCTTCAATGCATGAAGAACTTATGTAAAACAAACGGTGTCCTCCAGTGTCATCCGAGGTAAAACCGGTGACAGCAGCAAAGGGAAATGCAGGAGCCAACAGGACTGCCTCCAACAAACTTTAATAGGGGAAGAAGAAACAATTTATCCATTCCTGGGACAAAAAATAAAAAATAAAAAAAAAACGAAAACAAAACAAAACAAGCTTCATGATTTCTACGGGGCTTTGAATACACTGGTGATGGTCACTGATGCACTAAAGAAATGAGCAAATGGTTGGATTTTATGGAATGTTGAATAAATGATGATAATGATGATGATGATGATGTTTTGATGGAGGGAGGGAAGGGAAGGGAAGGGAAGGGAAGGGAAGGGAAGGGAAGGGAA